>NC_062287.1:101769604-102072635 GCF_902655055.1 Lutra lutra | reverse complement strand
ACTTTTCACAAATGCCTATGCACCTGCAGGTTCTTGGCTGAGCCACCAAACAAAAACTGGAAGAGATTGCCTGTAAAGGTCATTCCATGAAGATTCATTCAGAATATACACTGAGCTGGGCTGAAGAGACCCTATTCTCTGACAGCTAGGATGCCACCGGGCATTTAGGTCAGCATCAGCCATAAGGCTTGTCCTAGACAAGGCAGCTCTGTTGATGCTTGAGACAATGAAAGCAACACTGATTCTCAGATCTACCTACCAGGTGGTAAGCCCAAGTTCACTTGAGAGAATGAAAGTAACACTGATTCTCAGATCTACCAAACAGGCAGTAAGTCCAAGTTCTCTACATTCAACTTCTCTGAATAAAAGAAATGAGGTCAGGATAAATTCATGCCTTCTTCCCAACACCTTCTGCAGACCTACAAAGGAGAAACTGTCTGCCTAAAACATTCTTCTCCCACAATCAACCTACAGGACCTACTTCTTTACTTTATCCAGGTCTCTATTGAAGTGTTGCCTCATTTTGGAGAAAACTTTCTTGACCACCATATCTAAAATAATAGCTCCCCTGTTGCCTATCATTTCCCATCCCCCTACTCTGCTATTTATTCTTCAAGACACTTAGTAATACTTGTTATCTGTTTGTTTTTATCCCTGCTCCCAGTAGAATGTTCTTTGTCACCGCCCCCAAGCCAGCAAAGACTGTCTGCCATTTTTAGTGCACCTTCTGACTCACAGTAGATGTTAAGTAAATACCTAATGAAAAACATGAAGAAGATAGAAATGAATTAGACTTCCATTTCTGGTAATATGGTGGACTAAGGTTTTTCTAAAAAACCTCACCCCTGAAAAACATGAAAAAAAAAAAACAAATAAAAAGGTGAAAATACACGAAAAATCAAAGGCTAAACATCTGAGGGAAAATAAGAACCCTAAGAAAGAAACAGATTGAAACTATGTTTGTTATCAAAAGCATCACCCTATGAGGATATATTAGTTGTCTGTTGCTCTTAATTGGTAGCTTAGGGGCCCATGGGGCTGGTTCATTTGGTAGATCATGCAATTCTTGATCTCAGGGTTGTGAGTTCAAACCCCACATTGGGTGAGGAGCCTACTTAATATGAATCTTGAACTTACAAACTTGAGTGAAAATTTGGCAACAAATATTTACTATTGTACAGTTTCAGCTGGTCAGGAATCCAGGCACAGGTTAGTTGGATTAGTTAGTCTCTGGCTCACAAAACTTAAGATGTTGCCTAGGGCTCCAGTCATGTTGACAAGACTTGAGTCCTTCCCCACTGTTGGCCCAATAGGCCCATTTCTTGCTACATGGTCCTCTCCATAGGGAAACTCACAACATGACTGTCATCAGAGCAGGTGCTAAAGTCAGACACTGTAGTCTTTTTTTTTTTTAAGATTTTATTTGTTTATTTGACAGACAGAGACCACAAGTAGGCAGGGAGGCAGGCAGAGAGAAAGAGGAGGAAGCAGGCTCCCTGCTGAGCAGAGATTCCTATGCGGGGCTCCATCCCAGGACTCTGGAATCATGACCTGAGCCGAAGGCAGAGGCTTTAACCCACTGAGCCACCCAGGTGCCCTGACACTGTAGTCTTTTTGAAACCTAATCTCAGAAGTAATATCCCATCACAGTTTATTTACGAAAGGTAGTCACTAAATCCAAGCCATACTCAAAAGAGAGGAATTACTCAAAGACACAAATGCCAGAAAGCAGAATTATCCAGGGCCATCTTAGGGGCTGTCTCTGCGGTCACCCTGTAACCCCAAATGACTCATGTTATTCAGCTAGAACTGGCTATACAACCAGACTACTTTTCCCAGACTCCTTTGCAGCTAAGTATGGTCATAGAGCTGAGTTTTTAGGTAGCATAATGCTTGAAAAAGTGTTGTGGACCATTTCCAAACCATGCTCCTTCCCATTCTGCTGGCCTGAGGCAACTGAACACAGTTACCTTGGAAGCCACAGGTTGAAGGTCACAGAGGCTCAACAGGAATCACTACTTGGAGGACTGGTAATGGCCCTTCTCTGTCACTAACTATAAGGTACTGACTCATCTCACTCTGGTTTCCTTAGAATCCTATCCAAATCTTTTTAAATAACGGTTTTACTAAATCCTCCTCAAAGTACCCAAATCAAATGTAGCATCTGTTACCAGTAGAGACCCTGACTGATGCAACCCTGGACCTCCCACCAAATAAATTCAAAGTAGAATCAAGAACTAAATATGAAAGGCAAATTAACAAACATGTTATAAAATAATAGAGGAGATCATTCTTATGATCTCATTTTAGGGAAGAATTTCTTATGTACAAAACGAAAGGCATTAATCATAAATTTAAATATTCCTAAATGTGTCAGTATTCATTAGAGAGTTTCTGTTGATCAAAAACATGATTAAGAACATGAAAATTGAGGGGCGCCTGGGTGGCTCAGTGGGTTAGGCTGCTGCCTTCGGCTCAGGTCATGATCTCAGGGTCCTGGGATCGAGTCCCGCATCGGGCTTTCTGCTCAGCAGGGAGCCTGCTTCCCTCTCTCTCTCTCTCTCTGCCTGTCTCTCTGTCTACTGTGATCTGTCTCTGTCAAATAAATAAATAAAATCTTTAAAAAAAAAGAATATGAAAATTGGGATGTCTAGCTGGCTCAGTCAGTAGATCATGTGGCTCTTGATCTCAGGGTTGTGAGTTTGAGCCCCCCATTGGACATGGAACCTACCTTAAAAATATAAATAAAAAGAGAGAGAAACTGCAGCTTATGTTAAAAAAAAAAAAAGAAGATGAAAAATCAAGACACAAAATAGGAGAAAATATTTTTCAGGTACGCAATCACAACTATGTATGCATAAAAGTGATTAGGAGGGGAAGGGTTAAAAGAAAAAGAAAAGCGATTGAGAAAAGATAACATAAACACTCAAGCAGGCAATTCACAAGAAGACTGTTCAAATAACCAGCATACCTATGAAGAGATGCTTATTCTCATTAGTAATCAGGAAATTGCAAATTAAAAACACAACATGCTCACTAGATTGGCAAAAATTTTAAAGTATGACACCACACTATTAACAAACAGATGAAAAGAGTAGTATAAATTAACTAATTTAATAGTAGTAGTATCAAATTTGTTTAATTTTGTAAAGTATTTTGGCATCAACCTGTCAAAGCCAAAGATGCACATAACCACTGACCCAGATAATCCAGTGAACTCGGAATACACAAAGGAGAAACTCTTGCCCATGTCCAGTTGGATACAGGTACATAAATGTTCATAAAGCATTGTAATAGCATAAAACTCAAAACACTTACCATTAGTTTTTGTTGTTTTTTTTTTTAATTCTTCTGATACAGAATGTGGATGTGATGGCTGGAGCCTGATAGCCATTATGGACCATAAACTAACCTCAAAGCTGGAAGCCAGGCTCAGAAGCAGCAGAGCAGAAACACAGAGAAGGCTAAGCCCCCGATGACATTTTTAATCCACCATACCATCCATGGGCTACCTCATTTCCAGGCTTTTGTGTAGGATAGAAATAGACATTTATCTTATTTAAAAAGCAACTAGAAAACAAATATATGTATATATGTGTGCATGTATACATACCTATAATCCAAAAATAAGGTAAACTAAGCCATATTGTTAGTGATATCTGGATGGATGAAACTTCCCCCACTTCTCCTTGGTAACAACAAAATGGGATTTGAGGCACCCTGCTCTGTTCTTATTACTGATTTTCCACCAGTAAAGTGGTCTCCCTTTGTTTCTAAGTTGCATACACTGTAGGACTGCACACTACACCACAGAATATTCTGGAAGGCAGATGTTTACCCTAAAGAAGGCTTGGTGCTCAAGACTTTTTTTTTTTTTTTTTTTTTTTTTGGAAATTAGGATGTTTATAGAATTCCATTATACCTAGTGCCTTTCTTCACTGTATGGGGATGATGAAAGTTGACAAACATAGATGCGTTACAATGGCAGGGGACTGCAGAAATTTGCCATGTGGCCTTGAATACAGTCACCCTGGGACAGTGAGGGGGCTGCAGAGGTGAGCCCGGGGAGAGGCTCCCCAGGGCAGTGGGCTCCCCCTTCAGTCTACATCAGAATCACGTGGAGCTCTTGTTCAACTGTAGATGCTGGGTCTCATCCCCCAAGTTTCTGATTTGGGAGCTCCGGGGTGGGGCCCGAGAGTTTGCATCTTGAACAAGTTCCCAGATGAAGTCAATGCTGTTGAGTCAGGAACCACACCCGGAGAGCCACGGTCTAGGGATATTAGCCTGGTCCCGGTCCAGGCTCTGCCCCTCCATGGCTTTGTCCTTGGGCAGTTTCCTCACCCTCTTCGGCTGCGTCTCCTCGTGTGTTAAAGGGGAATCATATTCCCCCTGCTTCCTGGCAGGGTTGTTGAGAAGATGAAATGAGACAACACATGTGAAAGGTCTCCAAAAGATAAAAATGCTATATAAACATGAGGCATAATCATTATTGATCGGGGAACGCTTCTTGTAAGAGATAGGCTTTGAGCTGGATCCAGAAAGGTGGGTGAGTGATGAGGCGGCTGAGGGACGGCTGTCCCACTACGGCCTGTGCCAGAGTCACCCGCAGGGCTTGCTCAAACCCAGACTTCTGCCCACCTCCTCCGCCCTGTGGGTTCAGACGCAGTAGGTCTGGAGGAGGGAGTGCGGATCCGGCCCGGAGAATCTGCATTTCCGACAATGTTGCTGGTGCTGCTGGTCCGGAGACCACACGCTGGGAACAGGTCAACTAAAAGGCATTGGTGCTGGGGGGTGGGGGTGCTGTGGGGCTGAGGAAGGGGTAGGTGAACACTGTAACAGCACCTGTGGTTAGAAATTGGTGACTGACACTGGTTCACCCAAGGGCAGGGTCGCTGTGGGACAGAAAGGCGTCTGATATAATATGGAAAGGTAAGCAGTGCGTAGCCTGCTGAAGGCTGAGGAAATTCCTATGGGGTCCAGTCAAGCTGCCCAGAAGTGGTGAAGCTCAAACTGGGTCCAGAAGGAAGCATCCATGGGCAAACCAGACTGACAGGGAGCCAACCTGATGGAACGTGCCACAGTTCCTAGTCCCAGCTCCTCCTCCCCACCATAGCCACCCTCCCCCATCACTTCTCACAAGCCCACATGACCTCCATCTGGCAGGTGAGAAGCTACGTGAGCTTAGGAGCTCAGGAGAGGCACCGCCGCCCTTCTTGGACCTGTTTCTTCATCTGTGATGTGTATAAGTCTGGATTCTCTCTCAGTTCTTGTTTGTTTGTTTGTTTGTTTCCAGCCCTGTAAGAAGGGACTTGAAGGTGACAATATTCCCTGAGGAACATGGAAAATGACATCATTCAGTGTCTTCCACTTATCCTCTTGAGCCTTTTAATCCCCAGACTCGTTGTTTTCTTCCCTCGATAGAGAGAGGGGGGATATAATAACCCCAAGTCAACTCTGACTGAAGAGGGCTACCTTCTCCCAGAAGCCCTTGCCTCTCGTTTTGTGATCAGCAGGCAAGTCTGGGCTCGCCCAGCCCCCACTGTAAGGTAAATCATCACAGTGGATCATGGATCCTCTATCATGATCACCTTCTCACACATGATCACCTTCTCACCGTCCTAGGTGAGTTCTATAAATAGATGTTAAAACCACCCAAGGATTCAGCTGGATCCGAAAACTCAATGATTCAGAAATGAGAGGATCTTAATTGGGTTGTTTGAGCAAGAAGGCAAAACAGTTAGCACCAGAGGGCCTGTAGGTGACAAGTTCTGAATTCCATCCAGTGATGCTGCATAAACTGGGCACGTGGTCTGGCCCCTTTACCTGCCTGAAGTGTATTCGAAGGGGGTTTTAGCATATGCATACAGCCATCCTTAGGGCGATGAGATAATTGCATTTTCTATCATTTTCACATTGCCACAACAGCCATCTCTTTGAATCTTCAAAGAAAACAGAAAATATCAACAGTGCAGTGAGGGAGGTGATGAGCAGAGATCCCTGAATCTGGCCTCTGAGTGTCCCAGCCACCCTCCCATCCCTGTGGCCCCATCCTGGGCTTGTCACTTCTGGTTTGTTCTTTGATGACTTTGCGGCCTTTCCTGAGGTTCCAAATAGGATACTAGTGTCAGGTCCCCACCAGGATAAATTGGGCAGGGAATGTTTCCTGACACACTGGGTAAAAGTTGCTGCTTCTCTGGGCTTCAATTTTCCCCTCTGCCAAATGAGGAGAACATAATAGACCAGGTGCACTCAAATCTCTTTTTAACATCAGAACCCCCTTTCCAAACAAAATGAAATGAAGCACCTGGTTGTTGACAAAAGTTCAAGGAATTGCTGCTTCGTTTGAAGCTGGGGCTGAGTTGGCAGTTCTGGGAAGGCTGGGGCCTCTGGGGAGCAGAGCTGGAAAATTACAGAACCACATCACCTAGATCCTTTCCCTCCAGGTTCAGTGGGTCTGCGAGGTCCGGGGTCTCTGCCGAGGGTCGTGGGTACTTTCAACAAGTGTGGAGGGCAGGGATGCCTGGGTGGCTCAGCCAGTTAAGCATCTGCCTTTGGCTCAGGTCATGATCCCAGGGTCCTAGGATTGAGCCCCAAGTCGGGCTCCTTGCTCTACAGGGAGCCTGCTTCTCCCTCTCCCTCTGCTGCTTCCCCGATGGTTCTCTCTCTCTCTTTCTCAAATAAATAAAATCTTAAAAAAAAAAAAAGACCACAAGTGTAGAGGGAGGCATGTGAGCTGCCATTTTCAGTGCCTCAGGCATACTGCGCCCATTCTGAGAGTCATGTGCACCCCCAGACAGCAGAGAGAAAGAGGAACCCATCACCCAGGTGCTCACCTGACGGGATGCCACATTCAGATGGCAGACATTGGACAGACATGGACACAGAAATCAGGGGATAACAGCTAACATGATAAAGGCCCAACATTTCAAGGAACGTTCTCATCATTTTCCCATTGAGACAATCAATGTCTCAAAAGATGCCGGTTGTGGCTACCACCATGCAGGGGAGAGCTGTCAGGTGAATGTGTGTCTCTCTAGGTAAGAAAGGTCAATGAAGGCATGATCGTGTCTATTCCTAGGCTGTGTGAGCTGTTACACCAGTGTTGTGGGGCATCTCCAAGGGCTGCACTGAAAGGTTATGACCATTCTGGGGGGGAAAAAGATGCTGTGATTGGCCAGTTGTGACAGCCCAAATCCTACTGAGCAGTGGGATGTTGCTGTAAGTCTGTGAAGTAAATCATTGTTTAGAAATCTGAATTCAGGGGTGCCTGGTGGCTCAGTGGGTTAGAGCCTCTGCCTTCGGCTCAGGTCATGATCCCAGAGTCCTGGGATCGAGCCCCGCATCGGGCTCTCTGCTCGGCAGGGAGCCTGCTTCCTCCTCTCTCTCTCTGCCTGCCTCTCTGCCTACTTGTGATCTCTGTCTGTCAAATAAATAAATAAAATCTTTAAAAAAAAAGAAATCTGAATTCATTGGTTATTTAGTTCAAATTATTGAAGCATTCATTTTTTTGAAGCATTCAGAGTAATGTATTAACAGCCTCAAAGAAACTAGTATTTGTAATTTTATGATTCAGAGATAGGCATAGCAAGGAAAGAGTTCTCGAAAAACATCTAGTTAAACAATGTAAAGCACGGGGTCCCTATCTCTAAATTTCCATGTCTGTGGAAAGGGGGAAAAAGAAAACCTTCATGGCTAAATAAAGGATGGAGAATACTGCCATGAAAGAAAGACTTACTGAGTCATAGAACAAAATAATAGATTCAGTTGCAAATTCAGAATGTTTGTATTGAAAAGTTCTAAACTGAGTAAGGACAGGTCTCGAAGACATGTCATGATACCAGCCCCATTCACAGCCCAGTGGAATGTGTGAATCCTGTTTTGTCCCCTTGGATACAGCAGACAGTTAACATGGGTCTGGCTACATGCTTTCAACTTTCTAACTTTTGGACTGTCACACACACACCCCCAAAAAGGCAGCTGGATAAATAAAAAAATTCTCTTTTTAAAATATCTGAACCAGGAAATCCTGAAATAACTTTTCAATTCCTCTAGTACTAACAGTGATGGACCTCTAAGGAGTGATAAGCCATGACTATGGACAAGTCAGAGTTAAAGGAAACAGGGAAGATAAAAATGATAGGAAACTCATTTGAGAAAGGGACAGAAAAAAGCAGATTGTTGGAGCCCGGGGAGCAGGGGCGGAGAATCACAGTAATAACAGGGTTCTGGAGGAAAGATGCTTAAACTCCTATTCTTAAGGTCCAGAGAATTCGCTTCAGTTCAGTAATCTAGGACTTCCTTCCATCTTCAGTGTCCACTAGACCCAGGTTAGACAGCTCAGGTCAAAAAAGATGGAAACAATGGGAGGAAGTGGGGTAGTCCATGCTTAGACTACCGCCAAGCCATTGATGGGATATGTATTGATTTCCACATCCTCTTGAAGGTGTTAGTTATGAGAAAATAGGTGGACCTCATATTTTGTGTCTGAAATCCTGGGACCACTTTTTGTCTTATGAGCCATGGACTCCCCAGGATCAAAATTGACAATTCACCCTAAAATATTCTATGGAAGTTCTAGGACTAGTGAGAACCCCATAGGTCACAAACAAGTCTTCTTTAACCCTGACTCTAACCAGCCTCCCAGTGAGTCTGGGAATCCCTAATGGGGTAGCCACCATTCCTATCCCCAAGAGGCATCACCCCAGAGGGTAGGGCCCAGAGCAATAAATAGCTGACAAAATAATTCATTTCACTGACATAAAGTGAAGAATCATCCTGATTTCTATAGAAAATTGGTTCTACCAAACACTATAAACCTGATAGCTCTAGACCACAGAAGCTAAAAATTAAAGTAGAAGGTGAAGAAGGACCAGTATGGGATGGTAAAGTGAGCAATGTCCTTGAGTTATGACACCATGGTTTAAATCCTGGCTTTTCCACTTGCAATTTATTCTTTGACAAGCCACTCTAACATGATCATCTAACTTTTGGCTAACACATTTCAAGAGTGAAACCCATAGTAGTTATTCCAGGATTATTGAGAGGAACTGCTAAGTTAATGTAGAAAGGAAATGTCTGACATAGAATAAGGGCTCCATAAGTCTCATGCTTTCCACAGAATCACTTTCTTTCTTGGACCCCAGGGAAAGAAATCCAAGACAGACAATGATCTGGTTCATAAGAGAGAGGAAGTAGATGATGAGAGCCTTCACAGGGAATTGGTGAAGTAACTGGAAATGTTCGACTCTTCCCCTCTTGGAACATCAGTTTCCGTTAATTTAAAAAAAAAAAAGATTAACACATTAATACTTCCTATTTGAAAGAATTATTGAAAGGAGGATTAAGGAAGATGATAAAAATCAATGTCCAGGTTTGGTTTAGTCAGAAGAGGCCAGATGTGCTATGGCATCACTCAGCTCCCCAACTGTTCACAGTATTTCCCCCACCCCACACCCCATGCAAATCGACAGGGGGCCACACTGCATGTAGTCACAGAGAAACCCAGGCTTCAAGAGGCTCCACCATTTTGTGGCTGCATGGTTGACAGTGCAGTCTGCATGACCACCACAGCAGAGGCTGAGAGGCTACAGAATCATAACGGACCTTTGCTGCTGCAACCCTTCTCCTGGGTCTATGAGTTACCCAATATCACCTTTCTATTTAAATCAAACAATCTGTATCTGTTGCTTACAGCTAAGAAATGTAATTGATATAGAAATCAGTAGCGGGATTGTTGCAAGCATGAAACCATTGGAAAAAAATGGAGGAATCAAGTTGTATCCCTAGCTACTTTGAGTCTACACCAAAAAATTCTAATATATATATATCATATACATATGATAAATATAAATAAATAATTGGGTCAGGTAATTATGGAGGCTGAGAAATGCTACCATCTGCAATCAGCAAGCTGGAGACCCAGGAGAGCTGATTGTGTAAGTTCCCATCTGAGTCCACGTCCAAAGGCAGGAAGAAACCTATGTCTCAACTCAGTGATTGTCAGGCAGGGAGAGGGAATGCTTCCTTCCTGAGTCTTTTGTTCTATTCAGGTCTTCAACACATTGGATGAGACCTGCCCATATTGAAGAGGATGATCTGCTTTACTCAGGTGCCAATTCAAATGTTTTCTCATTCAAAAACACCCTCATAGATACACCTAGAAGAATGTTGAACCAAATCATCTGGGTACCCCATGACCCAATCAAGTTGATACATAAAACCAATCATCACAGAATTAGCTCTTTTGCCTGAGTTGGGACATCTGGGCGGTTCAGTTGATTGAACACCCAACTCTTGATTTCAGCTCAGGTCATGATCTCAGAGTCGTGAGATCGAGCCCAGCATCAGGCTCTGTCCTGGGTGTGGAGCCTGCTTGGGATTTCTCTTTTTCCCTCTCCCTCTGCCCCTCCCCCCACTTCTCTCTCTCTTTCTCTGTCTCTCTAAAAATTTTTCTCATTAAAAATAAATAAAAAATAAACCTCAAATGAGGTAATTCATGTAAAACATTTAAAAAAAATAAAAACATCCTACTCTTTCAGCATTAAGGCTTATAATTTAAAAAAAAAAACTAACATTTGAACCATGAGATGCCAAATTATATTTCCAGTTGAATTAAAGCCCAGAACTGAGTTTCTTATCCACCTAGACCTAAAACTTCAGCACTAGTGAAAAGAATGAGAAGGAGAGATACTGGGAAAACCTAGCAGCCCACAGGAATGACAACATAAGGGAAGATCTGGGTGGCTCTGAGTCCCTCACAGCTCAACCCCACTGAGCCTCCCTTCCTCGCTCAGGTACCATCTCTTTCTCTGTCTAATGGACCTTCCTGCCCTGCAGGAAGACTTAGTCATAGCCTTGCCACAATCTTGACTCTGCAAGGCAAAGCTGATTCTCTTCCCGCTCCAGTGCTACCAACCCTCATTTTCTCCAGATCTATCAGTGGACTTTTATTAGGGCTAGATACAAATATGCCCAGATAGGTCAACTGCAAATTCAAACCAAGAGAATTCTTATACAGGAAATAATTTAAAAGGCTCTATAAAATTATAACAGTAAATACTTTAAGTTTCTAAATGGAAGATTAGAGAACTCAGCTTTAAATGGAACTAAATTTGGGGTGCCTGTGTGGCTCAGTTGTTTAAGTGTCTGCTTTTATCTCAGGTCATGATCTTGGGGTCCTGGGATCGAGCCCCCCACCTCGAGCTCCCTGCTCAGTGGGGAGTCTGCTTCTCCCACTCCCTCTGCCCCTCCCCATGCTCCTGCGGGCAAGTAAGCACTCTCTCTCTGTCTCTCAAATAAATAAATGAAATCTTTTTAAAATTTTTTTAAAAATTAATTGAGCTAAATTCATTAGTAAGGGTCCTCATAACAAGGTATTTTTTGAATGAGCAGAAAAAAACAACAAATAATTATGGTTCTTTTTGTAATTTACCTTACAGAATATCTACAACATGCCATCCCTGAAATCCAGCACACAATAAAAAAGTTACTACAGGGGCACCTGAGTGGCTCAGTGGGTTAATCCTCTGCCTTTGGCTCAGGTCATGATCCCAGGGTCCTGGGATCAAGCCCCGAATCGGGCTCTCTGCTCAGCGGGGAGCCTGCTTCTCCCTCTCCCTCTGTCTGCCTCTCTGCCTACTTGTGATCTGTCAAATAAATAAATAAAATCTTTTTTAAAAAAGTTACTACATATGAAAAAGGCAGTGGCTGTACTCAAAACCAAAAGAAAAATTCATACAGATGCATGATGATCCAAATGTTGGAATGACATGACTTTACAATAACTGCTGGAAGTATGTTAAAGAATTCAGAAGAAAAGGATTAACTGGGTAAATAGATGAGGAATTAAGATTGAGAAACAAACAAACAAACAAACAAAAACCTAACAGAATACAAGTGTTAGAGCTATGTAGCACAGTACCTGAAATGGAGCAGATTGGAAAAAGCAAGATGAAGGATCAATAGACACAAATACAAGTCAACAGAAATAATCCAAACTGAAGCAAAGAGAGGGAAAATATTAAAAAAAAAAAAATGGGGAAAAAAAGCAAATGGTCCAACATACAAGGAATTGGAGTAACACAATACGGCACAGAGAAAAGGGACAAAAGAAATTTTTGAATTTCTTTCAAGTGCTGAAAGAAAGAAAGAAAGAGGAAAGGAAGGAAGGAGAGAGGGAGGGAAGGGAGGGGGGAGGAAAGAAAGGGAAGGAGAGGAGGGAAAGGAAGGAGGGAAGAAAGGAAAGGAAGGAAAGAAGGAAGAAAAGGAAGAAGGAGGAGGGGAGGGAGGAAGGAGGAATGGAGGGAGATAAGAGGAAGGGGAAGGAGAGAAGGAAAGGAAAGAATAGCACTTTCACAACTTCAAGGTTTTCCCAGGAGAGCTTCTATTTACACCTGTTGTCCAGGCCCCCTAGTCAATGTAGCATGTGTCCCAGATTGCTCACATTTGTAGTTAATAGTTCAGTAGACCTTGGTTTTATGCGTCCTGCTCCTCCGAACTCAGACCTAGCAATGTGTGGGATACGTGGACAGTGAATAGAGTTGCCACTTTGATGTGTACTTAAATCAGAAAGACAAATCCGCCATATCTCATCTCTCCTTTCCCGATTCTTTCTGGACTGAAATCTCTTGTCCCAGGACATTTACACATGGTGCCCCATGCTTTAAAAAAATATAAAGAAGAAGAAACCCTCAGATGGGAGGATCTAGGCTAGGGTCATTTCTCTGATCTAGGGTGGCAGTGAGAGAAACATTGAGCACGGTGCCCCCCGGCAGCTGCTGCTGTACCAGCCAGCTGTCCAGCAGCTCAAGCCACAGCGCAGGAAGCCGACAGGCTGTCCCCCAGCATGCACAGAGGTATAAAGTCACAATGTGTCCAAGACAGAGACTAAGAAGCACTGCTCTAGAACATATGCAGAGCAGGCTAAAAATTTTTGTTACCATGGTTTGGTACCTTTGTGCAAAAAGCCATAGCAACATGTTGCATCTCCATGGGTAGGAGAAGAATAAATGAAACAAGATGGGATTGGGAGGGAGACAAACCATAAGTGATGCGTTGTCTCACAAAACAAACAGGGTTGCTGGGGGGAGAGGGGTTGGGAGAGGGGGGTGGGGTTATGGACATTGGGGAGGGTATGTGCTGGGGTGAGTGCTGTGAAGTGTGTAAACCTGGCTATTCACAGACCTGTACCCCTGGGGATAAAAATATATTATATGTTTATAAAAAATAAAAATAAAAAATAATTTTTTTAAAAAAGCCATAGCAACATATTTTATTGTTTGGTGTCACTTTTCTATTTTGCAATAAGCCCTTTCTGGACCCACGAAGTAAAAAACAAACAAAAAAGCAGAATGGCGTGTCACGGGGAAGTAGACGATGAACGTGTATTTTGCACAAGATGTTTGTCAGCATTCGTCACCCTCCGTGGGCGTTGCGGCGATGTCTGCAAGGACTTGAAAAGTAGAAGACACAAATCTGCCGGAGACTCATCAGCTCTTGCTTCCAAAGACGGTGCCAGACAGTAATGACTGAAAATCACAGGTGTGTTTACATTTCACTCTGTGAAGCGAGACTTTTCATTCACATCAAAGGTCACTTAGCTCATTTTTCCAATTTTTTATGCACTTACATACACACACACACACACACACACACACACACTAAAGCAATGTTCAGTAACGAATTGGCTCCAATAGAAAAGAACAACTTTACACACAGTGAGATGATGACAGTTTTATATCAGTGTCATTAAATGTCTCAAACAGAAAATCATGTGTTATCCTCATAACTTTTCCCAACCAATTCATCAAAATAAAGCTGTTGAAAGTTCATTCTCTCAGAGATGAAAGATCTGACATTATTGTGAATACTGTAAATTCAGCGTAAAATACCAAACTGGAAGACCACAACTCTGGTTTTCATTATAGTAAAAATACAAATTTTTTTTAAAAGATTTTATTTATTTATTTGACAGAGATCACAAGTAGGCAGAGAGCAGGCAGAGAGAGAGAGGAGGAAGCAGGCTTCCCGCTGAGCAGAGAGCTAGATGCCAGGCTCGATCCCAGG
Organism: Lutra lutra; assembly: GCF_902655055.1. Classification (NCBI taxonomy): domain Eukaryota; kingdom Metazoa; phylum Chordata; class Mammalia; order Carnivora; family Mustelidae; genus Lutra; species Lutra lutra. Next base: position 102,058,571 of record NC_062287.1, on the reverse strand, counting down.
ACTCTGGGATCGTGACCTGAGCTGAAGGCAGAGGCTTTAACCCACTGAGCCACCCAGGTGCCCCCAAAATACAGATTTTTTAAGGATTTATTTACTATGTGCTATGGTGAGTGCTGTGAAGTATGTAAACCTGGCTATTCACAGACCTGTACCCCGGGGCTAATAATACATTATATGTTTATTAAAAAATTTTTAAAATTAAAAAAAAAAGAAAAAGAAAAATAGGTCAAAGGCACACATGAAAATACAGTGGCTGAAATATTTATACAGTTCAGTATGGGAAAAAAAAAAGAATAAAGAATACCCTCCCTTCAGCAAAACTCTCTTACATCTTATTCAACCCTTATGTGGAAAAGGGGTGGTCGATCAAAACAGTGATCATGTGCTAGAGTAATCCGGATGACTCCCACCAACGTGACCTGAATGAAAGCGATCAAGACACACATGGCCACATACTATAGGGATCCGGATATAAAAAGGACAAAAGCAAGCAAACTAAGCAAAGCCATTAGGATTGGGGGTGGCGAATGGAACGGGGCCCAGAGGCGTTGAGGCATTGGTGATGTGTTTGTTTAATCTTGAGCTGGGGCTAGTGACTCAGGTGTGTGAAGACTGTGAAAAATTCACATATGATAGTCATGTCTTTGAATGTGTGTTATCCTTCAGTGACTTTTTAAAAGCATTATGGAGATTAACGATATTCTTCCACATGACCATAATATTATAATATCATTATCACCCCTAAGAAAATAACCGAGGACACCATCACATAATTTGATATGTAGTCCACGTCCATAGTTCTTTTTTATCTAGGAAAACGTTTTATTATTTGTATGAATTTAATCAGGATCCATTCATTCTAAGATCAAGCACTGCATTTGATTTTTTTTTAACATTCTTCTAATCTAGAACAGTCCACTTTCTTTTTCAGACACTGACAGGTCTGTTATAACTATTCTATAATCTGTGTTTGATCAGCTGCTGATACATGCAGTAGACCGAATTCTAAAATGACCACTAATGACCCACGTCCCTGGGTGACGGTCTTCCCTAACAGGAGTGTTGGACCCTTGAATATGATGTGACAACACTCCTATTATTAGGTTACCAGATTGTGAACATATAAGTAAGGTCCCTAATCAGCTGACTCTGAGTTCATCAAAGGGGAGATTATCCTGAGTGGGCCTGACCTCATGGAGAGAGCTCAAAGGAAAAAGCCAAAGCAGCGGAGATATTCTCCTGCTCACCTTGCAGAAGGAAGGGGCAGTGTTGTGAAATGGACGGCCACCCATTGGGCACCTGAGGGTGGGGTCAAGGTCAGCCCTGGCATGACCCGCAAGGTCATGGGCACCACGGCCAAACACTTGCCACCCAGTGAATCCCACCTACAACAAGATGGGGCCTGTAGGAGGCCTTCTCCTCTGGAGACGCCTTCCTCTGGAGATGGCTGCCCTACCCCAGGCCTTGATTCCAGTCACAGGACACCCTGCCCAGAGGTCACAGATAAGCCACTGTCTGTCTGACTCTCGCTTCTTGGAAATAATGAGATCATAAATTTGTGTCAATTTTAAGTTGCTAACTTTGTGGCAATTAATTACTGACCAATAGAAAACTCACACAAGTCACTCAGCCCTGTATTTCTTACCAAGTGAAAGCTAGTTTTAAAGCAGGATACAACAAGCTTTTCCGGAACAGATGGGAAATATTCCAGACCTTGCAGGCTGACCGGTCTCCTCTTCAGCTACTCAGCTCTGCATCCTCATGAGAAAGCAGCCCCAGGCATAGGGAAACCAAAGACTGCGACTGTGTGTCAATAAAACTTTATAAGGCAGGGGGCCTGTCAGGTTTATATATTCTTGGACCCCAATCTAGTTTCCTGCTCCCTGGCGCCCCCTGCAGGCTGATGCAGCCCAGCCTGTCCTAGCCCCATCCCCCAGCCTGAGAGCTGATGGAAGGCGCTGTTCATGGTCTGGAGGCTCTGTTTCCAATCCTGGCAGAACCCTCCCTTGTTTCTCAAAGCAATGACAATTTACAGGGCTCTGTCGAATGCCTGATTACCACACTTATGCTTCTCAACAGCGGAGTGAGCCGAGTGAGGAAGGCATCATGGCTCCCACCTTCAGGAGAAGAGAGGCCCATCATTGAATGTCTGCCGTGCTCATGAAGACAGTTCTCAGTTTGTGGGTGGTTCCTGTCACTCGGTGTTGCTAGTCTCCCCAGTGCAGAGGACGTGATCCCAAAGCTTGCTTCTGAGCCTGAGGCTGGACTCCCCGGACCTCTCCTCTGCCCCAGTGCCTGCCGGGTCAGGAGTTGTGACGGTCCCCATCATGCCACTTGGAAAGGAGACTCAGGCCTGAACGGAGCCTCAGAGGTCACTCATCTAAGGCATCAAACTGTGCCCCTTGCAGGAGGAGGACTCCAGGGACCAAGAGAGCACCGGGAGGAGCAGGGGACCCAGCAGGCATCACGGAGCTCTGCTGGGGTGTTGTGGACGGCTGTGCTCTCAAAACAGAGTTTTGGGACCACCTGCTGCAGCCAAGTGTTCCTGTCATGGAGGAGAAAATCGAGGTCCCAGAGAAAGGAAGTGAATTGCCGAGAGAAATGGGATAATATTCAGACCACAAACAGGTTGAAGCTGAACCCTAAGGCCAGCCCACCCTGGCTGTGTCCCTCTGTGAGCATGATATCAAGTGTACCCCTCCCCAGGGACCCTGAGGCCTGCGGCCACTGACTTGACGGGCTGCTTCGCTACTTCAGCCTGTCCCTGGAGGCCTCAGCCTCCACTGTGCATGATTCTGGCTTTGAAGATCACAGGGTGTGAGCAGGGGCCCTGGGGCAGGAAGGTGGACAACTCCATAAACACAAGCCCGCATGGCAGGTCCTCAGAAGAGAGGAGGTGCCCGTGGGCAGGGCACCCCTCATGTTCCCAGGCGGCAGGCAAGGAGAGTGAGTAGCGGTGAAGACAAGGGACGCAGGAATCGGGGTACTGCAAGCCAGGCCCAGAAGAGGGTCGCAGAGTCTTACACAACTCTGAAAGAATAGGCACGTAGGGCAAAGGCCAGTTCACTTTAAAGTGAAAAAAAATAAATAAATAAAATCTTTTTAAAAATAAAATAAAATAGATTCCCAGAAGCAGATAATAGAGAAGTAGTTCAGGCCTGGGAGAAAGGAAAACGGAGATATTCGTCAAAGGGCACGAAGTTTCAGTTATACCCACTGAGTTCTAGAGACCTCCTGCATGAAATAAATCCTAGAGTTGGCAATACTGTACTGTGTTCTTAAAAACTAGCCAAGAGGGTAACGCGTGTGCTAAGTGCTCTTATCACATGAAACCAGACCAATATACCAGAGAAGAGGGCGGGAGGAACTTTGGAGTGATGAATACGTTTATGGCGTAGATTGTGCTGATGGTTTCTCTTATCTCCAGATGTATCAGGTTGTAAATGCACAGCTTTCGGTATGTCAAAATTTTTTTTAAAAATCTGTTTGCATAACAGAAGGGAGAGAGGAGAGCAGTGAGGGCGGGTCCGGGACACGGAGCAGGAGTGGTGAGCATCCCCACATGGATATCAGCCCCTCTTCTCCCCCCAGATCACCACGGATGCCAGCACCCCTAGTTCTCCAACTGGTCCGGGTTCCCGTCCTTCCCCCGCAAGTGCCCAGCAGCGCCCACCAGCCACGGGTCCTGGCCAAACTCTTGAGCCGCTTTAACTGGACCTGGGTGGGCCTGATGGGTCCTGACAGCGGCAACTTTGAGTGGCTGGAACAGCAGCTGCGGACGGAGATGAGGCACGCGGACAGCTGTGTGGGCTTCTGCAAGAGGATTGGCAGCCAGGCCCACAGCATCCACAGCACAGCCACAACGGTCACTGCCAGCCCTGCCGCCGCGGCCGTCATCTGTGACTGTTGTCATTTCCACTCCGGGCTGCTGGCAGAGGCCGTCTGGGAGAAGAATGCAACGGGGAGGACGTGGGTCTTCTCCACCTCATTCCTCTACATCCCATCGGTGCAGGGCCCCAGAGCCCACACCTTGCTGAACGGCAGCTTGAGCCTGACAGTCCACTTGGGATTCCTGCCAGGCTTCAAGGACTTTTGGCGCTGAGCACAGCCGCCAGCCTGGGCAAGAGTCTGGCGAGAAAGCTCTGGGAGGAGCTGCAGGGATGCAGGTGGCCTGGATCAAGACCTTCCACCCCAAGCGCCAGAAAAGGAGCTCAGCCCTGCACAGGCCATGAGAACTTGACAGCTGTCCACCTGTCTGCCTTCAAACTGCATGATCTGATGGCCACTTACCAAGTCTCCCTGGCAGCCAGAGCCTTGCTTGCCGCTATCAGAACCTGATGTCCTATTCCCCAGGAGATGGACCTTTCCTCAGAGCACCTGTGCCCGTTCAGGGGAGCAGCCAAGACACCCCATTTGGATCCCTCTCCTTTCCAGCTTGCTCTGAGCCACAGGCTAGCACTGAGGAAGCAAGGGCTAAGGGAAGGACCACTGATTTCAGGGTCAACACCTCCTGGGCTCAGATCCCTTCTGATGAAAGATGTCAGGGCTCTATAACTAGAAGAGAAGAGTGGCTCCTGCCAGGGATCAGAGTCAATTGTAAAATTTTCAGGAATTGTGCAAGCTGTTTGCTCACCATGGAAAGCAGGAATCCTAAAAATCCTGGCTTTTCCCCCAAAGAGCTGTTCGTTGAACACCCAGCTGCATGCCACTTACGAATATCGAAGCAAAGTTATAGAAACAAAGTCAGAGTAGAAGAAAAAACCTCTTCCTACGAAAAGGAGGCTTTCAAACTAGGCACAGATTCTTTAAGATGGGTTTTGGGGTGATTTCATCAGTACCGTGTCATGTGAGGTTTTTAAAGACTAGAAGAGTAATAATACTTAACACTTTTCAAGGGCTTTTCCATGCTAAACAATGGTGCAATCACTCTGAATGCATTAATACCTTGCATCTTCGCAGCGACCCTAGGAGTATGTCCCCTTTCTACAGAGGAGAAAATGGAGAGGCAGCATAACACAGCCAAGTTCACACAGCTGGTTCAAGTAGAGTCAGGATTCACACCAGGCAACCTGGCTCGAGTCTGGGCACCCGGCCAGGCTCTCTGCTGCTTCCCTATGCAGAAGTATTTCTGGAATCTCTCTGTATCTAGGCCCAGCATTGCCCCCAGCCAAGGTCATTGCTAAAACTCCCTCCCGTGGTCTTCCTGGGCTTTGGTGGCACAACTCAACAAATATATGTGGGTGACCCAAGGATTTACTAAGCATTTTTCATGCTCCTCGGAGCAGTATGGAATACAGAAATGTGCAAAATGTGTGCTTGCCCCCAGAGTGTTTCTGTTTCCTAGTCCCAGTCATGTCTGGCACCAAGAAGGAAACTAAGTAATGTGTATGATGTGACGCTACTATGAATACATGGACACACCCACAGTCTTAAGATGAGCCTGTCCGTGGAATGTCTTAGGCAAGATCTAGACTTCCAGATTTCCATTAACTTGACTTCCACTTCCCTACACCCTGCAGATTAAGGCAAACTGAAAGATGAGAAAAGTCAGTGCATCCCCAAAACGCTTGACTTCCCGTCCTACCTCGAGCCCCTCGGCGCAACGTTGCTGTCTGCCCAGGCCTGCTTCTCCCCCTTGCCCTGGTCTTTCAGGCATCTTCACGCAGCACAACCACTACCCATCATCTGAGCCGATAACCACCTGCTCAGCTACATTTTGCTGTCCTCCTTGGCCTTCTGTTTCCTCTGCCCCTTCCTGTTCTTTGGGCACCAGGACCGTTCACCTGTGCTCGACCATTCACCTGAGCCGGGCAGCTTTTGGGGTCACCTTCACAGCTGGTGTGTCCACTATGTTGGCCAAGACCATCACGGTGGCGCCACCCGGCCAGAAACCCAGATTAGGAGGTCGGCGGGGCCGGTTCTCCCAGCACCATCCCCATTGTCTGTTCCCTGGTCCAGGCAGCCTTGTGTACACTCTGGGTGATCAGACGGTCCCACAGCCTGCAAACTCTACTGAGCCTGGATCCATAATGACAGTAAAGTGTGATGAGGGCTCCTTGGAACTGTTCTGTGCCATGCTGGGGTACTTGGGTTAGCTTGCTGGTGGCCTTTCCCACCTGCCGGCTGCCTGACACCTTCAAAGAAGCAAGCATATCACTCTTAGCATGTGCGTGTGCTCCTGTGTCTGGGCCTCCTTCATCCCTGCCCACATGAGCACTCAAGGCAAGGACATGGTGGTCATGGAGGTCTCTATCATCTTATCATCGGGAGCAGGCCTCATGTCCTGCCTCTCCTTTCCCAAATGCTACATCATCATTCTCCACCCGGAGAAGAACAAATGCTTGGCAAGCATCATCTTGGGGGAGGTCAGAAGCAGACAGTAAGGAGTGCTGTGTTCCCAAGGATGCCCTCCTGGGCTGGCCACCAGGACAACATGCTCTATGACACTGGCCTGCATGCCTCCTTGTCACTTTGCAGCTTCTACCTTCAAAGGGACATGAGACATGTTTGCCGTAATGTTGTCCTCGGTGGGAGCATCTGTCTCATTCATCCTGCAGCCGCTCAGCAGCCAGCCAGTGCCTTGGTGTGGAGAGAAGACAGAAGAGCTGCTTGCTGAACAAATAAGTCAATGTCTGCAAAGCTAGCCTTGGAGGAGATCTTACAGGGCAGGCAGCGAGGCAGAGCAGTGGGATGGAGTCAGAGAGTCCTGGCTCAGATCCTCCCAGCACCTCCATGTTGCACCTGTGTGAACCTCGGGGTGTGGCTTAACCTCTCTGAGCCACAGGTTCCACTGATGTCGAATGAGACTGTAAGGTTCACTCTGGGTTGATGTGAGGATGAAGTGAGAAAATGTGGGGGGTGCCAGGCACATAATAAACACTCAAAGGTTGGTATTTCAAGCCACCCATCCACCCTGTCTTTTTACAAGAAGGGAAATGATGCCAAGATGGGACCAATATATGCGGGCATCATTGTGCAGTTAGATGAAAAGTTTAAAGACCTAGTTCTCTGTTTCCTTCTCTGTGTGACTTTGGACTAGTTACATTACTTCTTTGTACAACAGTTTCTTCATGTGCAAAGGAGGTAACGGCACATGATCAATAAAATTATACAGAGTGGCAAACCTGGATGTCTTGACTCTTTGCTGAACAACTGAAACTTTTATGAGACCCTTGCTCCAAGCCGTGTCCTGGGAAGGGACCTTCAGAAAGGCTCAGTTAGAGTCCTTGCAAAAGCTTGTGATCTAACATTTCCAACCTAACCTGAGGGGAGCAAACTGAGTACATCTCTTGTGGAACTGTTCTAACCACCTGCACCTGCTCTGGCTGGCCGCTTACCTTTGGGTTGATGACAGGTGACTGTCACAGACACCGCCGAGCAACCATGAGAGAAAAGTCTGCTCTGAATAAAGCCCCTCGACTTCCATGGGAGTGTGGGGGTGCTAATGAAGCCCACAAAGTATTGGGCATCAATTAATTAAATGTTAGTTCTCCTGGACTGCCCTCTGGGGAGGGACAGAACTGAAGGGCACTACAGAGATGGTCTCAAGGTATCAAAGTATCCATGTTTCTGGGAAATGAGATCCATTGTAAACCCCAAAGAGGGTTTAAAATGCTCATCTCTTACTGGCCAAGAATGATACTTAGATCATGGCAATGAAGCCATCGATGGAAACAAGGATATAGATAGAAAGGCTCAATTTAGAAAAACAGAAAACTGTCCTAAAATCTATATTAAAAAATTGAAACATTAAAAAAAAGAAAATTACAGAAAAAAATAATAAACAGAAAGCTGTAGCGTCCCACAGCCAAAGCCAGTGTTTTGACAAACAACTTGGAAGTCAAGGATTTCCAAGGATTTCGCATGTGAAAACTGAAAAAGAGACCAACCATGGATTAAGACCTCTGAAAAAAGGAATGGGAATCCCAACACAGGTGTAAACGATAAAAAGAATGTGGAACCACAGAACGGTGTCCCATAGACCTGCATCAAAGCCTTCAACAATGGTTACATAATGGCACACAGCAAACTGCAGAGTTCTGATTTCAGTATGTAGATCCCATCGTTCACGCCAAGTCCCAACTCAAAGGTCCTTCTCCAGGATGGCCCCCACGTAGTCCCTAACTAACAATTAAATTGATATCTAGGTCCCCAGAATAGGAAAAACAAGGTGAGCAGCGTTCTTCACAGCATTCCGTCTCAATAAGTCTTACTTCTCTTGGAAAGCCTGGATGGCTCAGTTGGTTAAGTGTCTGCCTTTGGGTCAGGTCATGATCCCAGGGTCCTAGGGGTCGAGTCCCACATCAGGCTCCCTGCTGAGCAGAAAGTCTGCTTCTCCCTCCTCACCCCTCTGCATGCTCCCTCTTGCTATGTCTCTGTCTCTCTCAAATAAGTAAATAAATAAAAATGAAATTAAAAAATTATTAAAAAACAAGTCTTATTAAGGAAGGCACGTGATGTAATGAGCCCTGGGTCTTATACAAGACTGATGAATCACTGAGCTCTACTCTGAAACCAATAATACATTATATGTTAATTAATTGAATTTAAATTTTAAAAAATGAAAAGAAAAAAAGAAAACCCAAGTCTTACTTCTCTCAAATTATTCATTGTGACATTTTCTGGGTACCTCTGGGTCTCTTTTGTATCCCCCAAAGAAGGAATCATATTCTCAGAAATGGCCTATTTACAAGAATACATATCTGTCATGATTTCATAATTTATCGTCATTGTGGAACGATCTCCCACTAGTAGTGGCTTTAAAATCTTCAGCCTTCGAAACTTCCAGTTTAAAATAAGTCACCGACAACTATCATATGATCTCCCTGATATGAGGAAGTGGAGATGCAACATGGGGGGTTTGGGGGTAGGAAAAGAATAAATGAAACAAGATGGGATCGGGAGGGAGACAAACCATAAGAGACTCTTAATCTCACAAAACAAACAGGGTTGCCGGTGGGAGGGGGGTAGGGAGAGGGTGGTGGGGTTATGGACATTGGGGAGGGTATGTGCTATGGTGAGGGCTGTGAAGTGTGTAAGCCTGGCGATTCACAGACCTGTACCCCTGGGGCTAATAATACATTATATGTTTATTTAAAAAATTCAAAAAATATTTTTAAATGACTAAAATAAAAATAAATAAATAAATAAATAAATAAATAAATAAATAAAATAAGTCACCGGGATGTAATGTACAGCATAAGAAATATGCATAAGGAATGGTTCTAGCTTTGTTTAGTGACTCATGGTAACTAGACTTACCAAGGTGATCATTTCATAATACATAAAAATATTGAATCACCATGTTGTACCCCTGAAAGTAATATGATATTTTGTCAATTATAATGCAAAAACAAAGCCAGAAGCTAATTAATTAACTAATCATAATTAAAAAGAAAAACTCTCTCTGCCAATACCTACACATATCATGTCATCACCAGCATTCCAGATTCTGGTAGGCAGCTCCTTTTTTTAAGGGAGTGATTGCTTTACAGTGTAAATAATCACACTCACAAAGGCTTCTTTTTTTCAGTTTTTTCTTTTTTTTTTTTGATTGAAGTATAGTTGACCTATATTATCAGTTCAGTTTCTCATGTCAGATTTTATTAAAGCAAGACTCAACTTTTACATACATAGAATCTTTTCTAAAAGTATGCCTCTGAGTTTTTACCATTTTAAGTAATTTATCTTCCTCAACCTCAAAACTATAAGCTTTACCAATACTTCCCATAGAATTGTTCTTAGAGTCAAAATCCAGAAAGCATTCCGTATGTTTGAATTTTAGTTCTTTCTGGAACCATAAATGAGAATGTGACCCAGTATGATGGTTCATTTTATGTCAACTTCACTGGGCTAAGGGATGCTCAGACTGTCATTAAAATGTTATTTTGGGGTGTGTGTGAGGGGTTTTCTGAGGAGATTAGCACTTGAATAAGTAGATTGAATCAAGAAGATTGCTCTCCTCAATATAGTTACCATCAATCATCTAGGCCATCGAGGGCCTGGATGAACAAAAAGGATTTGTTCTCTTGGCTGGTGCTGCGACATCCATCTTCTCCTGCCTTTAGACATTAGTGCCCCTGATTCTTGGGCCTTACCACAACTTACCCCGTTGGTTCCCCTGGTTTTCAAACCTTCAGCTTCAGACTGAATTATGCCACTGATATTCTTGGTTCTCCAGTTTGCAGATAACAGATCATAGGACTTCTAAACCTCCATATTGTGTGAGCCAATACCTATAATAAACCTCTCAGTGTATCTAAATAGAGAGAGAGTTATTATCATTATAAAGATAGATAATAGATAGATAGATCTTCTTGGTTCTGTTTCTCTGGAGAACTCTTTTATATACCCACTATGTTTTGCTTTGTTTCCCTCAGCCAGAAATCTTAAAGTCAAATACATTTTGTGTTCAAATCTACTCAGGTCAGGTGTCTGAAAGTTCTGCTCTTATTTCATTCATATGAATTCTTATTTTTGATCCTGATAGTTCTCATCTCTGCACTGTTTAAGCATCTTACCATCACCCAAAAGAATACAAAGCACATATGTAATATTCAATAAATTATATATAATACTCAACAAATGAGATGGTATTCAAAATGTGTGATTTGTACCCTCTCTACTAAGCATTAAGCAACAGCTAAGACACCGGGTGGGGCAGGGGTGTAGAGACCATGATCCTACGGGCACCGTCATATAATCTGTCCATTCTTGGCCAGGCGAGAAACACCATCACAGAAAATCTGTCCTTCCCCCAACCCAGTCAAGATCCACATTTTCCTCTTCCATATTCTATAATTTCTGGAATGAACATTCAAATGGTGATTGTAAATGTTTTAAGAGTACAACTATCTAAGTGTAGGGAATTACTTGAGTTATAATTGTCTTTTAAGGCTTCCTTCAAGTGAGCTGACATTGCCATACAGATCTTCTTCAACGCATCTTCTTAAATGCATTTTCAAAGCAGTTTGGTGAAAGCGACAGGTGCATCTGTATTTCAAATCAGACAATGTAGCCACGAAGAAATAAGTATATAGATCACACAGAAAATCAGCTGTGGTTCTGGGGACTTTGTGGTGGAAACTGCTGGCTGCCAAAATTTGTCCTCTCCTTTTTCTCAACAATAATCAAACTGGGGCTGGGTATCTGGCTGCCTAGCTATGGACTGTTTTTAGCAGCCTGGCAATTAGATGTGACTTATGGCTAGCTTCTTACCAAGAAACCAATGATGGTTTCTACATCTAGTGGAGAAACTTTAAGACAGGGGGGGGTTGTTTCCTCTGTGACCTATCCTCAGCCTTCTTGCTCTCTAGAACCCTGTGTTGACCGTGTAAATAACAAGAAGCCCCTAGACTGGGGACTGGCAAATACTCTCTGTCACAACTACTCGGTCACTGTAGCACAAAAGGAGTCATAGACAACAAATACGGTGTGACTATATTCTAGTAAAACTTGATTTATTGACACTGAAATTTTAATTTTATTAAAGGATTATGCATCATGAAATATTATTCTTCTCTTGATATGTTTACAATCAAGTATTAAAAGTATAAAAACCATTCTTAGCTACCAGGTCATTAAAAATAAGTGCTGAGTTGGATTTGGCCCACAGCTCTCAGTTTGCCAACATCTTAAGGGATGTTGACCCTACGGATGGAAGATCTTGGTTCTTTGAATGCCTGTTGACCAGAGCCACTCACCAGCCTGGAACACTCACTCTGGACTGGTGCGGGAAAGAGGAAATCTTCCCTCTGTAAGCCACATTATAGTTAGGTGTCTCTTGTTATAGCAGATGAACATTTTACTTTAACTAATACCTAATCTATGGTTCCTGACTACCTAGGTCACTGCTCTCTCACTAGTCCTCTCCACCCTCCTTCTGAAAAGCCAAGTCAAGGAAACTAGGTCCTCACCTGCCTCCTCACTGACCTCCCCAAAACCTGAAGGAAAAGACTCGGCCCAGAGCTCCCTTCACCTCCTTGTTCCGAAGACTGTAGATGAGGGGGTTGAGCATTGGTGTGACAATGGAGTAGAAGACAGACACCACCTTGTTGAAGTTGATGGAGGAGGCCACTTTGGTCCGGACATACATAAAGAAAAGAGTGCCGTAAAAGAGGCTCACCACAGTCAGGTGAGCTGCACAAGTGGAGAAGGCCTTTCTGCGCTCAGCAGCTGAACGGATGTGCAGCAATGTCCAGACGATGTTGCCGTAGGACACAGAAATGACTGTAGAGGAGGCCAGAAGCACCACCAGAGAGACTAGAAAATCTGTGGTCTCCTTCAGGGTGACATCTGAGCAGGACAAGGCTAGCAGGGGTGAGGCATCACAGAAGAAGTGGTCAATGACATTGGGGCCACAGAATGTCAGCTGGGACATGAGGTAGATAGGCAAAATAGGTGTGAGGAGGCCCCCCAGCCAACAGGCAGCTGCCAGACGGATGCAGGTGTCCCACGACACCAAGGCCCCATATCGGAGTGGCATGCAAATGGCCACATAGCGGTCATAGGCCATGGCAGCCAGTAGGAAACACTCGGTTGCCCCCAGGAAGGTAAAGATGAAGAGCTGGGACAGGCACCCAGCATAGGAGATATTCTTGCCCCCACCAACCCCAATAAAACCAGCCAGCATCTTAGGCACTGTCACTGAAGTATACCAGATTTCAAGGCAGGACAGGTGCGTCAGAAAGAAATACATGGGTCTACGAAGCCGATGGTTCAAAGCCACCACCAAAATGATGGCCAAGTTCTCCACCAAGGTGAACAGGTACATGGCTAGAAAGAGTGTAAAGAAGAAGAGGCGTGCTTCATGCACCCCAACAAAGCCCACCATGACAAACTCTGTTATGTGGGTCCAGTTTGGGGAGTATGGCTGCATGTGTGGGAGTGGAAGTCAGGACACTCATGGCCTCATAAGAGAAGACAATTCAAAGAGAACCTGGGAGGATGGCGCACTGAGACATCTTTCATCTTGGAAGAGGAAAGCAAAGTCAAGACACTGTCCTTGCCCTCAAAGCATATGTAGTCTGTGAGGAGGTCTAGAAAACAGGCAATTTCGGTACAAAATTTAAAGTGCTGGATATGGATGGGGATATTATGGGAGGAAATAGCAGAGAAGCTCCACCAGTCCGGAGGAATCCAAGAATATTTTCTGGAAGAAGTGTTGTCTCAACTGGAACCTGGAAGATAAGGATAAGTGGGTGAGATAAGAGATATAAAGAGATCACAGCAAGGGGGCACCTGAGGGGCTCAGTTGGTTAAGCATCTCCCTTCCCCTAAGGTCATGATCCCAGGGTCCTGGATCGAGACTTACATCGGACTCCCTACTTCTCCCTCTGCCCCTTCCCCACCCCATAAATAAATAAAATCTTGAAAAGAGAGAGAGAGAACACAACAAATATAAAATTCCCGATACCAGAGAGAACACCATGCATTTGGGAAACGTTAAGTAGATACAGGTCACCATGGAAGTTAAAAAGCTTGGCTTCCTGATCAAGCATACCTGGCTTTAAATACCAAAGAATTTAACTACTAGACCAATGAAATTTTAAAATAGATAATCCCTCTAAAGCCTTTAGCACCATGTTTGGATCAATACACAGTAGAGAAAAGTTTAAATGTTGACTTCTCCTGGAGCCTAGTATGGAGGGAAGACAGCTCTTGTCGAGCCTGAGGAGCGGGCGAGGACATCATGAAGATCGAGGAGCCAAGTTAAGGGAAAGGACAGAGCCAAGCTTCAGTCTGAGGACAGACAGCCTTGAGGAGCTTAAGCAGAGGAGCAAGCTAAGCCCTCTGCCCTTCATAAGAACCACGTTTGCTGTACCAAGGCAGCTTTGGCTTGGTGCCAAATCCTTGGTGCCACCATCCTTGGTGGAAGGATGAAGAAGGGACACAGAAAATAGGTGGGGAGGTTTTTGCAGGTGTAACATGGGGTGATGATGGCCACATGCATGAGGCCTGGGGAGTGAACAGGGCCATCAAGAGACAGAAAAGGGCACCTGGGTGGCTCAATAGGTTGGGCGTCGCCCTTCATCTCGGGGTCCTGGAATCCCCACACAGGGCTCTCTGCTCAGCGGGGAGTTGGTTTCTCCCTCTCACTTTCCTCTGTGTTCTCACTCTCTCTCAAATGAATAAAGTTTTGTAAAAGAAAGAGAGACAGAATCAACAGGATTGTGTTTGAATCCAAGTTCCAACATCAACTTGAGATATATGACCATGGGCAAATCACTAAATATTAAAAACAGATAATTAAAAAAAGAAACCTAGAGAATGCAAACTGGTGCAGCCACTGTGGAAAAAAGTATGGAGATTCCTCAAAAAATTAAAAATAGAACTACGTTATGATCCAATAATTCCGCTACTGGGCATTTACCCAAAGAAAACAAAACGCTGATTCAAAGGGATACATGCATCCCCGTGTTTATTATGACATCCTCTACAGTAGCCAAACTGTGGAAACAGCCCCAGTGTCTATCGACTGATGAATGGGTAAAGGTGTTGTGGTGGATGGACAGCATGGGGTATTACTCAGCCTCCAAAAAGAATGAAATCTCGCCATTTGCAACAACACAAATGGATCTAAAGAGTAGAGTGCTAAGTGAAACATCAGTCAGAGAGAGACAAAGACCATATGATTTCACTCATATGTGGAATTTAGGAAACAAAGCAAATGAATAAAAGGGGGGGAAAGGAGGTACCTGGGTGGCTCAGTGGGTGAAGCCTCTGCCTTCGGCTCGGGTCATGGTCTCGAGGTCTTGGGATGGAGCCCCGCGTCGGGCTCTCTGCTCAACAGGGAGCCTGCTTCCTCCTCTCTCTCTGCCTGCCTCTCTGCCTACTTGTGATCTCTGTCAAATAAATAAATAAAATCTTTAAAAAGGGGGAGGGGAGGCAAGAAGGGAAAGAGACAAACCAAGAAATAGATTGTTAACTATAGAGAACAAACAGACGGTTACCAGAGGGGAGGTAGGCTGGGGGGAGGGGCACTGAAATAGGTGAAAGGGATTAAGGGGGTCTTCATCGTGATGAGCGCCGAGTAATGTATACAACTGTTGGGTGACTGTATTGTACACCTGAAACCAACATAACATGCATGTTAACTCTCCTGGAATTAAAAATTTTTAAATAAAAAAGAGGTGAATGAGATGAACAAGAGGTGAATAAGAATAAGAGAAATAAGATTGATTTCGAGTAAATGAAAGAATACAATGTCTCCATTATACAGCAGTTTAAAATCACAGCCCCAAATTCTTTGACACTCTTATTAAAAAACGGAGACTGTAGCCACTTCCCCTGAACCCAGGCTTGGAGACTGCTTGACTACAGAATGAGACAGAAGGCATGCTGCCAGTTTCCAAGCCCAGGTCCTAAGACACGGATTCCTCTTCCTGCTTTGTGGAACGCAGGCACCACGGTATGAAGAAACCCAAGCAGCCGGCAGAAATGCCGAGGCGGGAAGGAACTGAGCTCGAGGCTCTGAGGTCCGGTGGAACTTGTACAGACAGCCGGCCAGATGACTGAGCCATCTGGGAAACAGAACGTTAGCCCCCAGCTGAGCTAACCCAGCAGACACCACCAGCCTCTCCTGCGGAGCCGTCCCCCACATTGCAGACTTATGAGCTAAATAGGGGATTGTTGTTACTTTAAGCCACTAAGTTTGGGAGTGGATAGGTTAGCAGCCATATGTAACTGAAACTACGACGTCCTGGTTCTGCAACCTCAGGTGAATTAGTCACTATTTTGGACCCTCTGGAGGAAGAGGTATTATGTCTTGCCTACACTCACAGATGCCTACACTGGGGTTTGAATTCAGGTTGACAAGATCTAAAACCCTCGCTCCTTCCCCTAAAAAAATAATTAAGCCGGGTTCCTGCTGGCTTCAACATTGCATGATTTCCCGGCAACGGCAACGAAAGTGCATAGAGACCCAGTCAGGGAAAGGTCAAAGTCCTCAGATTCCAGCATGCATCTGCCCCGTGCCTAAATCCACAGCAAATGGTCCACAAACACAGGCTTCCTGGCCAAATCACGGCATCGCGGCCCCAGACACTTTATACTTCTGCGGGCACTTGGACGTTTCAGGACACAATCCCTGCACATCTCTCCCTTCTGCAAGCTGACTTATAAGTGGCAGCTTGGGAGCAGGGCTTACCCCTCCTGGGCGCCCATCCTCACAGATGCTCGAAGCACTGATACGCTGCAGAAGCCGGATTTGACGTGCTGCATTATAAACAGGCTTCATCGTATCCCAGACCCTAATCTCTACTTAATAAAGTAAAATGGAGCCGAGTCTTGGTTTCCAAAAGCACAGTATTTAACCTTCATGATCGTGTGGGTCATCGAATCATCTCTTCCTCTGTTGCCCAAGACCCAGTTGCGTTCTTTGAGAGCCTAGACCCTGACTCAAGCTGTCCAATGGATTGAGAAAACCACTCAGAAATTTCAAGTGCATAAAATACATGAATAGACGTCCCATTACTTCATTTACTAACATATATTCGTTCCCTCTCATTCATTAAAAAAGGAAGAAAGAGTCCTCCAATTATCAAACTTTTGGCAAATTTTGAAGTCGACAGCATTTGAAACTGATTAATCTGTAATTTATGGATGTGGTTTACCCAGACTTAGGTTCCTGCCACTTCCCCAGTCACGCACTCCTCAAGGAGCCCCTGGGTGTCAGGCACTGTACTAGGCACCAAACCTATAAGAGTTCATGAGCCTTGCTCTTGAAGAGCCCAGAGTCTTTCAGGGGAGACAGGGAAGCATCCAAGTGCTACCACGCAACGTGGTGAGCTCCTTTTCATACCTCTGGGAGAACAGAGCGGGGGCAGTTAGTCTGGCCCCGAAGGAAGACAGGCTAGGTGAGATCAGAAAAGAATTTCCCAACCACATGAGAGTGAGGGACAACATAATCCTGGACTGACAAAAATCAAATCCTTGACTGACAAAATACTAAGCCTAGGGCGCCAGGGCGTCTCAGTCCATTAAGCATCTGCCTTCAGCTCGGGTCATGATCTCAGGGTCCTGGGATCCAGTCACATGTCTTGTTCCCTGCTCAGCGGGGAGTCTGTTTCTCCCTCCTCCTCCGCCCCTCCCCCTGCTCACACACTTTGTCATGTGTGCACTCTCTCTCTCAAAATAAATAAATAAATAAAATCTTAAAAAATAACAATAATAATAATAATCCTAACAATCCGGGTTCAGCAGAAGAGACTGGGATGGGCCAGGGAGGAGAGCTGTGAAAGATGAATCCGTGAGAGGAGACTGTGGGGTCCCCACCGGAGGGAGGCAGAAGGGCAAGACAGCAGAGCCCCATTCAGATGTCAGACTCCTCAGTGCCTTCATACCCCAGATCCACCACCTCCTAACCAAATTGAGATTTAAAAAAAAAAAAGGCAAAAAAACACCTAGACAGAGGGCAACGTCCAACCCAACTGAATGCATTTCTCATGGACTCGTGTGAGTCACCAGGGATGCGTTCAATGAGGAAAGTTTCTGGGTGAGTTTCAGGAGGAGCTGAGCCTCTGCTCAGAGCACTCAAGTCCTGAGTTTGTAGGAGAGGAGCCTCCCTCCGAGGAGGGAGAAGAGGATGTTTACCGAGCTCTTCCCATGGCCCACATTCTGCAGGGCTTAGATCATCTCCTTTCACCCGACAACCAGGCTGCAGCCCCATGACCTATGCTTTGTAGACGCAGGACTGTCCTGGGTTTCATGCAGTTGAGAAAACAAGCTCAGAGACAGCAAGTGACTCGTGTCAGATCAAAGAACTAGGACATGACAGAGATGGGACATAAACGTCCACAGGCCTGATGCAAGAGCTGGCCTCCCCTCCCCCTGCCCAGGCCACCTCGCTCTGCCATGGCCTCTCACTGAAGGACACCCCTGCATCCCAGGAGCTGCTTGCCTGTGAGGTGAGCTCCTCTGGACAGGTGCCCCGCAGGCTCTGGGGCTATTAACCCACAGGCCTCCTCTCCGGGTTGAGAGGAGATCAGCCAAGGGCACGTAGGGAGCAAGGGGCCAGCAGGGAAGGGACAGTCACAGGGGACAGTCACGAATGTGACTGAGTGCAGAGAGAGGCCGCACAGGCGCTCGGCGAGGTTTTCCCTGACAAATATGGAAAAACAGTTTGGGGCTCAGGCAGGAGAATCCAAACTGCATTCCCACAGCTGTTTGCATGTGCAACTGCGTGACCAGCTCCCTGTCCCCTCCTCTCTCCGCCTGGCCTCCGGAACACTTGTCCCCAGCGATGAGAAGGGCTGCCCAAAGTACTCACTAGCACGCAGGCAAAAATTTCGGAAAACAGCCACCACCCCAGGGCAAGCAGGCAGTGGTGGGTGGGCTCCAGGAAGCTAGGCTCCCTGCTCCCACTCACTGCATGCCCCCTTCTCTGCTCCTGCAGCAATGTGGCAACCATGGCCCATCTCACACCTTCCGGGTGCGGACAGCGCGGGTTCCCAGCACGGCCTCTGAAGTTAGGGGAGTGGAGCTCGGCTCTGGCACCATCAGGGACCAGCTCTAGGTCAGGAAAGTCACTTACTCTCGCTGAACCTCAGCTTTCTCAACTCCATGCAGGGGACACGACACACAGATTTGCAGGGCTGGTCTAAAGATGGAAGGAAACAGCAGGAAGTGGCGTTCAGGGCCTTTGCTCTTCTTGTCTTTGTTTTCTGCTTATGTGGCTTCCTCCTGCACTTCCTGCAATTCTCTGCATAAGGACATTTGAGCAGAGGCCCGTTCTGACCGTCTGCCTGAAAATGCAACTCCATCACACTCTGACCCCCTTCTTGCCTTGACATTTTTCTCACAGCCTCAATGTCATCAGTTAGACATTTATTTGTTTGGCTATAACAACACACACACACACACACACACAGAGCTCCTTGAAGACAGTGCCCTTGTCCACAACTGTGTTGCCAGTGCCAAATGGAGTCACTAGTTTGTAATCTGCATGCAATTAGTTGTGATGTACTAAAGGACTGGGTACATGTTTGAGCGTCCGCTGAGCTAAAGTGCTATTTCCTTTCCACCTTCAGCTACTGGCCTCAAGGCAACAAGAAAGCAAGGAAGCTCACCAGCACTTCCGGAAGGAAGCGCCCTCCTGTGTGGGTGTGGATGTCTCTGCAACCCTCCTACCCATCAGCTCTAAGACACCAGGTGCCTGTGGATCTAGGCTAGCCCGCTCCCACTGGCCCGTGGGCGGAACAAGTAGAATTGATTTTACATATCATTTCCTTTTCTTAGCTACTGACCTTGCTTTCAAACTTCCTGAAAAACTGTACTATCTCAGCTCCTTTCAAACTCCGCTCCACTAAGCCCTCGAAGACCTCTGTTGCGAGGTAGCTGCGAAGGGGAAGAAAGAGACCTCACATGGGAGGCTCCCAAGAGCCTTGCTTCAACCAGCTAATAAGTGACGGAGTCTGGAGCAGAATACAGACCAGCCTGACCCCACAGCCCACCATCTTTCCCCCATGCCACCGGGGCTTACTTAGCATTCCTACCACCAAATCTGACCAGTTAACTGGGAGCTTCTCACATTATTCTGGTAGCTTCTGTGCTGAGTAGGCATGACCTGCTCCTCCAAGCTACTCACATACAGTCTCCCCATAATGGGAGCACAAGGGAAATGCAGACACATGAAAATACATGGAACATCTCTGCAGCCAGATATGCAACAGAGACCCAGTGCCGGGGTGAGCTGGAGAGCAGAGGGAGCCAAAAGGGACATCGAACTTTCTGAGCTTCTAGCTCCTAATCTTTAAATGGGAGTAATACCTGCTCTTCTGGTCTCTCAGGATATTGTGAGCATCAGTGAAATAAAGGACGTGCGGGCTCTTTGAAAACGTTAAGGGTACATTCCAGGAAGACCTTCTTATTATCTTGCTTCCATTGCTCACGGACTATGTGATTACTGCCAACTTTCAGCAAAGGGAGAGCCTAGGGGATGACAGTCTTGGGGGAACCCCAGGGATGGCCTTGAAGCCGCAGCTGATTAACAAGAAAACTGATTCTGCTTAGACTGTAGGTTAATTTGATGTGACTGGAAGGGGCGAGCAGAGATGAAGGGGAGCGAAAAACCCCACAAAGTCCTTGGCACCCCTAGTCTATGTGACCTTAAGCAAACCAGTGGAATTCTGTGTGCCTCCATTTCTTCGGTTGGAAAATGGGTTGGTATTTAAAACCTCAACAACTCAGCAAAAAGAACTTTCGAACCAAGAAACGAGATGACGAGTTGGAGCTGCTCTGAAAAAAGGATTGGGTTATACTCAAGTCAAGAATCCTTACTCTGGGGCACCCCAGTGGCTCCGTCCGTTGAGCATCAGACTCTTGATTCAGCTCAGGTCATGAGATCTCAGGGTCATGAGATCAAACCGTGCATCAGGCTCCATACTGAGTGTAGAGTTTGCTTAAGATTCTCTCACTCCCTCTCTCTCTGCCTCTCTCTCCACCTCAAGCTCTCTCTCAAAAAAAAAAAAAAAAAGAATCGTTACTCGACTTGGTACCTCTTTGGGGTTGACGTTCTTCATGGGCCACCTTCTGCATGCTCTCCGGGTGTGAGCTTGGAGCTTCCAACTTTGGTGTAAACTAGAAGCTCTCTCCAGGTGGCTCCAAAGAGCCACTCACCTGCCCCTACTACTTCCCCATCTCTTCTCTGGGAGAACGTTCTCAGAACCTTGGGGCTGGTGGCAAATGCAGGTCAGGATCTCATTGTGGGACACAGACCCCAGATTCAAGGATCAAAGCTTCTCTGAACTTAAGGAGCAGGGCAGAGATCCACCATCAGCTGAAGTACAAAAGGAAGAAACAAGGGTTGTCACTGACTATAAGATGACTCGTATCCCACGTACATGGCTCTTACACCCCAGGGGTCTCCCGTGGGATCAGGTCCCCATGGAGGTTCAAAGCACTCAGACAACAAAGGAAAGAAGATAATAAATCATGGAAAAGTCTGCCCCAGAGGATGTACAGAAGCTCCACAGGAGTCCCAAGTGTGCAAATTATCTGGACAAACATCCCTGCAGGACGAGGGGACAGCCGAGGAGAATTCCATGCCAGCTGCACTCTGTCAAGGTCTCTGACTATACTCCAGTATAGAGTGGAATGAAATCTTGAGTCTTCCACCTTTATGGAAGATGCAAGGAAGCCTTCCTTCACTAGAATGGGCCAGATATCCCCTCCCTCCCTGCCTGCCCTTTACCCCTCCATGGGGGAAATCTACAAGGACAACAACGGATGTTACCTCATAGCTGCTCTAGACCAGGCTCTGTGCCACACAGACCTGGCATACCCAGCCTCAATCCTGAAGGAGCTCCTGGTCCAATAAGGGCTGTGACTAAGATGCGTTTCTTTCCAGAACGTAGCAAATTGCCTTCCTTCCGAAAAACTTCCTCCAGACCATTTTGATGATTATCTGCAGGCTGAGTAATCTTTTCTCTCCTAAAAGGAAATGTGACATCATTTCACTATAAAGCAAAAAGAACCTCAGGGATGTGATCCTATTCTGATCGAAGGAGGCAGCTGAGCCAAAGCTAACAGCCCCCTGTGGACAATGGGTCTTCAACATACTTAAACACACAGGATTGTTTCTCTTCATATCCTATGACCGCGTCCATCTAAATGCTTTAGGGACTGATAGCCTGTGTCCCCAGGTAAATGACAAAGCTCCTGGATGACAGCTGCCTCCCCCAGAACCTAGTGCCACATGGTTAGCTTTGTGTAAAACAGCACAGACGTGGATTTGAATCCACAGGAGCCCCGTGATGGATGTGTTACCTTGACAGGGCGGGTCTCTGAGCCCATTCTCTCACCGATTAAGCTGGAAGATAATGCCACCTGACAAGGATGAGTTGAGAGACACCCGAGGTAACGGGAGTGAAGAGCCCCCTCACCCCACTGGCCCCGAGGCAGTCGCACTATAGAACTTTTGGCCCCTCGAGGCAGGGAGGACACTGAACAGTGACATACCTGTGTCCTTCCGCAATGGAAAATTTTCAGCTCTGACCCAATTTGACCCAATCTGACAGAAACTCTTCCTCCCCAAAAATGCAAAGCAAAGCAAACCCACCACCACCACCACCACTTCAGCGCTGACATCTGAGGCTGGTAAAAGCTGCTGGGAAGACCACCATGTAGCTGGAAGTTCCAAGGGAAAGAACCACCTGGAAAGCCAAGGAAACCAGCAAAAAGCCAAACGCCCGCTGTCACACCCCAGCCCCCCAGGTTGCTGTCTTTCTCCTCCTCCCCTCTCTCCCTCTGGAACATTCTGTCTTCTGCCAGCAATACTCTCCCTTTATAGTGTAAACCAACCCAGCCTTGCGGGTTTTCCCAAGTCTGTCACTCCGTTGTCCCAGTTTTACAGCCTAGAAGTCCAAAACTGAGCAATTAAAGGCAGAATGCTTCTCTCTGAGTGAAGGCAATAAAAGAGGCTTTTTGGATGATCAGATTCCTTTTATTTTGCTCTTGCCAAAAGAATCAAATATCCCAGCCCAGAAACCAGGACGCGGAGGAGGATGGGCAGAAGCAACGCTCTGACAGAGGAAGAGGAAGCCAGACTGGAGGAAGAGCTGAGGGGTTTCACCGGTTCCTCTGAGAAGGGATCCGAAATCAGTGCTTGTCCTTTTATACATCATCGTGATGAAGATAACAAAATTGTATGCAGTTGTTATTCCAGCAGAGAGGCTCAATCTTCTCTAAATGATGATTTTCAGCCTTAAAAACATTCGGAAGCAAAGTCTGGCCTGGTATTTTGGCAAGGGTTCTTCTTAATGCGTTTTTATCACGGAATAATTCCGATATCTACACAAGAAGAAACATAATCACTTTATACCGGCTCCCCAGCTTTAGCCAATATTAACCTTTGACAATTTGTACGGAGTGAAGGTTTGCATCTCCCCAGATTCCTACGTTAAAGCCTAATGCCCAAAGTGACGGTATTAGGAGGAGAGGTCTCTGGGAACAAATTTGGTCATAAGGACGGAGCCCCTGTGAATGGGATTTGTGCCCTTATGAAGGACATGCCAGGGAGTTATCTTGCCCTTTTCCCACCATTTGAGAATACAGAAATTTGGCCATCTGTAACCCAAAAAAGGGTTCTCACCAGAACCCATCCAGGCTGGCTCCCTGACCTCAGAATTCTGGCCTCCAGAACCATGAGAAATAAATTTGCTGTTTATAAGCCACCCAGTCAACGGTGTTCTGTTACAGCAGCCTGAACCAGGACAGCAATATTTGCTTAAGATCTTTTTTTTTTCTTTTAAATACAATCAATGAGGGTCACCTCAGTAGCTCAGTCAGTTAAGTATCAGATTCTTGGTTTCAGCTCAGGTCATGATCTCATGCTCGTGAGATCGAGCCTTGCATCAGGCTCTGCACTCAGGACAGAGTCTGCTTCAGGTTTTCTCTCCCCTCCGCTTTGTCCCCTCCCCTCTCTCCCCTGTGCATGTGCTGTCTCTAAAAATTAATAAATAAAATCTAAAAAAAAATTGATAGATACATGATAGATAGATAAAAACAAGGCAGGTACAGTTGAGGCCTTCTGTTCCATGTCTGTCCCCCGCCTCACAATTAATGAATATCATAAATTGAGAATTATCCCACTCATGCATGATTTATATCACTTGTTATGAAAATTGTTTTGTTTTGCATGCCTTTAAAATGTATATAGATGGTATCCAGCTCCATATAACACTTCATAATTGGTTTTTTTTTTAAAGATTTTATTTATTTGACAGAGATCACAAGTATGCAGAGAGGCAGGCAGAGAGAGAGGAGGAAGCAGGCTCCCTGCTGAGCAGAGAGCCTGATGCGGGGCTCGATCCCAGGACCCTGGGATCATGCCTGAGCTGAAGGCAGAGCCTTTAACCCACTGAGCCACCCAGGCGCCCCCATAATTGTTTTTTTTCACAGAATATGGTTTTTAATAATTTTTGCTAGGGCGCCAAGGTGGCTCAGATGGTTAAGGGTCTGCCTTCAGCTCAGGTCAAGATCTCCAGGTCCTCCAGATCTCCAGAGCCCCGCATCTGGCTCCCTGCTCAGCGGGAGTGCCTTCTTCTCCCTCCGCCCCCTCCCCCTGCCCGTGCTCTCTCTCCCAAATGAATAGATAAAGTCTTTTAAAAAAATATTTTTCATTATACTTGCATCTCAAGTTCGTGCATTTTCCTTTCTGTGTATATTCTGTTGTATTAAAAAAACACAGTTTCCTTATTCATTCTCTTGCTCATGAGCATTTAAATCGCTTCTACGTTTCGCTACTCCTAACAATGAACACTTTTTTTTTTAAAAGATTTTATTTATTTATTTGACAGAGAAATCACAAGTAGGCAGAGAGGCAGGCAGAGAGAGAGGAGGAAGCAGGCTCCCTGCTGAGCAGAAAGCCCGATGTGGGGCCCGAACCCAGGACCTGGGATCATGACCTGAGCCGAAGGCAGCGGCTTAACCCACTGAGCCACCCAGGCGCCCCCAATGAACACTTTTATACATAGCATATTGTGCACCTCTGCCAAAGGCTTCTAAAGGAGTCAGTGGTTCTCAAAGTGTGATCCCACCAGCAGCCGGAGTATCACCACGAGCACATCAGAATGCAAATCCTCAGCCCCAGACCAATTTCATTAGAAACTCTGTGAGGGGGTCCCGGGAGGTGTGCTCTAATGAGCCCTCCAGGTGATTCTGAGACAACCTAAAGTTCAAGAACTTCTCTAGGATGTACACCTAAGTGAGCATCTCTCACATCACCAAATAATACCAAATTGCTCTCTAAAGAAGTTGCCCCAACTATATTCCCATCTGCGGTGCCCCAAAGCCCCACGTTTTTTATTTCAGTGACTTTTTCTTTAAATGTTCAAATATTCTAACTGAGCTTTTTTCATATCTCTCCACTCTTATTTTCAGCCTATTTTCCCATAATTTTTTTTTTATTATTTAATGGGAGTTTTGAATTCATTTATTTCTTCTGAAGCAAATCCACGTTCTGATTGTTGGTCTGTCGACCGCTTTTCTCAGTAGTAGCTTTTATTTTTTAAGATTTTTTATCTACTTATTTGAGAGAGAGAGAGCACCAGTGGGAGGAGGAGCAAAGGGAGAGGGAGAAGCAAACTCCCCACTCAGAGGGGATCCAAACATGGGGCTCAATCCCAGGACCCTGAGATCATGACCTGAGCCGAAGGCAGACACTAAACTGACTGAGCCTCCCAGGTGCCCCTCAGTATTAGCTTTTATCCATCAGTTTTTTACTTGATTTACAGACTAACTGGGATACGAGGTAGTGTGTTTGTTTTGTTCTCTCTCTCCTCCTCTTCCTCCCCCCTCCCCCCTTCTCCTTTACTTCCAAATTCAATTATTCTGTTGAGCAGCTTTCGGGGGTCACCAGTCAAAATCCAGGTCTAGCAAGGATAGCAACAGGGATCGTCCCGCAGAGACAACGGGCTGTGGCCAACCCAGGCTGGGTCAAGGGGAACCATGACTCACACTTGGTTACAAGGCTGCTTCATCTTTCTCTCCCAGCCTGGAGCTGGATAGGACCCATTGCCCCTTCAGCATTTGGCAACAGGTTTATTTCTAGCCTCCTCCCCTGAAGGTGAGGCATAAGGAATGGAGATCATGCTAGCTCAGGTCGTCAGTCAGGGAGCCTGCCTCTGCTTCCCTGTCTCACAGGGAACACTTTTTTTAGAGAGAGAATGAGAGTCAGGGAGGAGGAAGGCTGAGGGAGAGGGAGAGAGCAAATCTCAAGCAGGCTCCGTGCTCAGCACAGAGCCCGATGTGGGGCTCGATCACACAACACTGAGATCATGACCTCAGCTGAAATCGGGAGTCATGTGCTTAACTGACTGAGCCGCCCCGGTGCCCCTCACAGGAAACACTTCTGACTCGTGTACCACCACTGACTGTCTCCTTATCCAAAACTGTGCCAGTCCACCCACCCCTTCAGCCCTGATTGCTGTTTGTGCTTTTTTGCGCCAGCTTGGATCCTCAAAAATGCTGGTCTTGTATTTAAGCCTCACTATGCCTTCTTCTGTTTTCTCTTTTTGTTTTAGCGGTACTGCTATGTCTGTGGAGCACAGAGGATTCTCACAGCATGCCCTCCGTCTTGATCTGGCTGTCAGCAGGTACTCTTAAAGCTAGAGAATTGCATAAACCTCAACTGTGGTCAAAATCCGGATGCCCAAAGTGGCTAGACCAGGTCACTGTGGTAATGAATGCCCCCTCAGCCAGGCTGAATTTTGTCTCCATCTGTTACATAGTACTGAAGCCCCAGACCTACAAGAGGCAGTCAGATCCAAAGAGTAACTGAATCTGTGTTGAATATTCAGTTCAAACTTAACAGAATAATAGAATAGAACTTAACAGAATTGAGATAAGCATTTGAAGTTAATTCATTTTAGAAAAATCTATTCCTGTGATACATAATTATAGAACCTTGCTGTAGAGAGGACTGGTGGGGGAGAGGGGAGAGGAACTTAATACATGACTTAGTACATGTCTTAGGTCCATTAGGATGCACCTGGTATCAGACGCACTACAAAGGGGCCAGAGGATCCAGGTATAGAGGTCTTTAGAGAAGCAACAGGAAGAGAGAAACAAAAGGGAACAGGAAATGACTCTCCAGCCAACAGGAGGAAAGGATTCAAAACAGAAGAAAGATGATTATCACCAATGAAATGAAGTTTTCCTCCCTTCTAGTAACCTCCACCCTGCACACCATGAACAAGGAATTACTAACATAAATTCACAGGCTTTGGAAATCCATAGAAGCTACTAGGAAGACAACATATGCCTAGACCCTCTGGAATGTGCTCATACATTCGGTGAGGGCTGGGACTTTTCTGTGTTGCTCATAGATTCCTGCCTAAGGCACAGTGCGCATTTAATAATTGTGGAATGAAAGAACAGATGAAAAGTGCTCAGAAAACGTTTGTTGTGGCAGATCCCAGTGCGAGCGTTTCTGAGGATGATTTACATTGTGGCTACAGAGAGGTAGCAAATCAGCAGAGGAAATCTCTCGGCCTCCAAGATTCAGTGTAACTCCAATGCCAAAGGGAAAGAAACAAAGCTGATAAATGTACGTCCAACACCGGTCAGGGGGAGGATCAGAGCAGGAGCATTCTCTCTGCGCTTCGGTTTTCTTCTTGGAAGAAAGTTAAGAGCACTTCCTGTGGTGTAGTTCGGGGAAGGCTTTAGGATTACGCATGCGCGGTCATCCACACAGAACTGGGTCTACGCGGTAGGGTACTTAACACCTTCGTCAGAGTTGCTGCTCTCATTAATCAGTAAGAGTATTTATGAGTCCCTACTATATTCTAGCACCTGGGATTCCGAGGGGATGGGGTGTGAAATGTCAAGAAGAAATGGCAGGCAAGGGCTGTAACCTTAGAAGCTGCCCACGCCCACGGGGGGCACTGCGGGACGTCCTCACCTGTAGTACCTGAGAAAGTCGGGAGAGGGCAGCAAAGAGCTGCGGGGCTGGGCGGGAAGAGGAGCCTGCGGGTCTGGGAGGTTCTATCCCCAGGAATGCAGTGGTAAGCGCTGAAACCAAGCCAGGAGTCAGGACCCTGGCACCGTCATTCTGGTTCAGCCACGGGCTTGCGGTGTGACCTTGGATAAGACACGTAACCTCTCTAGCCTTCATGTCTCAGTCTCTGAAATGAAGATAATTGGGTCTCAAGACTGTTGTGAACTTTCAAAGAACTGGAAGAGCTGCCGAATTCCACAGTAGAGTTGCCTGAGGGCAAGGATGGACACACACACACACACACACACACACACACACACACTCGCACACGCACACGTCCTAAACCAGAAGCAGGAGACAAGAGCTGACTTTGGGAATTACATAAATATGGCTTTGGTGTTATCTTTAATTATAAAGAATATGTCATAACTGAAATATAGGTATGAGTCCCTGATGGTACACATATCCTCTTTGACCCTCAGGCACATGCAGCCTAAAATGTGAACGAGGCAAGACCATACTTTTTGTCCCCCAAATGCCATTTTGTCCTCCTCCCTGGGCACATGGAAGACTGGTGCTGGCTGATAACATGTGAGGAAAAGAGATGTCTGTCACTTCCAGGCATAGAAAGCCTCTATGTGACTCTCCAGCTTTTCTCGCCTCTTCCCAGCCGGAACACTTCTTGAGGACAGGCTTTGGATACTTAATATGAGTGAGGAAAATAACTGTGTTGTGTTAAGATAGACATTTGGCATCTATATGTTACTACAGCATGGCTGAGGCTATTCTGACTAATACAGTAACAGATGGTGGGGCGGGGGAATATTTAAAAAGGAAGCATGTGTAGCAATATCAACGTAATGAGAAAAAAACATGCCCCCCAAAAAGCAATGGATTTTACAATGTTTTCTTTTGTTTTCTGTTTTGTCTCCCTTCTCTTCTTTCTTTCTCTCTTTCCTTCTCTTTCTTTTTTTTCTTTTCGAGAGAGAGAGCAAGTGGGGGGAGGGGCAGAGGGAGAGAAAGACTCTCAAGCAGGCTCCACGCTCAGCCCAGAGCCCGGTGCAGAACTCCATCTCAGGACCCTGAGATCACGACCTGAGCTGCAATCAAGAGTAAGTCGGGCATTCAACCAACTGAGCCACCCGGACGTTCCTTACACTGTCATTTTCTAATGAGTAAAGATGTACGCCACCAAGATTTGCCATGATGCCTTATGAATTTAAGCATGTAAGTTCAATATTTTATAAAGAAATGCCATTAAAAATGTAAAGAAAGATGGCATCCTTGAAAGGAGAGTCATAGAGGAAGGCACTGAAGAGATGTGAGCAGAGAAAGGGCATAGTATGACTTGAGTTTTAGCTCCTGCTGTTGAATTTTTCAAAATAGACTGCAAAGGGGCAAAGGCAGAAGCAGGGAGACTAGTGAGGAGACCACTGCAATAATCCAGGTGGAAAATCTCAGTGGCTTGGACTGAAAGAGTAGCAAGAGAGGTTATAAGAAGTGGTCAGGTGCTGGATACGTTTGGAAAGGACAGACAATAGCCATTCTTGGCTGACTGGGAGTCTTCAGCTTATAGATCATATTGAAAGCAATATTAGACCACATGGATGTGCCTAAGGAGTGAGTGTAGGTTAGGAGAGGAGCAGTAGGAAGTACTAGGAAGAAAAATCATCCGAGAACCGCACCCTAGGCATATCTATGTGATGAGTCTGGGAAGATGAAGAAGAACCCAGAAAAGAGACAGAGAAGGAACAGCCAATGGTAGAAAGAAAACTGGACAGTGAGCCACGTGAGTGCCATGCAAAGAATGCATCTGGGGGAATCCAGTATTGTCAACTGTGTCAAACACTGCCAATAGGTTAAGTAAGATAAAGGCTGAACTCACCATTGGATCAGTAACACAAAGGCCATGGGAGATCTTGTAAAGAGCTGTTTTTGGTATTGTAGTTGGAGTGAAAGCTTATTGGAATGGGTCCAAGGAAAAATGAGAGAAGAATTAAAGGCAGTGGACAACTACTTAGAGAAGTATGGCTACAAAGGGGTGCAGAAAAATAAGGCAATAGTTGAAGGGGACAGTGGGTTCAAAAGAAGGTTTTTTCAGCCAAGAGAAATAACCAAATGTTTGTGCGCTGTTTGCATGTTTTTTTATCCTTAATGTATAATGAGAGACTCCATGCCCCTTTCCATCCCTTGGTTCCCAGACCACTGAACCCACACAGTGAAAGAACATCGGCACCTGGGTGGCACGGTGGGTTAAGCAGCTGACTCTTGGTTTTGTCTCGGGTCATGATCTCAGGGTTGTGCAATCAAGCCCCAAGTCGAACCCCACATCAGGCTCTGCACTCAGCTCATCATTGCTTGAGACTTTCTCTCCCTCTCCTTCTGCCCTCCAACCCCCTCAAACACTCTCTTTCAAATAAGTAAATAAATCTTTTTTAAAAAAAAGAATATGACAAGCTCGTGATGACTTCAAAGAAGACACCACATCCCTCATGACTGGCCCAGTGATGTAGCTATCTCCAAGCCCCTACTGTGAAGAGCAGCCATGAGGCCAGTCATAGATGAGGCCAAATGGGAGACTGCCACCTCTTTAGGGTACTGCTTTTTATTTAATTACTTTTCCTTATCAAAGGACTTCATTATGCAGTTACCACGAGGCTCATAACAAGGAAAAGCCACCCTGCTCCACTCCTCCCAATGCCCAGTCTCCACATCCCAAAGCGATCACACTCAACCCCTCCATTTGTTTCTTATCATGTTTACGGTCTTATTTCTAGGTCACATGCTTACAGTTTATTTTTTCATTGCAACATTTTAATTTTTCACTTCATAAGATAGAAAACAAGGACTTAGTTCTTTTAACTCACACACCACATCCACATCTCTATATCCCTTATTCTCTTAACAAAGTTATGTCAAGAAGTTTCGTTACATGGAAACTTAATGCATACATTATTGGCTATTGAAAAAGTCATTCATAACTGAGACATTTGGTATGTTATGAATACATACACTTTCTCATATGACTTTTTGTTTTTCCTCAATTAATAATTGCCTCAGTTTTCCAGCTGTGCTTAGTTTTTTATGTACTTATAATTGACACATACTCAAACTATCCCCAAACCATTTCCAAAGAGAACTAAAAACCCATCTCCAACACCAAGTAAATACACCAAATAATCCACTAATCCAATGTATTTCTCAGAGACGTATCTTCAGGGGCCCTACATATTCCTGCTTCTCTCTCAGCTGGTTGCTTTCTTGATCCAAGGCACAGCTGTCATCCTAGGCCACATCAGGATGGGCACTCCCTGACCCTCTCTCCTCTTTGGAATCTCTGTTTTCTGGATCTTAGATCTTCCTCTTTTCTTCATTTATTTCCTCACTTTGCTACTCTCTTTGAAGCTTCCTGAGACAGGGCACCTGTGAGGTATATTTTAGTGACCTGCAGATCTGAGCTTTTCTCTATTTGACCATCACATTCGTTCAGTAGTTTGTCTGAGTGGAATTCGATGTTCATGATCAACTTCTCTGTCTTTTGAACATTGTACCCCACTGTCTTCTGGTTTCCAGGGCTTCTGCTGAGAAGTCCAGTGTCGTTTGATACTGGCCTTTTGTTTGTCAGCTCATTTTTTACTCTCTGGAAAGTTTATAAGGTCTTCTTTTTATCCCCACAATCTAAAATTTTATCATTATGTGTCTTGAGACAGTTCTGTCCTCATTTGTTTTCCCAAACACTCAGTGAACTTCTAAATTCTGGAAACTCATATCTTTCAGTCCCAGAAATTTTTCTTTCTCATTTCTGTGATGATCTTTTCCCCTCCAATTTTTCTGTTCTCTCTTTCTGGAATTTCTAGTCATCAGATTTTAAAACTCTTTGATCTCATTTTCTTCTGTTTCCTTATTATTTTCCATTATTTTATTCTACATTTATTTGAGAATATTTTCCCAATGGTATTTTGCAAGTCTATTGAATTTTTAAGTTTTCTTATCACACTATTACTATTTCAGTATCTTTCCTGCTCTTCTTTTTATAGTACCCTGTTCCTGTTTACAGAAGCAATTTAAATCCATTCAATTAGCAATATTTATGAGGCACTTGCTTTGTGTCGTTTTTGAGTACTGGTAATAGAAAATCGAAAAAGACAGGGTCCCTGCTCTCATAGGACTTCCATTCAATTGGGAATGACAGAGTAAACAACTAATGGATAAACTATATAATATCAAGAGACAATACTGCTACAAAAAATAATAATAATTAAAACAAGGAATGGAGGGGCGCCTGGGTGGCTCAGTGGGTTAAGCCTCTGCTTTTGGCTCAGGTCATGATCTCAGGATCCTGGGATTGAGCCCCACATTGGGCTCTCTGCTCAGCAGGGAGCCTGCTTCCCCCTCTCTCTCTGCTTGCCTCTCTGGCTACTTGTGATCTCTCTCTCTCTCTCTGTCAAATAAATAAATAAATAAAATCTTTTTAAAAAATAAAACAAGGAATGGAAATAGAAAGTGATGGGAAGTGGCTCTTTCCCACATCCTATCTCAGCCCTCATATGATATTCATTACAGTGTTTTGAAGTTGACATCTGCTCTCTACACTCTGTTTCCTCTGAATTCCTTGTCTGGTTGTTGACTTCAATCTTGTCTTTCATTCTAGTGTCTTTCCCCCAAAGCCTTGGCTGTCCACTCATATTTAAGAGTGAGTCACAGCTCAGCATGCCTGGGTAGGGTTTCTTGGCTCATAGGTTCCATCAAAGGGCAGTTGAGAGAGACACTGGCCTCTGGGGATATGAATTATGGATAGTCCTGTCCTTCTAGTTGGTGGCCTCCCTGGAGAGGACTGTTCTACATCCCTGCTTATCAGCTAATGATGAGCCTGGCCACCAACATTCTGGGAGTCAAATGGGGTTAAGCAGACTAGGGAAACCTCTTAAAGGTTTTCATTAGTTGCTATTTTCAGTCTGACACCTAACAACTACCCTCAACTGTGTCTGGCATCCCCAAATCCAAAAACTCTGGAATTTAACTTCTCCCAAGTAAAAGTTACTCCCTGGCTTTTGCTGGGGCAAGGTAAGGAATCTGGGATACACCTGCTCTTTATTTGGACTTTCAATTCTCTCCTGGTTTCTTAGCACCCGTCTACCTCTGCTTTTAACCTTGCATTACCAACTCTGAGTCTTTAGGGACCTCCACAGTAAGACTTAACTAATGTCTTATTGGCTCCTCCCCACCCTTTGCAGGGGCTCAGGAATTAGCTGTCTTATTAGTTTTTCTCAACTACTCTGTTCTCTCATTCCCCTTTGTCCTTATGGGTTCCTACACTTTCTTTTTCTTCTACTGACATTTCAGTAGATTCATAGAAAGGAAGATGCATAGACGCAAAAAATCATATTCTCAGCCCGCATGTTTAACCAGAGGAATTCTTTTGTAGCAGCCACTCCTAATTGTTGCTGATTTAAAAAAAAAAAAAAAAAAAAAGTAAAGTAACAATTCCTGAATCATCACAAGTGTTCATTAGTCTGAGTTCACTGCCAGGCAAAGCAGGGAAAATCTATTCCCACACACAACAGTCCAGCCTTGTGGGATGAAGTCTTCAGATTAACTGCCAAAAGTAACTCAGAGAAGGGGCCCGTTAGTGGATCAGTCAGTCAAGCACCCGACTCTTGATCTCAGCCCAGGTCTTGATCTCAGGGTCATGAGTTCAAGCCCCACACCATGCTGGGTTTGGAGCCTACTTAAAAAAAAATAGAATAAAATTTAAAAAAAGAAAAATAAAATAACTCAGAGATGATTAGCCTAAGCCTTGAGGGTTTCCTCACATCTAGGTATACACCAAACCAGCTTCACAAGCTTGTGACCTATGCAACCACAGAGGATCCCATGCTCAGAGTGTCCCATGCTTGGTTGAAAGCTCTACAGTCTCCATCTTGAAATTCTTAATAATTTTTAAGCAAGGAGCCCAACATTTTCCTTTTGCCCAGGCCCCACACCATCGGTCACCCCTGTGGCTAGTCTTGGCTATGCATGAGGTGCAGACATCCTGGGAAAACAGTCTTGTCAACCCCAGGCAAGAGCAGGATGGGTAAAGGCAAAGGCCACAAAGTTAACAAGCGAAAAGCCCGTCTGATGTAAACAGTTCATTAGCCTGAGAGCTCTGAGCTGACTGGCCGTGGAGCTCAGCGCAGGCCCATTGCTGAACCTCCAAGCCAGTCTTTAGTTTTTAGATACTCTGTGGATCCGTCCGATGCATTCAGCTGGACACAAATAAGACATGTGAATCACACAGAGAGAAGGCAGTCACAAGATCCCCACCAGGCCGTTTCTCTGCTGATTCTGAACAGCCTTCTGAGAAGCCATTGCTGTGGTTTCTCTCCCTGCGGCCCGACCACTTGCCTCTGCCTCCCATCTAGCAGTCTCTCCTGGTCTCTGCACTCAGAGCCTTGCATGGGCGAGTCTGCACGCACACGCCCAGGGTCCCACAGAAGTGTTACTAATGTTCCATATCCCTTCCCCCTCCTTCCTTACCTACAGAGCACTGATATTTGTGCATGTGGCAGGCACGAGCCAAGCTGAAAACTCTCTGTCCCGGCCTCTCTGACAGGTAGCCCTGGCTTCTGGCCAGTGCAGCTCAAGTGGCTGGAACTATGGATTTCAGGCCACTGGCTCTGGCTTTTCTGGAAATGCTTTATCCCCTTGACCTAGGGATTATCCTTTCTTTTGCATCTTGTCCGCATCTCTGCTGCCTGGACTTCTGAAGGGATAGCGCGAGCCACAACAAGCAATTCAACAAACCTTTTGCAAGTGAGTATTTGCTCTGTGCTAGGCTCTCTTCCAGACTGCGGGGAGAGCCCAAAGCCAACAGCAAAATACCTGCCTTACTGGTGCTTATGCTCTCCAGCGGACCATCAGGCAATGCAAAGAAAAACAGAATCAGAGTGGACTCAGCATTGACTTTTCTTTCATTTCTTCCTTTTTTTTTTTTTTTAAAGATTTTATTCTCTCAGCACCCGGGTGGCTCAGTTGGTTAAGCTTCTGCCTTCGGTGCAGATCATGATCTCAGAGTCCTGGAATCGAGCCCAGCATCAGGCTCTCTGCTCAGCGGGGAGTCTGCTTCTTCCTCTTCCCCTGCCTGCCTCTCTGCCTACCTGTGATCTCTCTCTCCGTCAAACAGATAAATCTTTAAAAAAATAAAAAATAAATAAATGAAAGATTTCATTCTTATGTAATCTCTACACCCAATGTGGGGCTCAAACCTACAGACCTCAAATCAGGGGTCCCATGCTCCACTGGCTGAGCCAGCCAGGTCCCCCAGCTTTGACATTTCTGAGCAGCTGAACTAAAGATAGGGACTTCATCAAGAAAAATAAATTTTATTCACCCTCTTAGGGCTACTTAAGGAATAATGCATAAGGAATATTAGAAATAGCTTTGACAGGAGAAATGAGGACTGTGATTTATTTTGGAACCATAATTTAAAGTAAAATAAAATTTTTTTAAATTTATGTATGTGTGTGTGTGAGTATGTATGTGTCTTTTTTTTTTTTTTTAGAAAAAAATAGACAAAGCAAACACGGGAAAATGTTATCATGGATCTGAGGGAAGGATATGTCAGTGTTTACTATATTATTCTCTTTATTATATTACAATCATATGGTTATACTGTTATTTGATTTTTCTACATAAGAAGGAGGAAGGAATCGGTGATTTATCTGGATCATGTAGGAGGTCTTCCTATGAATAAGGTGTTTTTTAAAAATGAAGGGCCGGCCCCACCATCCATGTGGAGAGGAGGTGCTGGGGGGGGGGCCCCCGTGGGCCTCTTCTCTGCATTGTGGGGAGGAGTTTACCAATCCTGTTGTGAGAGGGGCTTGTTTTGGAGAGAGCCTCCCACGCCAGCGCTGCCCAGGGTGCCAGACAACGGAGACAGAGCCCCCTTCCCAACTCCAGGCTGCCTGTTTGTCCCTGCTCACGGAGGACAGGCTGTGGCTGCTGGCATTTGCCCTGAGACTTGCTCTCATGCCAAGGGTCCAGGCCAGCCAGCTGCTAGGGTGTGGGGTGGAGACGTCGAACGCACCCCCACCACCTGCCACAGCACCATTCACCAAAAATAATTCGACACTCACGTCATGTCGGTTGGCAACAGCAGGACACCACCAACTGTGGAATGTTGCCTCTCTGATCCCAAGGGGCCCGCTGTGATGTGATGGAAGGGGGAAGAAGCAAGGTGCAGAACAGTATTTCAGACCAGCCTCTGTGCTGGAGAGAAAGGAGGGACGGAGAGGGAGAGGGATGCAGGGGAGGAATGCGGAGCAGAGGGGAGGGGAGAAAAGAAACAGAAAACGAAAGAAAACCTCTATTTGGATGTCTGTACATATAAATTTATGTATATGCACACATATAAAAAAATCTTGAAAGAGTGGTTATTCTTAGAGTGTATTTAAAGGCAAAGGTGAGACGCTCTTTTTTTCCTAATTTTTCTTGTATACCCTATAAACTTTCTGAATTAGTCTATCTTCCTTGGTATTTTTTTCTAACGAAAAAAAGTAAGGCCAAGGCCTCTCTAACTGGTTGCAGTGAACAAAGGCACAGTTCAGTCCAGATCAGAGGTCAGCCGCCTACCGTGGGTGGGCCAGTGACAGCTGGCCACCTGCTTTTCCTAAATAAAGTTCCCTGGGATCCCAGCCCCCCCCCCACTCCCAGCCATGTTGCTGCGGCAGCTTCTGTGCTGTTAACACCAGAGGGGACTGCGTGGGCTGCAAAATCAAAAACATCCACTCTGTAGCCCTCTCCAGAAGTTTGCCAATCCCTGGTCTAGAGTCACACTTGCCTCTGAAATGGGAGTGGTCCATCGACTTAGAACACTGACCTGAAAATTCAGACTCTGAGAAGCAATAAAAGGTGACTTAAATGTCACCTCCTTATAAAGCCCATCCCTGTTCCCTCAGTGTCCGTCCATCATTCTGGGCCAGCTTTCGTCAAAGTATTTATCCCATCTGATACGTTCGTGTTTGTGTATGTTCGCCCCCCTCCCCTTAATGGGAGAGCTGGGAGAGCTGGAATCTTCTCACTCAGGTTTGTCTCTATAGCCCCAGAGCCTAGAACACTGCCTGGCCCATGGGGCGTGCTCAAAAAACATTGTTTGAAAGAATAAATGAATGGCAATTCAGTCGCAAAATTTCCCCATTAGGGTGAAGAGATATAATAAATACGCAGCGGCAGCAAAACTCTAATGGGAAAGAAAATGAGCAGCTCAATCGATCAACAACCCACGAAGGTATTTTCAAGGTCTGGAATGTAACGCTCCATAGTTGTGGACGCGTGACTTTTCTGTTCTTCTGTTGAGTTCAGAAGGAATCTGGAGAAGAGCATCTGCCTGGGGAGAGACGGCAGTGAAACGCAGCAGTGTTGGGGGTGGGGAGAGGGGCTTAGTGTGGATTTTTGGTCTAAGGCAAGGTGCAGAGTCTTCACCTGAAAAACAAAGATATGACAAGATAGGGAACTCCCCCAAGGACGATCTGGGGCAGTCAGCGCCACACACAGAGGAAGAAGTCAGGGGCAGAGGGACCAAACTGGAATCCCTCTCTGCCTCCAGTTCCTTTTGAACCATAAAGCTGTCAGGTGAGACCAACAAACCCCAGGCAGTCCAGAAAGGGCCTGCGTGCCCATGGGACCCCCAGTGCTGACAGGCAGAGGGTGCCACAGAGACCACAGGGGGCACGGTGCTCCCAGGGTCAAGGGTCATGTGCCCGGCTGAGGGAAAGACAGAAGGACGGGGCAGAGACTTGGAAAGGGATTTGGTTATTCTGCTTAAGAACAGAGAAAAGAGATGAAGGAAATGTGGAATCTTTCCCCTTTGGAAGAAAATCATATGTGACTAATAGGAATTTTTCTGGGTTTTGTCATAGACCGAAACTGTCTCCCCAGGATTCAATAGAGCTTTTTGGTTTCCCCAGGACTTTCAGTAAAATTGCCATTATTCATTCATCCTTTGTTGATCGTCTGTGCTTACTGGGAAACAGAACAACGTTCTTGCTTCAAGGTGGGTGTAGGGTCTAGAACAGAGGCTACTCAGGGTGCCCAGTCACATCAGAATTATAAGAATAGCCTGTTGTTCTCAGCTGGCCCTCCAGGTCTTATCTCTGCCAGGATGAAATGCAGAAAAATGCGCAACCTTGAAAGAAAATAGACCCATTCACTCTCCTAGGTGAAACCAAAAAAGCCTTGTGCTGTTTTAGAAACAAATTAACTCTCAGTCAGCTAACAGATACCAAAGAAAGACAACAGTCCATTCAAAGGTAAATTAATCCTCTGTACAAAGGACTAAACTTGAATACCGAGACTAGCGCGGACCCACATACCCATTTACAATTTCTCCCAACTTTGTACAATGTGCCCCATTCTCTCCACTGAACAACCTGTTCGTCTAAAACAACCTTCCTCTGTAATCACAGGGTCCTGTATTTTTCATTAACTGTTTCACTACCACTTCCCCAGCCAGATAGTTCCACGTGCTTAACTTTCCCTTCCGTCAGAAAATGGAAAAGCTACGCACCCGAATTTAATCCCAGTCCTTGCTGCACAGGAGACTCACCTAGGGTAGCTTTAAGATATATATGCCTATATTAAAATCTAACCCACAGAAATTCTGCTTCATTTAGC
Source organism: Lutra lutra (assembly GCF_902655055.1). Classification (NCBI taxonomy): domain Eukaryota; kingdom Metazoa; phylum Chordata; class Mammalia; order Carnivora; family Mustelidae; genus Lutra; species Lutra lutra. The sequence goes on along the minus strand of NC_062287.1, from coordinate 102,020,482 downwards.
CTATATAAAGGACCAAGGCATCAATTTTTTTTTCTAACCTTCTAGGTGATGACAACCAAGGTGGAGAGCAATGTCATAACTGATCCTTCTAGAATTCCTCACCTCCTCCGTGCAGCCCATCTCTCTCAGCTCCTCCTGGCTATGAGTGTGCTGTGGACTCGGACGCTCTCAGGAACAGCTCCTCCATAACCTCTGTTCAAGGCTTACATGCTCCAGCCAACATGTGCCGTCTTTCCAGCCTACACTCCAGTATCCCAGCTCTGCGAACCCCCAAAGACCTCCAGTCCATTGGTCCTATCACACTCCCAAGGTCTCTCAACCTCCTCCTGGCCTCACTCCCCTCCTTACCCAGTTCAGACTCTCCAGCCCACCATGCCCGTGGCTCTTCGCACACATCCTTAATCTCCGGTCCCAGTCCCACTTCCTCTGCCCCTCCCTGGAAACTGCCCAGACTCACTAGTGAGCCAGTCTCCTCTCATTAACCACAAATTCCCAAAGGGCTGACTTCTTCATCCTTGCTACGTCCTTGATTTCTTTTGCCCCGTCTACATTCAGAAAATTCAGACTCAGCGCTGATCACACAATTCCTCTATTCCATGCCATGCAGCTTTTTACCACCATCTCCACTGGAGCTGGACTTGCTAGAGTAATCCTAACAGAGACTCAACCTGATGGCATCCAAAAGAATATCTAGTTTTCTGGATGTGGTCAAACTGATAGATGCTTATGCCACCGCTGACAAAAAGGGGAGTTTTTAAAACCCACCCATCATAACTTCCTGCCAAGCACCATCAGAATACTGAGCTGGATCCTCACCCACATCTAGGGGTCCTTCCACCCATGCATGGAGGAATGAAGCCCATGTAAACTTGACTTCAGCATCTCTGATATTTACCAAAGTTAGCAGAACTTACACAAGAAGAGTAAGAACATACCTGATTCTATACTTCATCAAGAAACTGGATCTTGGGGCACCTGGGTGGCTCAGTGGGTTAAAGCCTCTGCCTTGAGCTCAGGTCATGATCCCAGGATCCTGGGATCGAGCCCCACATCTGCCAAGCAGAAAACCTGCTTCCTCCTCTCTCTCTCTGCCTGCCTCTTTGCCTACTTGTGATCTCTGTCAAATAAATAAATAAAATCTTTAAAAAAAAAAAAAAAGAAAGAAAGAAAGAAAAGAAACTGGATCTTCCCACAAAGAAAACTTCCTGGCCCAGGAGGGCTTCACAGTGAAATTTCCAAACATTTAAGGAAACAAAAGGAATCATTTCCCGAGTCTTTTATGAGGCTAGTGTCGCCTGAATCCATAATGCCACAAGAACATGGAAGAAAATTGTAAGTCAACATCTCTTATGATAATAGATGCAAACGCCATGACAAATATGTTGGCAAATTAAATCCAGTGATCTCTAAGAAGGGTCACACATCTCAAAGTTGTATTCCTGGATTAATTCTTGAATAACCCAGAAACAAGATTCATTTAATGTTCGAATATTAATCAATGTAAGTGATCAGCTTTTTAGACTACAGAAAGAAAGACTCAATGATCAGCTCACTAAATGCAGAATAATATTCTTGACTCGATTTAATGCTTCTTAGTGATTCTTTTAAAATAGACATTTAAATTCCAAATCTTAAATTCTAGTGAGCCAGAAATTTAAAAACATTTCTTTAATCTGATGAATCATAGCTACCAAAACCAGAAGCATACTACAGGGAACATTGTGCTTGATGGTAATATCTTGAATGCTCTCCTCCTGAGATCAAGAATGAGATAAGTTTGTCCACTAATACGATTCTATTCAATACTGTGTTGGAGGTCCAAGCCCTTGTAATAAATATTGAAATAAAGCATCCATTATTTGCAGATGATGTGATTGTGTACATATAAAACCCAAAAGAATCTGCAGATAAACTAGTGTGAGTTGAGCAAGGTCACTGGATACAAGTTCAATACTCAAAGCAGTAGACTGTAAGCATGAACGGGGTAAGATAGCCAGGATCCAAAGGACACACCACATTGGGACCCTGTGGAGGGAGCTTGTGGTTCCCTCCAGAGGGCACCCACCCTGTCTTCCAAGCCTTCCACAGATTTCTCAACCCCAGCACTCTATCCTGGCTTCACGTGTCTTGAGGCTGGATTTCCTTCACACAAACAAGCTACCTGCCTAACAAAACTGTTTTGCATCAGACCCGCTTCCCAGTGCGGTAGGAAATGAAGGGTCTCCAAACGCACAGGAAGAAAGGGGGCAGCCCCATACAGCTTCACCTTGGAGCAGCAGCCTTGCCCTAGTCCATCCTTCGGGCTTTTCCAGTCCTCAGACCCTGCCTCATGAACCCAATGCAGAGAACAAAGCAGGTTTGTCAGATTCAGAGCAGAGAATTCAGCAGAAGGAAAAGAACCTGAGATTCGAAGCCCTGGACTAGAGGTGGATGGAGAAACCGAAGAAGAACCCTGGCCGAGATCCCACAAGAAGACGTGTGGGCAGTCATGACAAAACCGTCCCAGGGGCAGATTGGTACCGAGAGCCCAGGATTCCCTTCTGACCTCTCTCCCACCTCCCTGAAGCTTCCTCATGCTCTTCACGTGTCTAGCTGCCCACTGATGGGATAAAACCTGCTATGGTTCGTAAGATGGGGTTAAAGTGCACTTGCCACCTGGGAGATTGTCTTGGCGCAAGGCCAGTCTCCCCATGCGTGGCCATGGGGAGTGTGGAGCAGAGAGACTGGAGGACCAAATTAAGGTGTTCAAAAAGAATGGCTTGTTAAGGCGGCAGGGGGTGGCTCAGTTCCCTAAGTGTCTGCCTTCGACTAAGCTCATGATCCCAGGGTCCTGGGATGGAACCCCCACATGGAGACCCCGCAGAGCCCCCCTGCATCAAGCCCCACCCCCGCATAGAGCCCCCCTGCATCGGCCCCCACCTGCGTGGGCCCCCAGATTGGGTCGGCAGTGCCTGAATAGGGCCCCCCATCGGGCTTCCAGCTCAGGGGGGAGTCTGCTTCTCCCTCTCCCTCTGCCTGCAGCTCCCCGTGCTTGTGCACCTGCTCTCTCTCTCTCTCTCACTGTCAAATAAATAAACAAATAATCTTTAAAAAACATAAAAGTAAAGAAAGACTGGTTTGTTAGTAATAAGAGACGGAAACAAGCGGAAAGATGCTGGAGCAGGACGGGAGAACTCGACCTGGATCCCGTGTGTATGTGTGAGCATGCGTGTGCCTGCATCTCTCTGCCAGTCTCATGTTCTCCTTCTCTGCCACATCAGTGCCCCTACTGACACATAGTCCTGAGCACGTGGAGTGGGAGATAAACAAAGAGGATAGGAGGTGTCCAAAGCCATAGGTGTTCCATCGGAAAGACGGCGGAGCGAGCAAGCCTCGCTGGTGACAGGCGGGGCACCCGTGCCCTTCCTCGGGGGGTCCTGGGCAGAGAACAAGTGGAGCCAAAAGTGGGCAGGAGCCCAGCATGCTGACTTAAGATCTCATGAACCCCCAGCGCCTCGTGGAACTGTCTCCTGTGCTTCACAATTCTGTGCTGCTTCCCCATCCTTTCATGCGTTCCCATAAATATTCATCATACATATTCTCCACTTTGCTTCTCACAAGCTCCCTGGCTCTATACTTAGTTTGTCTTCTCTTCTTTTTTTTTTCTTTTTTATTATTTTTTTGTCTTAAACAACAAAAATGTCTATTCTTATGGTTCTGGACACCAGAAGTCCAAAATCAAGGGTGTTGGCAGGGTTGGTTTCTTTTTTGGTTTTCGTTTTTTAATTGAAATAGAGTTGACAGTTTTTCATCTTCTATGATAGAAGTATTCTTCTCCTTATTATTTTTTTATGAGAGAGAGCACTAGCAGGGGAGCAGCAGGCAGAGGGAGAAGCAGGAACCCCACTGAGCAAGGAGCCCGATGCAGGGCTCAATCATGACCAAAGCTGAGTGAAGCAGCTGCTTAACCAACTGGCCACCCAGGCGTACCTATGATAGAAGTATTCTTAAATAAACAAGTATGCATTACAGGTAGCTCTGTCAGAAGGATGTTCAACCTGATCCTCAAGATAAAGTCAAGTCCTATCACATCTCAGAGTCACTCAGGCATGATGCATCCCTGCCATCAAATAGAAAGAAACCAGAAGCCACAGCCATCACAGAGAAAGGGAGGTGGGATATCTCAGGTGGCGGGGGACAGATTCCGGAGCAGCAGCTGTGAGAAGGAAAGGCTGGCTCCAGAGGGAGGCATCCAAAGCTGGGGATAAGGACGGGTCTATGTTGGCACCCACAGCGGGGGTGGTTGGAGTACTCCGGAGGTGACAGTCACCCAGAATGCAGTGTGAATAAGGTTCCCCTAAGTTGTGACATGTGGACCTGGGTCAGGGTCAATGAGCACAGGAAGAGGAATGCAGGTGGAGAGCACCCCGGAGGGTGCTTTTATCTTTCATCTTTAGTGCCTTTAGCAACTTGAAGAGAAAATAAAAGCACATACATACAAGCTATTGCTAAACTATATGCATGTTAGTTGCTGTCACTATTATTACTGGTGATTTTCTGTGTTATCAAATAAAAAATTAGTGAGCCTTATTGGGTCTCAGGTCTTATGAGAAAGAGGAAGATCACGAACAACCTCTGTGCTGTTAATGAGAGGGAAAATTAATTGTCTCAAGCCCCTAGGAAGGCGATATTGTGTTGAGTGGTTTTCTGTGCAATTCTTCCCTCTGGAGCCTCCTGCTCATTAAACTTGAAGAAAGGTCCTCAGGGGAGAGACTTGGTAAATGGGGAGGGTCAGCCCCGTACCCAGAGCCCCAGGGGGTCCCGGCCCCCACATACCAACAGAAGTTGCATCTCCAGGCATCACTCCCCGGGCATCCTGGGCCACCAGTCATTGGCTTCTTGCTCAGCCCGTGGGACCATCTAAAATAAGGTAATTCTCACAGGTCCAGGTAGAAAGGCCAGATAAGAGCTCAGCCGGACGCCTTCCTAGGGGGAAGAGATCCAAAAGTCTGCCAGGACTGATTGGGCAGTGCACCGGTCTCTGGAGCAGGTCTGAGGCAGCCAACGTCACAGGGAGGGTACGTCACTCCGGGGGCTCCGGGAGCTGGGCTCAGTGGGAGATGGTCTCTGCTTCTCCACAGGTCAGTGTGCTTGCTGGCAGTCCCCACCTCTTCTCCTTTACTTCTCTTCTTTCCCTGTCCCCTCAAGTCCCCATTTAGAAATCATAACAAGCAGTGCATTTTTTTCTCTCCGCCAAACACACTAACAAGGGCTTCTCAAGCATCATGTCATGTAACCTTCATGACAGCCCTGAACGCCGCTTCAGCCATTACCATTTTGCAAGAAGACAAAACTGAGTAAGGTTCAATGACTTGCCCAAGGTCACAAAAGCTTGTCATGGCTGACAGTGGGATTCAATCCAGATCAGGCTAATACAAAGTCCCATGCTCTTTGCTGCTTCACTTCAAGGCAATGGTGCTTCCCCAAAACAAACCACCAGCCCCAGCAGGCAGCAGTGGTTGGAAGAAGCCCCCCTAAAAAGGCAATGAACGTTTTAACTCTTCAGTGGTACACTTTGCAATGGTTGAGGGTGGATGGAGGGAGAGGGGTATAGAATCTCTCTGTCCCCGAGCTGTTCCACTGCCCCATGGGGCTGGGTTCTCGATGTCAGGCATTCCAAGTCTGCTCCTACTCCTGGGCTCTGGGCCTCTGGATCCATAAGTTGTCTCCCGAGATCCCATCTGTGAGGCTGTCCCTAGGCTTGGTATTAAGTTCAATGCGTCCCTTCCATTCACTTACATAAAAATCTTTTTTTAAAAAGCAACTTCAATATCCTACACAGAGGATAGTGAGTTTTCCTCCTGGGTGAGGGACCAGGCTGTGGCCTGAGGGCTGTCTGACATCCTTGCATCTGGGTTGGAAGGAAAGTGTCTTCTTCTCAGGGGCTCCCTCCTATGGCAAGTTCCCTGCCTTCACAACACTCCCCCTTCCCAGTCACTTCCAGACATTCACACCAAACATCCTGTCACTTTCAGGATCAGCCTTGACCCAGAGGTCCCTGTGAGGGAGTTTCACAATTAGGGACTAGGAGGCTTCTCCTTTCTGTCCCTCTACCCAGGCATCAAACAACTAGCACAGCCCCTCAATCCACCCGGGCTGCCCCTCAGTGTGTCTCAAACTGGAACAAGAATAAAAGTTAGCTGTGGGGCTAGTTAAAATGCAAATCCAGTTCCGTAGCTGCTCTGGGGTGGAACCAGATTCTGCATGACTAAGGAGCACCCAGTGATATCCAAGCTGCCAGTGTGCAAGTCTCACTCTGATGACCAGGTGCTCAAGATCAGTAAACATAGCTTGTAAGCCTCTGTCCCATCCGGCTGGGAGGAAAAAGAAAAAGAAGCAAGAGACAGCAGCAGAGACCCTCTGCAAACCTACCAGGTTTCTTCTCCCTCCCCCGCCCCCCAAAGCAGTGAAAAGTCCGGCCTGAAAGCCTTGTCAGAGGCGCATGCAAATATCTTTTATTAAGGGTCTCCAGGCTCTAGATTGCAAATTGCCTTCACCCTAAATGGCTTGAAGATAGGTGCTGTTTTGTTGCTCGTTTTAAAAAAGTGGCAACAATTTCAATGTCCCTCAGTGGGAAACCCCTAAAATGTTACAGAAGGCAACACTATGCAGCCTTTGGTGGGGAAAGATGGGCAGCCCTTAATTACTGTCCTGGAAAGAACCCCAAAATAAGTTGTTAAATAAAAAACAGAAACAAGGTACAGAACAATGTGTATAGTTGCTACCATTTGCATCTTTTAAAAGAGAGGAGAAAATATAGGTTCATGTACTGCTTATATAAGCAGTGACTAACCATGGAAAGATACACAAAAAACTGGTAGCTTCTGAGGCAGATTGCTGAGTGGCTAAGGAATCAGAAGGGAACAGGCAGGTTGAGGACTTACTTTCAACGTAGTCCCTTCTGGATTTTGTACCATTGGAATATATTTGCCACTCGAAAAAACAACTAAAACTGAAAGATAATCCCCTTGTTCCTTCTATACCTCCATCCACCCAAACATTCAACGAAACTGATTCACTGAAGGAACACTTTTAAGAACCCTCTTGTGTCCCCCGCAGAGTTGGCTCTTGGAACAGGCATCAGAGTAGCATTGCCTAGTGTCACCCATGTGTCAATGTTCCACCAACGTAAAAACTCCCAAAGGTTTGTATTCAGGGTCTAGAGGCTCTGGGGGTCCCGATTTCCCTGGTGGGATTCCAGAAACCTGCCACTGAGGACAAGAGCTGCCGATCTCGGTACTCTGCCGGTAGAAGACATTCTGCACATCTGAGTTCACCTAAAAAGCCTTTCTGTGAGGTCCTCGTGCTGACTTTGACTGGCTGAATGATTGGGTTTTACTACTCTGCTCTGGTCACCCTACTTTATCTATTGATTCTTGTGAAGTAATTTCTCCAGCTTGTGTTCTGTATTCTCTTTCCCCCAGCTATGATCCCTCCCCAGGAACAGAGGATTCTACCAAACACTGTCCAGATGGTCATTCAAGTTCAGATATCAGCTCATCCTGCTGGGACCTCAAGCAAAGGTTACTCAGTTCTCAAAGGAGGCTGGGGTGAAGGGAGGGCCTGACCTAGAGAGGAGTCCAGAGCAGAGGTCCAACAAATAAGTCTCCTCCATCGTAACATGTCTTCCTCGCTCTGCAGCCACTCGGGATCATCATAAGCTTCTCATTGTCTCCAAGGCACATCTGTTTTGACCATCTCAGTCCTCCCGGGAATCCCAAAAGCCCAGACAAGAGTTGTCCACTGCACCAAGCAGATCAGTGCATAACTTTCTCCAGTGCTTGCCCAGTGGCTTATTACAAAGTGTAGAATAGCTGGGACCACACACAGATCTGGGAGACATCTCCCGGGAGGGTTCCCTGATGCTCCCAACCCAACTCCCCTGTGCTCCCAACCTGACTCCTCCAAGAATAAAGGTGCCCAGTCCCGTGGTTCCTTTGTGATTCTCGCCTCAATGCATTCAAATCCACCAGTGTTTGAGCTCCCACAGTGGGTTGCTGTGGAGGCCACAGCAATGACTTTTTTTTGATGTCCAGATCTGTGCATGGAAAGGATTATCTAAAGCCATTCATCAATTAATCATATTGTTTTAAGTTGTAAATTCAGAACTTAGTTTTTCTCAGGGCATTAAATGCAACTTTCAAATTTAATCAATTGAATTTTAGATCTAGTAATGTTTGTTAGAATTTAAAACAATCACACTTGATCTTAATATTCCCTTAGCCTCAAAATCTAACAGATTAAACCTCCCCAATAATTTAAGCACTGTTTACAGTCAAATTCTCTTAAACAATTCAAAGTCCCGCAGACACAAAATCCATAGAAGCAAATTCTCCTAAGCATTTCAACACCATTTATAAACATGATTAATTAAATGCTCTTCAATCTTTTAAACTACAATCACAGATTTAATGTACCTAATTTCCCAAGCCCTTCCAATGAGCATTTAAACAACTCCAGAAAATTACTAAATAAAAACCTATATATATTCTTCTGCATTTCAGCAGAGTCAAATCAAACATAAACTCAGCCAATCCAATTTAGCCAATCATCCTCCTTATTTTGAGTCAAATTCGGCAGATACTCTTAACTGTTTCAACCCCTCAGATAGTATCTCCAATATGTATATATTCAAATATGTATTCAAATTCATATTAAATAATTTGTTACAAAAATTTATCATCTTATAAAGAGATCTTACCAAAATTATCAATATAGAAGGGAAAGCATACACCCATCTGAAAAGAATCCCCTTAAAGCCTCCACAGCAACCGGAGTTAAAAATGTATGGTTGTCAGAGATTCAAGATGAGGGCTCTGAATTCAGCGATTTAGGCCAAAACTCCAGGGCTGGAAGAGTGGAGTGTGGGTACAACTGGACAGCCAGGTCCTCCAGGCCCCAGCTTTCAGAGACACTGGGTTTCATGGGGCATCATCCTCCAATTCCACTCTTACCCACATCTTATCATAATCGTTCTCCAATTTTTACCACCTGATTTGGGCAAAGCACATCCTGAGCCCACCCATCTGGGTAGTAATGATCATCTTTGCAGCCTGATCTGTCTGGAAGAGACTTTGTATCTTCTTTACAGCTTCCCTTCCCCCATGCCACTAGTGTTTACTGAGAGCCTCCTGTGTGCCAGTCACTGAAGATGCAGCAATGAACAAAATTGACAAAAATGCCCAGCTTCACGATTCTAGCATCCTAACATCAAGACAGAGCTCGCAGGCAAAAGCAATAAGTCATGTGAACGTTGCATATTAGAAGGGGAAAAGTCCTATGAAGCCCAAAAAGAAACAGAGAAAAAGGATAGTGAGCGCTGGGGTAGGACAGGGTTTCATTGTAAATAAGATGTTTAGAGAGGGCATGACACAAAGGTGACACTGGAGCCTGAACTCAAAGGAAATGAGGGAAGGAGCCCTGTGGCTACCTGGAGCAAGGGGGGTGAGGGGTGGGGACAGTAGTGCAGAGGTCCTGAATCACTCCTGGTGTCCCAAGACAGGAGGGGAGGCATGAGTAGCTGGAGCAGGATAAGCAAGAGGGAATAGAGCAGACAAGAGGACAGAGAGGAGAAAGGAAGTGATGGAGCAGTGGCCAAACTCGCAGAGTCATTGTGAGCACCCTGCCTTTCTCTGCTGTGGTGGGACAGGCTGCCCCTGGCTGCTCCTCCTAATAGGGAAGCAGGATACCAGGTAAGAGCAATTGCAATTTATCAAGCAAGGTATGAGGATGTCTTGCAAAGAAAGGATGAGAAGTTGGTAGACATCTTAAAGGTAGAGCCAGTAGGATTTGTTGAGGGGTTCCTTGAAGGGTGAGAAAAAAATGACTAGAAGGTTTGGGTCGAGACAACTGGAAGGATCCTGTTGCCATGATGCAAATGAGAAAGATTTTCTTATCTAATCGATCATTAATTTATATTTATTCATTGACACTGGCATTGTGATAGATACCAGCACACAAATTCCTGAGATAGGAAATAACTCTCCTCCTACCAGGAGTAAGAAATTCCAACAGGAAAGATGGAGGGGCATTTTTTTTTTTCATGTTAAAATATAGTGCCATGAGTTTAACTGAAAGAGTACCTGTGAATTCAGGAGAGAGAGGGAGGGGATGGACCTCTAAGCTGGGTTTGGAGAGATCAAAGGATGTTCCAACAAGAAAATTTAGATTTTGAAAAGGCACAGACATTTGCAATAATGCAGTGTGTTTGTAGAAGTAAATCATTCAGAATTGCAAACTGAGAGCAGGATAGCATGGAGGAACACGTATGGAAGCTGAGGAATGTAGACATCGTTCCAAGTGGGACAGAGAACCCTCAGAACCTCAGCATGAGTATGACATGATGGGATTGGAGTGGGGTTTGGGGGCCAGTCTCCCCTTTGGAGATACACAGGCTCTTCGGTGATAGGAGATGTTAAAGCTTATCTATTTGATGAGAATGTTAACATTCCTGTTTCTCCACCCCTTGGCCATTGTCCTGTGTATAACACCCCAGTGGAATGACATCAGGGCAGAATCACACCACGGTGACAAGATTCATCCTGCTGGGCCTCACAGACCAGGCTGACCAAAAACATCTCCTCTTTGGCGTCTTCCTGATGATCTATGCTGTGACGCTGGTGGGCAACCTGGGCATGATAGACCTGATCCAAACCAGCTCTGCCCTCCACACCCCCATGTACTTCCTCCTGAGCGTGCTCTCCTTCCTGGACATTTGCAATTCCTCCGTGTTCACCCCCAGGCTGCTGACCAGCTTCCTCACTGTGGACCAGTCCATCTCGTTCGTGGGCTGTGTGGTCCAGATGGCCTTCATGATCCTCCATGGCACAGGGGAGTGCCTGCTCTTGGCCATCATGGCCTATGACCGATTTGTGGCCATCTGCCATCCTCTCCTCTACCACACCATCATGTCCAAGCGCTTGTGCACCCAGCTGGTGGTGGGCACCTATGCTGTGGGGGTGTTCATTTCAGCTCTGCAGACAGGGAATGTCTTCATCTTGCCCTACTGTGGTCCCAACATCATTGACCACTTCTTCTGTGACATCCCCCCAGTGCTCCAACTGGCCTGCTCAGACACCACTGTAGCCAATGTCATCCTGCTCTTCTTTTCCACCTTGGTTACTGTCCCCACAGTGTCTGCCATCTTGGTCTCGTACACCTACATCCTGGCCACAATCTGTAGGATGAGGTCCCTGGAGGCCCAGCGCAAAGCTTTCTCCACTTGTGCCTCCCACCTCACTGCCCTCTCCCTCTTCTATGGGTCTGTGTTCTTTGTATATGTCCAACCCAACCCAGAAAGTGCTTCAGCCTATAACAAGACCCTCTCCGTGTTCTACACCATTGTGATCCCCATGCTGAACCCCCTGGTCTACAGCCTAAGGAATAAAGATGTCAAGGCTGCCGTACACATTAGGGTTCTTAACTTAAGCAGAAAAGGAATTTGTTAGAAAGCTATCTGGGAGCTCGTAAAATAGAAGGGAGGCCTAGAGATCCCAGCTGGGACAGGAACCAAGAGTGGCCAAACACAGCTGAACACCACGGAAATGGTCCGTGTAGGCTGCCCCATTGGGGAACATCGCCTTTGAGCACTCCCCATTGCTATGGCTAGCACTGCCCCCATTGAGCATTCAGTACAGCTCAGCCACAGGACAAAGCCACCAACACTACCCACTCTGTCCCACCCTCTATAGCATTCAACCACATATCTCTACCTGTTCCTACACTTTCCCATCATTCCCTGAAGTTCAAGCCCCAGGCAGGAATATTCACCTGTTTGGTAATGTCCCTCTTGTACATCCATCAGTAGACCCCATTCAGCATGGATATGTTACATCCCCTGCTATGCTACATCCACACTTCTGTCTTACAAAGCCCTAGGACCTCTTTCAGTGGTCCCAGAGTGGGAGTCAGATTCTGTCTTCTCCCTATCTGTTCTCAAATGTAGAAAGGGGCATTGAATGCCATAGTGACCTAAAAGATTATATAGAAGATACTGCCCTTCTGTGTGATGTTGGAGAAATGGTCCCTGTGGTGTTTGAGTATAGGAAGGAGGTAGTGATCATTGACTTTATGGGGCCGAACAGAGCCCCAGCTACAGAAATCTCCATTATAACCAGCCAGGGACCAGAATATGTGCTACAGCAATAATGAGCTATTTTTTCTCGATAAATCACCAACTTAAACAAAATAAAAAGCTGAAAGACCATAGAGGTTTCTTCAATCAAGATCAAATTACCTTTATGTCTTTAGACAAAACCCTTCTTCATTGTAATAGAAATCAATCTTACTATCTTAAGAGTGTAAAAAAGAGGTGAAATTTATTGTGAAATCCAGATGTCAACTGAGATGTACTATCTCTCTGAGAGCCAAATAAAATTGGCTTGTGTGCTAAAATCCCTATATTTCTGCCTGTCTGGAGAACCTGAGGTAGCAGGGGATGGGGTATGAATGGTTTGCTTTTCTGGGTTGCCCCTAGCTCCAAATTCCTAAATCGACTGATTTACTTTGGCCGATGCATCATCCAGGGAAATGTGGATGGTATTAATGGGGAAGAGAGAGAAACAAAAGCTGACTGTCGTAGAGGCTGGTGGGAGGGAAAAGGGGAGCTTTGAGCAGACTGGGCTGAGCCAACATAGCGGGGCTTTCTTCCTACAGGGAACCAAAAAACAACTGCATCTCTTCCAGATGAAACCTCCATGTTCACCTGTAACATCATAAATATCGAAGTGAAACAACATGTTCTTAGAAAACTGAATAATGCACAGTAAGCAATGTTGATCAATGCTCAGTGATGGTACTGAAATCATCTCCCAGCTTAATTTATGGCTTGGGGTCATTTTTCCTAACATACTGTATTAAGGCTCCCCAGAGAAATGGAACCAATAGAACATGATAGATTAGATGATAGACAGATAGATAGATGATAGATAGATCGATCAATAGATAGATAGATAGATAGATAGATAGATAGATGATAGATAGATAGATAGGAGAGGAGATTTATTATAGGAATTGGCTCATGCAACTACGGGGGTTGAGAAGTCCCACCATCTGCCGTCTGCAGGCAGAGGACCAGGAAAGCTAGAGGTGTAATTCTGTCTAAAACGAAAGGTCTAAAAACTGGGGGTTGATGGAATCATTCCTGGCGGGATTCCAAAAGCCCAAGAGCCAAGCCCACCGATGTCCAAGGATGGGAGAAGATGGATGACCCAACTCAAGCCAAAAGAGCCAACTTGCCCTTCTTCTGCTTTTTTGTTCTACTGAAGCCCCCTAGTGGATTGGATGAGGCCCACGCACATTAGTGGGGGTGAACTTGACTCAGTCTACCAATTCAAATGCTAATCTTATCTGCAAACCCCACTCAGACATAGCCAGAAGTAATGTTTTACCAGCTCTCTGGGCATCCCTGAGCCCAGTCAAGGTGACGTGTAAGTTAACAGTGACACGTACTAAGAATACAGCAGACCCCAGCTGGTCCCCAACCCCCTCCCAACACTCCATCCCAGACTCAGGAGTTAAGGGACTGCAATCTTTTCATGAAAATAAGCTATGTGCATAACAGAAAAATTTCCCTTGAATAATAATTTCCCTTAGGGCCAAGGAGACACAGAGGACCCAGGAACAGAGACACTAGGGTGTCAATGCCTCCTTCATTTTCCTGGTAAACTCGTGCTCTGTTCCTAATGTCAACAATTACTGAGCACACTCACCTCATAGTCCTGGGCAGCCCAGTCACAGACTTCAAAGTAAATAAGCTTCCCAGAAGTGGATTACAGGGTGGCCTCTGAGAAATGGAGGGAAGGCAGGAGAGAGAGGGGAGAGCAGGAGCAGCTGAGGATATGGCAACGTTTGCCAGGAGACAAGGCACCCAGCCCCTTTGGCCCCACGCACACCTCCCTGTCTAAATGTCTCCTCCCCTCTTCCCTTAACTAAAACCATCTGACACAGAACCCAACGGGAGGCACTAGAATGTTGGTTGGAGATTCAGTCGAAGTGTTACCTCTCTCAAGAGCATTTGAATTACACCATGTCTTAAGACCACCCAGAGCCCACTAATACCTGAAGGTGTGGTACTTTCTACTAGGTGGAAGGGAAGCCAAAGGTCAGGTGGAGGGGCAGATCCAGCCCCGGTGTGGAAGGAAGACGGGTTTGGGGTCCTGGCCAGGCGGCCCAGGGCACGGGGCCACCGAAGACCACTGCCAGTGAGCATGGGATGTTGAGCGAATGGTTACTGTTGGCGGGGACTGGCTCCATCTCCCGATCAAAGTTAGTTAGCCTTGCTGGGTTTCCACCTATCCCACAGGGAAGAGAGAGGTTATGGCCAAAGCCTACGTGTTTACAGATGGAAAAGGGGTTGTCTCTTGGAGTCTCTTCCACGTTCCTCTTGTTCCCAAGGCTCTCAAACTCATTTAAATTAACCTCAGAGACCCTTGGGGGAGGGACACTGGAACCATGTAGGGAGGCAGCCCAAACACTGGGATCCGCCTGGGGAAAACTCAAGCTCTCCTGCACCGAGTGCTGTCACTCACCAAGTGGGAACGTCTCTCCAGGCATCACTGATAGGGACAACTTGGCGCAGGATGGAAGGAGCCAGATGCAAGTGAATAAGGCTTTCCCTGGGAGAAAGAATCTAAGGCAGTCCACCTCCAGCTGAGGTGACTGGCCAGAGGTGACTAGTAAGAAAGATGGGGCAAACGGGCAGACACCCTCCAGAAGATGCACCCCTCCCACCAAGGTTGGAATAAAAATACAGATGCCTAGGGCGCCTGGGTGGCTCAGTGGGTTAAGCCGCTGCCTTCGGCTCAGGTCATGATCTCGGAATCCTGGGATCGAGCCCCGCATCGGGCTCTCTGCTCAGCAGGGAGCCTGCTTCCTCCTCTCTCTCTGCCTGCCTCTCTGCCTGCTTGTGATCTCTCTGTCAAATAAATAAATAAAATCTTTAAAAAAAAATACAGATGCCTAGTTAAAATCGAATTTGAGATGAACGACAAACAATTTTTAGTATAAACATGTCCTAATATTGTGTAGTTTATACTAAAACATATTTTGTTTATCTGAATTTATTCATCAGATTTAAATTGGCCCCATGTATTTTGTCAGGCTACCCCACTTGTGACTTGTTATGACTGATGACACACAGCAGAAGTGACAACGTGCTGACTTCAGGCCTACCCTTGAAGAGGACTGTTGGCATCCACTTTTTCCATCTTGGAAGCCCACCCTAAGACCACCAGACTGGGAGGGAGCCCCACTAGCCATGTGGAAAGGCCCTATGGAAGGTTATTACGCCCCAGATGGTGACAGAGGCCTCGGCCTTCCGGGACAGCCCAGGGGCCAGGTGCGGGCAGCTGTGTGCATGATCTTGGTCCATGCCACACGGAGGAGAAGAACAATTTGCCCCAAGCCCTACCCAAACTCCTAACCCACTGAACTGTGAAACACAACAAAGGGTTGTAGTTTTTAAGATACTATATTTTAAGGAGTTTTCTTATATAGTTAAACAATCAAACAAACAAAACCTGAGATAACCCCTAATGGATTGTCCTTGAATTATTCTGAATTTAGGCCCCAGACCTTGTGGTTCTCTAGAGGCTCCCGAAGTCTTGGTCTCCACGCCCACACAGCCTTGTCTACTGTCACCTCCCTGAAGGAGGCTGCCCACGCTAGAGGTTCAGAGCATGGCCTTCGGAGACAGCCCGACCTGGCCTGGATCCCGGCTCCGGCACACAAAGCTGTGTGACCCTGGTCTGTTTGTCTGAAAATGAGTATGTCAATATTAATTACCTCACAGTGTGGTTCATGAGGATTAAAGATTTAATGTCTATAAGGTGCTGAGCACACCATCAGGTCCTTAATTAGCGTTCAACGCATCTTAGCTGTTGTAATTAGTCGTCCTTACACTGAATCATTTCTCCGACCTGTGTTATCATAGTATTTTATCTCCCTGATTAGAGAGAGAGTTTAGTGAAGCCAGAAATCAAAGAACAAGGAGGCTGGCAGGGTTCACCCGCCAAGAACCACAGTTCCTGGCGAGGAGAGCAGTAAGTGAGCTGGGAGCCCCGTCCCAGCCCCTCTTCTGCCACACCACGGCCTGGTCCCCTTTTCCGCAGGCCGGGCCCTTGCTGAGCCATCACAGGGCCCCAGACTCAGCCCAGACCTCCAGAGTAACGAAGCTACCTCCTAGGCCACCTGGTCATGCTCCCAAATTTCCTTCTTTCCCTGTGAACCAGCAACACTGGGCCGGAGAAATGGAGATTCATGAGGACATAAGATGAAACAGAAGTTAATGGGTTCTAGAATCAGACAGGACTGATGTCTAAATCGGGTTTTACAACATACAGTCTGGCATCATCTGTAAACAAGAACGTGGTGTGAAGCTTAAATAGTCAAATGACCAAAAACCCTAGCACGAAGTATGCTGTTGAATGGATGTTCATTTGATATGGTTTCCCCACTTCCCCAGCATCATCCACTCTGGGCTTGAAAGGCTCATTGGCTGCTGGTGTCAGTGAGGGGGTCCTGCGAAAGGCCAACCTCCTCTTGCTCCTCTGTAGCCCGAGCAACCTTCATCACAACTTCTGTGACCTCTGCGCCTCTGCCCAGCCACCCGCTTACTTGCACTTACATTGCCAAGCGGGGGGCCATTCTCTTACTCCCTTCCGCTCACCCTCCTCCCCATCACGGGCATCCTAGTCACCTTCTGAGGGAGGCATTTCCTGAAGCCCAAAGCAGAGCTCTTCCATCTGTGCCTTTCGTCTTCCCAGCTTCTCCCTCTATGGTGGCACCACAGGATTCACACCATTCACACTGTGCTTAGCCAGGCTCTCGGGATGGGCTTGACCCTGCCATCCTGGGGCAGGTCAGAGCCAGGCCAAGTTATCAGATCGTGGTGAGCAGAGTGCTGACTCCAAACCAAGGAAGAGCCAAGGGTCAAATACCAGGAGAGGAGGATAAGATTTCAAAACGTGGGTCAAAATGAGTAAAGCAGCATCGTGAGTGAAATCAAGGTCAGGCATGAAGTTGGACCAACAGGTGGTACCCTGAGGGCAAGACCCATATTGGGTTTCTTGTTGTTAAGGCCAGTGGGAAGTCAAACCTAGCTTATGAGGAGCCAGACTCAGAGCAAAGGGGTGTGTCCAGATCCCTCAAGGCTTCTGCTTATGCACAAAGTTTGTCTGGAGTTTGAAGACCCCTCCTCTTGTAGCCCTGTACCTGACCTTGACCTCTCTCCCATATCTCTATGCTCAGATAAGAGACAGCACCCAAAGGTCACCCTTGAGTTACTTCAGTGAAGTGTACTCTTTCCCAGCACCTGTCCACTCACCAGTCCACACACATGAGCACATTTGTCACTGGGACAGTCCAGAATCGTCCCCACAGAGTTACGTTCCCGCAGACTCTGCTCACCGCTGTCACTCACCTCCCCAAGAAACCGTAGGCTCGTGGAAGCAGGAGCCCAGCCTCATACTTGATTTCATCCCCCACGGAGCCCGGCGCGGTGCTGGGTATTTACTCAGGACGTAGGAATGAAGGCATATTTACTCATACGTATTTCACCCCTTCCTCTTTGGATTTTAGGCTTTGGGGCAGCAGGTGATGAAAAGATTATCACTTGTCGTTACTCTAGAAGGAGTGGGCCTAACAAAACACTACTGCTACCCGAAGAAGGCGTTTTTCTCAATAATGATAATTACTAGCTAACATCCATTGAACACATATGATGTCCCAGGCATTCTGGGACACATCATATGCACTACTTCCTTTGACCCGCAGGAAAAAATCTGTGAGTAGGTTATGTTTATTTCACATATGAGGAAACTAGAGTCCAAAAACTCTAAGGTCAAACCCAAGTCCAGTTGATTTCAAATACTGGGCTCTACTCCAGTGTCTAAAACCCCTTGGATTTTTGCAGGAAATTATGCAACAAGTTTACATATCTACTGCTTCCAAAAATTCCAAGGAGCTGCTTCCATATTTCCCACCAGGGCCCAGCTTTCCACTAATCCCACAGAGTCTTGGCTCCTACCAGGAGTTTCTAGTTCCTACAGAGCACCTGAAAAGCAACTTGGAACAGGAAAAAAGAAATGAGATAGAAAAGAAGGAAAAAAAAAGCAGAAAGAATTTGGACATGAAAGGACCCTTTGGTGCCCCTGCCTTGGTCCCAGCCCTCTTGCCACCAAAGAAAGCCCCAGCTCCCTAAGCCAGTTACCTCGCTCTCCACCCCTTCCTGGGTTCCATCTGCATGCCCACCAGAATTTTCTCTGTGAGTCACAGCAAAGAATGAAGGCACTTTTTCTTCCATGGTCTGACTTCAAGAGTTGACTGAGTGATTCATTGATTCATCAAAAATTGGGGACTTGGAGAAGGAGGGATGCTGCTTAAAGTACCTAACTTTAGAATCTCCCCTCCAAATCAGAGAAGGGTCTCTTTTCCCAGAACCCCAGTTATTCCTTAGGCAAAAAGAGGGATTTAGAAAATATGATCATGTAAGGTGTCTTCCGGTCCTGACTTTCACATGAGATCTGAACCCTCTTGGCAGTACCAGTGAACCTGTGTACTCATAAAAGGTACAGACAAGGTAACCTCCAAAAGCTAATGTAACTCTGCTTTTCTTCCTAATTATCAAGGAACCACAACAGGAAGCAAAGGACTTCAAAAAAGGAGGGAAGGGAGGGGAACGGAAGAGGTGGGGAGAGAGGAGAGGGGAGGGCAAGAGAGATGGGGAAGGGGGAAGGAAGGGGAGGGGCAAAGGGAAGGGGGGAGAGATGAAATGAATAGAAAAAAGAAGTAACATGCTCTCAAAGAACAGTAACCCTGGTAAAGAATAGATCGATAGGGTCGCCTGGGTGGCTCAGTGGGTTAAACCACTGCCTTTGGCTCAGGTCATGATCTCAGGGTCCTGGGATCGAGTCCCACATCGGGCTCTCTGCTCAGCAGGGAACCTGCTTCCCTCTCTCTCTGCCTGCCTCTCTGTCTACTTGTGATCTCTCTCTGTCAAATAAATAAATAAAATCTTAAAAAAAAAAAGAATAGATAGATAAATTGACAACTGATAACTCTTCAAAAGATCACCAAACACCTGTTGCTCAAAGCTAAGTTTATGAGACCTACTATAGGAAGAGAGTACACAGAACCTTAGTGTCTCAAAAGGAGGAAATCTGTGGAAGATATTTACAGAGTTTGAGAGCCCAGACCCAAGTGGTTTAAGGTGGATTTTTTTTTTTTAAGTTTTCCTGTTTGTTTGTTTTAAGTAAGCTCCATACCCAGCGTGGAGCCCAACGCAGGGCTCGAACTCATGACCCTGAGATCAAGGGTCCCATGCACTTCCCACTGAGCCAGTCAGGTGCCCCCAAAGTGGATCTTACAAATGAGGGAGCACATTAGGAGTGGACAAAGTTTGTGACATTATAGTTCAGAATTGGCAGGAGCAGGGAAGACGGGGCCTGAAAGCAAATCTTGAGAAGTAAACCATTGTTTGTTGAGATTATTATTCCCCTGGGCAAGTAATCTACGGTCCTATTAGGAGAGCTGTTTGCCGAGGCGAACAAACTTTTTTTTTTCAAGGATTTTATTTATTTTTTTTATTTGACAGAGAGATAGAGCCAGAGAGCACAGGTGAAGGGAATGGCAGAGGGAGAGGGAGAAGCAGTCTCTCCGTTAGCAGGGAGCCCAATGTGGGGCTCCATCCCAGGACCCTGGGATCATGACCTGAGCCGAAGGCAGATGTTTAACCATCTGAGCTGCCCAGGCACATCTCCCCTACCCCCGCCCTTGCTTTTTTTTTTTTTTTTTTTTTTTTTTTTTTTGCAAACTATTTGTTTAGATAAATTGGTTTGCAGGAATTTTGTGAAGCAAACAGTGAACTTATTTCTTGGTTTATGGCCATATCTTCCTTGGCTGAATTTCCTGGAACAATTAGTTAGGTCATGTTGCTGTTGGAAATCCCGGCTCTCAGTCCCAATAGTTAATCCACTAGATATAGATGATTTCCATTCTCAGGTTCAACTTATTATTTTAAAACACCACTATGGGACGCTATTCTATTCCCCTGGAAACAGATCTTTGTCTCACTTTTTCCATCAATGACATGATGACAGGGCTACCACACTGAATGTGTCTCCCACCCATCACGCCGGGGGAGCAGGGACAGTCAATAGGGAAATCATTTCAGCTGAAAAAGAGCCCATTGCCAAGTGTACATAGTCCAACTGTGCCCTTGATGGTTAATGAATAATCAGCATTCATCTGAAAGGATCCAGGTCATCCTGGGAACAGGACCGGGAACAGCAGCACATTACTATGGCATGATTGGGTAACTTGAGGAAATATTTTTTGTTTAGAAAGACCAGGTCTCCAGCCAACTCAGAGTTCACGGGCTGTGTATAAGTTTTAGAAAGCACCTTTCCCTCTGGGCCTCTTCCCAAAGATGTTGACCCTGACGTTCCCCAAAAGTCCTTTCAACTCTGGCTTTCCGGAACTCTTGGACTTGACCCCGTTGATGTATTTCCACCCTTGTTCAAAAAAAGATGCAAGGACAAGAAAGGACATCCATTTGGCTGCTGACGTAGCCTTTATGTCATTTTCCCAGTCGGGATATTCCTCAAGAACATCTCGGCTGAGACCATGGACCTGCATTTCTCAGTACAGCCCTCAGCACAGAGCCACACGCAAGCAAGCACCCAGAACCTAGAGACATTACTGTCTTTCCCATTTCCTACCACGTAAGTAGAATGCAGAGCCCTTTGGTTTGCATTCTCTCTGCTTCCTGGAGGATCCTGCCCGCTGACACAACGGGCATAGGAACACAGATATTTCACTTCATGAAGAATTTGCTCGTCAGCAGACCTAAGGACAGAGAAAGGGACCACTCCCATACCACAGACAGGTTTACTAGCAGTTTGTGC
The DNA here is from genome assembly GCF_902655055.1 of Lutra lutra. Taxonomy (NCBI): domain Eukaryota; kingdom Metazoa; phylum Chordata; class Mammalia; order Carnivora; family Mustelidae; genus Lutra; species Lutra lutra. The sequence goes on along the minus strand of NC_062287.1, from coordinate 101,999,540 downwards.
TCCCTTACTAACTGGTACATTTGTTTGGCAGAACTTGTAAGTTTGAAATTTAGTCCAGGACTTTCTTTCATTGCGACATATCGCCTGCCAATCGGGTTGGCAAGAACAGAGTCAGATGGAACCTGCCCCTCGCAGCTGGAACCTTCTCTTATTAAAAAACAACAACAACAATAAATTGCCATGGATAAGTCCTGGGCATCTAATGTACAGCATGGTGACTATAGTTAACAATACTGTATTGCATATTTGAAAGTTGCTAAGAGGGGCACCTGCGTGGCTCAGATAATTAAGCATCTGCCTTTGGCTCAGGTCATGATCCCAGGGTCCTGGGATCGAGCCCCGAGTGTGTCCAGCTCTCTGCTCGGCAGGATCCTGCTTCTCCCTCTCCCTCTGCCTGCCTCTCTCTCTAGTAAATAAATAAAAGCTTAAAAATAAATAAATAAAAATGAAAGTTGCTAAGCCAGTAGATCTTAAAAGTTCTCACCACAAGAAAAACAGTTGCAGTTGGCTGTACAGTGGCTGGTAACCAGAGACTTAACTGTGGTGATCATTTCACAATACAGACAAATATCAAATCATTATGCTGGACACATGAAACTAATCTAGTGTTACCTATCAATTATATCTCAATTTTTTAAATTTAATAAAAGTAAAAAAGTAAAAAAAAAATTTTTTCTTGTATTTTTAAAAAATCTTTTTTGTTAATATATATTGTATTATAAATTTTTTTGTTTATTTCCTGGGGTCAACTAGGTAGAGGCAGCCTTGGTGAGGGTAAAGGAGCTGCTCCCCGATGAGGCGGGAAGGAGCCCCACCTGAGAGGCCTGGATGATCTGAGGGCAGATAATCTAGAACTTGGACCAGAGCCAAGAAAAAACTTTGCCTTTGAAGAATACATCAGGACGTGAAGGCCTCTGTATGACAAGTCACACCCAAATCTCAACAGCTTAGATTAGACCTTTATTGGGGCGCTGGGGTGGCTCAGTTGGTTAAGGCTCCAACTCTTGCTTTCAGCTCAGGTCATGGTCTCAGGATTGTGAGATCAAGTCCCTTGCAGGGCTCCAGGCTCTGTGGTGTTTCTGCTTGATAATCTCCCTCCCTCTGCTCACGCTCTCCTTCTCCTGCTCTCTCTCAAATAAGTAAATAAAATCTTTAAAAGAAAAAAAAAAAGAATAGTTTATTTCTCAGTCCTGTTCATGTTCATCATGAGTCCATGACCCGCCTGCTCCTTCTCACCCCAAGACTCCTAAGGGAAGCCCCTCTGCCTTGCACTCGGCTGGTGTCACAGCAAAGAGAGGAAAGCTGGGGGACTGCACGGGGCTCCTAAGGCGTCCATGCTCAGAACGGGGCACAGATCATTTTCACTCCCGCTCCAGGCCAAACCCAGTCCCGTGGCCCGGCTCTGCGCGGTCAGTCTGCAGGAAGAAGGTAAGGAGATGCGGGGAGGGGCGCGGACTCCCACGCACTGTAGCCACAGGGACCGCGGAGGCCCTCGGAGGCCGAAGCGTGTTCACAGCAGAGACCTGCGCCAGGAAGTTGGCATTTGCCGGGAGGATGAGTCAGAAAGCTGTGCAGGCTGAGGTGCAGTGCGGAAGGCCAGGGGACAAAGGTCTGTCATTTCTGTAGAGGTGACTCAGCAGGTGTCCCCCAAGGAAACAAACCCCTTCCTACCTACAGGTCCATCCAGCCCCTCATCTGCTGAGATTCTGCCAGATCCGAGTCTAGGGACTGAATTTCTTTTGCCCAAACAAGTCATTTGCCTAACAAGGCGCTTTGCTTTGTGTAGTGATTGCCCCTGGGATTGTGGAAGCCCCAGGAGGCAGGCTCCCCAAGGTGTGAGCCAGAATCTTCCTTACTGGGAGAGGAAGAGCAGTCTGCCTATACCCCGTGCTCCCTGGACTTGGCCCTCCGGGGCCCCATCCCTGGAGGAGTTCATCAGACATTGCTAAGAACAGAGAAGAGTTGGAAATAATTACTGTCAACCTAGAGGGCCCCTTAAGTAAAGGATGACACAGAACATACATAACACAAGAAGGTTTGGCAGGCAGATATGATGCTGTAGGTTATCACTTAGTGCTTGATATGGGGGAACACCCAGGGCATCTTCCTGGGGGAGGAAGTAAATGACGGAAGAGCTTGCGTAGTGTGGGTGTATCCCTGGACCGTCATGGTCACCAGGGCATTTAGAGGATTCTAATAAGAATGTCCACCAATTCCCATTTTCTGTCAGTAGTGGGACTCCAGCTTTCATTTTCAGATTTTACTGTCTTCTTAATTCTTTTCTGTGTTGCTTAAATTGTTTACAACTAGCACGGATTTTTACAAAGACAATAATGCTATTTTGTGGAGGGGAAGAATTGTGGGTTGGTTTTTTGTTTGTTTTTGGCTTTTTGTTTTGTTATGGTTTTTGTGGTGGAGAAACGTCAGTACTGTTAAGCAAATAAAACAGTTATGATATAAGCCCATCATTATGCATCTACAGCAAATACACACACACACACAGACACCCCCACTATGCAGGTGTCCCAGGCTATTCTGAAAACCACAGGGAAGAGCAGCTGGGGAAGCAGCTTTAGACCTCAAAAGAGCTCATGTAGGTCGGTTTCAAGGAGCACTTCTAGCCAGCAGTATTGCAGACCAGCCAGCAGTATTGCAGAGAGGGACGAACATCACTCTCACAGCTTCTGCCCTGATTATCTGTCTTGTCACCAACAGCGTTACCCTGCTCTCCTACCCCTCCATCCCGGTGACCATCCACAGGCTGTGTTCCCTTGAAGCTCAGAGCGAGAGGCTCTCCATCTGTGCTCCCTACCTCATCCCCCACCTGCCTCATCTCCAGCGCCATCCTGGTCCTGCATGTTCAGCGGAGCTCTCGCACGCTACAGGATAATAGGACAGGGTCATATCTGTCTTCTCCTCCGGGGCCATCCCCATGCTGAACCCTCTGATCTACAGCCCAAGGAAGAAAGAGGTGGAGGCTCTTTATAGAAGGGATGCCTTGGCAAGCTGCCTTCCTAAGTGTGGAACATTCTATCCCAAGCTACCATGGAAGCCGCGACAGAAAGCACAGATCATATTAACACTTAGATAGAGTGAAATATGGGCCAGCACTATTTTATTTTATTTTTTGTTTAAGTAATCTCTACATCCAACATGGGGCTCAAACTCGAGCCCCTCATAATCAAGCCCCCCAAAATTACATGTTCTTCCGACTAAGCCTCCCAAGTGCTCCCCCCACCCCAGCACTATTTTAAAAGCTTTACACATATCAACTCATTTAATCTTCAGAACAACCATATGAAATGGATACAATGATCATCCCTGGGAATCTAAGGCACAGGTAGGCAGAGTAACTGGCCCAAGGTCACACAGCTAATAAGATGCACAGCCAAACTTTGAATCCAAGTAATCTGGCTCCTGGCGGCAATATTCTCAACCAATACACTATATTGCCCCTTTCTGATGACCACATCTCACAGACAACGGGCAGAGTTTTTTTAAATGCATACATCATAAGGAAGGACCGGCTTATGGAATTATACAGTGGTACAGAAGAGGCTAGGGGCTTGGCACACCTGAGTTCATGCTACCTCAGAATGACTCTGTCTCTTAGCATTTCTGTGATGTTGAGTCAAGGTACATAACCCCCTGACCCTCAGTTTTCCCAAGTGAAAACAGGACACTCACTCCCATCTCAACTGGTTACTGTAAGATTCCCAGGAGGGTAAAAGATGCTCACAAAGAATTATTCAAACACCATTGTCTTCCTTTCTTCCCTGAGAAAAACCTCTTCATAAGACCAAGTATATTTTTTTAAAGATTTTACTTATTTATTTGACAGAGAGAGACAGCAAGAGAGGGAACACAAGCAGGGGGAGTGGGAAAGGGAGAAGCAGGCTTCCTGATGAGCAGAGAGCTGTATGCGAGGCTCAACCCTAGGACCCCGGGATCATGACCTGAGCCAAAGTCAGCCACCCAACGACTGAGCCACCCAGGCGCCCCAAGACCAAGTATTTTTATACACAGGAATGAGGCCATATCATGTAGCTCTAACATTAAATAGATTCATTGAATCACCAGAAAGTTCTTCCTTTTTTCCTTACCTCTTCTGAATATGTCAAGGTGGAAGTCACAACCTTCCCTATTCCAGTCTTCCTTTCTGATATAGAGAGCCAGTCTTAGCACTTAACAGTAACTAGTTAGCATTTAATGTTATGTTACTTTCATTTTTATTTATTGTCACTCTTTATTCTGATAAAAAGAGTGTTTTAATAAAAAAAATTGCTTATAATGGTCCAATTTTTAAAAATCACAGTACAGGTGATACACAAGGCAAAATATCACAAAGAATGTAAACAAATGGCTTTAGAAACACTGATCTGGGCCATTTATATTTTTCAAAACCTTTTCTCATTCATTCTTTCATTTGATCTTCACCAAATGCTGTTTAAGACAGATAAGCCAGGTGTCATTACCCCCATTTTACAGATAACCAAATCTGAGGGATTGAACTGGCTAGCTCCGAGTCCCATGAGACTGCCATAAAACAACACAGAGCAGAGAACCCAGGTGCCCTGGGGATTCATGGTGGAACCCCCAGAATACACTTCTCAACTTGATCTCAGGAAACGGGGAAGTTCTTGATCTTCAAGGCTCCAGATTGCCTTCTTCCTACCTTTCCTGGTTAGCTTCTTTTGGTAGGGTCTCCCTTGCCTCCAAATGCCCCTCCTCTGCCTCAAACCTCTAGAAAACACACACTAGGCTAACTCCCTCCTCTTCCAGGGAGCTCTCCAGAATTGCCTTCCTCTGCTAGCAACAGAGAACTGACCACAACAGTTTAAATCCCTACGGTTCCTTATGATGAAGTCTGTCTCAAGGAGTCAGAGGAGTTTCCAAAGAGCAGTTATGTTTAAGCCAGAACTAGACTGATAACAAAGAGATTTTTCAGGCTGATGAAGGGATCAAGGAGAAGTCCATGCAACCTGAATTGTAATGGAATCTTTTTTTTTTTTTAAATCTGGAAATGGTTCATACTTGTATGGAGGGTCCATGAAGGCAGTGGGGATCTAGCTGACTTCTATCTTTCTGTCCCAGCACCTTCAGTGCATAACTTCTGCAACGGGCTAAACTATGTCCCCTCAAAATTGATGCGTTGAAGCCTTAGCCCCTAATACCTCAGAATATGACTGTATTTGGAGGCAGGGCATTTAAAAGATGATTAAATTAGGGGCATCTGGATGCTTCAGTCAGTAGAGCAACCCACTCTTGGTTTCAGCTCAGGTCATGATCTCATGGATCTTGAGATCAAGTCCTGTGTCTGGCTCTGTGCTGAGCAGGGAGTCTGCTTGAGTATTCTGTCCCTCTGCCTCTCCCCCCACTATCTCCCTTCCTCCCTCTCTCTAAAATAAATAAATAAATCTTTTTTAAAATGATGATTAAATTAAAATGAGCCCCCTGAGGTGGACATTAATACAATCTGACGAATGTCTTTACAATAAGAGGAAATCTGGACCCACAAAGACACCAGGGATGCAGTTGCCCAGAGGAAAGACCATGTGAGGACATAGCAAGATGGTGGTCATCTTCACGACAAGGAGAGAGGCCTCAGAAGAAACCAGACCTACCAACACCTTAATCTTAGACTTCCAGCCTCCAGAACTGTGAGGAAAAAAAATAGTAATTTCTGTTGTTTAAGTGACCCGGTCTGCGGTATTTTGTCACGGCAGCCCAATCAGACAATACAGCGTCTCTATTCAAGGCTGCCTCTTAGTCCAACATGACTGCTAAAGCTCCAGCCATCAGTTCAGGGTTTGAGGAAGAATGTTGGTGAAAGGGGAAATTGTCAGCTACCTATTCCCAGTCATAGCCATTTGCCTCTCACTGGCCAGAACTTTGTCACATGGTGGTCATATGGTCTGCAAAGGAGGCTAGGATATACAGCTGTTAGCTGGCCCCCGTGCCACCTTGACTATCTTGCAGTGCTGTTTTTTTTTTTTTTTAAGATTTTATTTATTTATTTGAGAGTGAGAGAGTGAGAGAGAGCTTGAGAAGGGAGAAGGTCAGAGGGAGAAGCAGACTCTCCATGGAGCTGGGAGCCTGATGCGGGACTCGATTCCGGGGCTCTGGGATCATGACCTGCGCTGGGGGCAGTCACCTAACCACCTGAGCCACCCAGGGGCCCCAAGTTGCAGTGCTGTTTTTAAGGAAGAGGTGAATGAACATGGACTGTGCATCCAACAGTCTTGGCTGTGCCTCCCTCATTGCCGACTGCCTGGACCAGAGAATGGTGGCAAATGACGGCTCACCCACAATCTCCCACACATCCTGCCAACAGGTTGTGTGTGCACAGCATCGTAAGTGTGAATTTTGTAGTGAACATAAAAAGTGTTGATGAGATCACATTTCAGAAACCCAGATTCCCAGTTTTTCTGGGAAGGAAAATTGCAATCGGGGACTCTCTACCAGCCATGCCCTCACCTTGCCATTACTGCCTGGTGCCGGGTCAATGGCTCTCCACTCCTTCCCCCTCCTGCCCCCTGGTCTCCCCCACTATTCTTTTTAAAGTGTTTCCTTCATGTCACGCCCTGAGTTTTTGCTCCTAGTTCAGAAAACTGACCACATTCACCTCTCTGGTAAAAGTGAGAGGAGAAAACAGGGACTCACAAGTGGCCTGTTTCAAGGAAGACAACTGGTGCTCAGACAATGCCCAGCACACACGCGACACCTGGCCAATACTCTCTGAATGCATGAAGAGAATGTGTACCATTTGGATGTGAAACATGTCAAAAATAAAAATAAATAAAGAATAATTAATTTAAAAATATTTTTAAGTCCAAATAAATGTAATACGAGCTCCCCTCTCCCCCAGAATAGTATCTCCATGTAGAAAGAATAAAGCCTACGTTTTTCATTCATGTAAGGTATCCAAGTATCCCTTGCAAGCATTTGAGTTTGCAACCCTTGGCCCGGGGTGGGGGGGGATTCTCTCCTTCGTGTTGTCTTACAAGCTTGTCCCAACCTAACTTTCCAGAGGACACCCCACACTTTCCCTCAACACTTGCCCTGTAGCCACAACAATGTCCTGGCTTGGCCTGAGCCAGTCATGCATTTTTGCCTCCCTTCTCCTTTGTTCACAGTTTCCTGGGCTTGGGGACATGCTGTCCATCCCTGCGTCAGCCAGGACAAATCGCTTCCTTATCATTCTAGCCCCCGCCTAAACATAATCTCTTCTGGGAAATTCTCTGACTCCTACTGAGAGAATTCATCATTCCTTCTTCTGTGCTGTGGTTTGCCCTTGTTAAAGAAAAAAAAAATGTGGAAAGTATCACAAATGAAAGAGTGAGTGCTGAGTGGGGAAAAGAAAGAAGAAAAGAAAGAAACATTCAGTTTCAAGCAAGAAGCCCCAACCAGCACAATCTACAAAAAAATGGGATCTGAAGATGTGGAAGGAAGGATGTGGTCCTTTTTTAAAGCCAGAAGACCACAGTGCGACACAGATTTCCTCCCCCGTGAGACATGAATACCTCTAGAACATGGTCCTTTTTTTTTTTTTTAAACTTTATGTCCCAGTTGCCCAGCCCCCCGCCTGGTGTCAGCTACAGAGAAGCTTAGATTCTTGCTAACCACCTGACTTACACAGGAGACAGCAGCAACGTGCCCAGCACAGTATCAGACACGTAATAGATGCTCAGCAAATTATAGCTCTTCTCAGAGGTACACTTGAGACTGAATCATGGGCAGGCATCTCCCTCTTTGAAGCCTCTGCTACCACCGAGTCTTCTTTAAAGCCCTTTATAATCAATCTGCAGGCTTTCCATCCCCAGCCAGACAGTACACTCCTTGAGGGCAGGGAGGGGGGAGTTCAAGGAAATCTGGCTGGAAAGTTACAGAATCCACCAGCGGCTCTCCTCCACTCCCACCCCTGCCCCCGCCCCCTGCACACCTGGAGACAGAGCTTTCCTCAAGAAATCTGGAGGCAGGTCAGCTTTTATTTCCTCTGAGAAAACACTATCAGGTTTTACCAGCTTCCTCCTCAGGGGCTTCCTTCCTCTCCCAACAGCTGTGGTAGAGTTGGTCTGACCAGGACTCCGTGAGTCCACTCACGGAGGGACTGGGGACACGAAGAAAAGAGGCAAGGCTGGGCAACCAACCCGGCCCCTGTGGACCAATCCCCTTTCTGGAGCTCTCTCCCAGAGGGCTGGTCTCCAGCTATGAGCGGTCTCCACCCTAGGCTCAAGCAGGGTGAGTCACACCTCTGAAGGAGAGGGAGGGATGAGTTCAGGCAGGCTTGGGAGTTAAGGGGAAAAGCCAGTGAGTCAGTGATGATCTAGAAAGAGCCAGGGAATGGAAGAGGGTAGACTAGATTCCCCTGCTGAGTCAGCGTCCACAGCCTCCCTCCAGACTCCTGTCCAAGGATGTCCTGACCCCTGTCCTAGACGTAGGTTAGGATTTCTCAACCTGGACACCATTAACATTTGGGGCTGGATAATTCTTTGTTTGGGGGCAGGGTAGGGGGGGTGGGGGGTGTCCTGTCCCTAGCACACCACCCTCTACTTCCAATTGTGTGAACAAATATGTCTCCAGACACGGCCAAATGTCCCTGGGGTAGGGAGGAATCCTCAGGGTCTCAGGGCTGAGAGCCTGGACTCGCCAGCCTTGCTAGCTCCCCTCCCTTGCTTGCGCAGAACACAAGACTAGACGGAGACCTCAATCCTCCTCCTCCCCTCTCTGGCAGCCATTCCTGGAGGTTATCCCTCAGGTCCTAATTCCATCAAAGCTCTACTGTTGCTCCCTTCAGCCCAGTGGGTGAGGGGGAGTAAGTAATGATCACAGAGAAGGAACCAAGTTCCCAGAACCAGTTATTTTTGTAAAAAACGTAAGTGTCAAAAAGAAAATCAGAGGCCCAAAATGGGGTCACTTAGGCCAACTCACCAAACCAGGGCTTACTCCCTAACCTAACTGGGTTTCAAACTCCCAGGTCAGTTGGGGTTTTCTGGTCAGCACCAGGGAAGTAATCTGTCACAGGGGCCCTCTCCATCCCCCAAGGTCATCTGCATGATCAGAGACCCTGTGCTTCCCCCTAAAAGAAGGGGACCTCACCTGAAATAACCCTTTCTTTCCCAAACAACTTCCTCCTTTTTTTTTTTTTAATAGCTCCTCAGAGCTACCCTCTGCTTGCTAGATGGGCTGCAGCCCTATTCATGAATCACTCAATAGACATTCACATTTACTCAGTTGAACTCTTTTCGCAGTTTTATTGTTGTTGTTGTTATTGTTTTAGTAATCTCTACATCTAACTCGGGGCTCCAACTCACAACCCCCGGGATCTGAGCGTTCCAAATTCCTTCAGCTGAGCCAGCCAGGTGCTCACTTCCGTGTTTTGCCAAAAGTAACTAGTGAAACAGATTTCAGTAATATGTTTTACTTAACCCAATATATCAAAAATAGTCACTTCAACATGCAATCAATAGTTTTAAATTAACAATGAGATAGTTCACATTCTTTTTTTCATACTGAGTCTTCGACACCAGAAGTGTACCTTTAAGCCCTTATCACGTACCTCAGTGTGGACCTGCCACGTCTCAAGTGTTCAACAGCCTCGTGCAGCTAACGGCCGCCATATTGGACAGTGTGGGACCGAATGGGTGAGGTTCACCCCTGGCCTTTTCCCAGCAGCAAGGGGCTTCCAGAGGCCAAGACGTGAGCTACACAGTAAGGCCATAGTCTCCAATAAGATGCTTGGGTTTGGGTTGTTTTGTTTTGCTTTTCTTTAATAAAGTTTTCTCTTAAATTAAGACATAACTGACACATAACACTGTGAGTTTAAGATGAGCAATGTATTGATTTGATATATTTACACACTGTGATATGATTACCGCTGCAGCATTGGCTAACACGACCGCATCACTCAATTATCGTTTCTTGTTTGTGGTGAGAACATTTAAGATCTGGTCTCTTAGCAACTTTCAAGTATATAACTCAGTATTGTTGACAATAGTCACAATGCTGTGCATTACATTCCAGGACTCCCCTTCTCAGAGCAAGTGTTACACAATTTGATTCACATCTCCCTGACATCCCCCACAGCCACCGCCCCCCGCCCCCCGCCAACAGTCCCATTCTACTCTCTGTTTCTAGGAGTTCAAACTTTTTGGTGGGGCGAGCTCCAATTGGTTTCATTCAATAATTCATGAATTGGCACCATCCCATCTGATGAGTTACACAAAATGGAAGGCCTTTACAGGCAGACATGGAGGGAGACTTTTGGGGGAAAGGGGGTGTCTATCTTTCCAGACTGACAAGGTTAAAGGTCACATCCTGCCATTAAGTCTTGGTTTGCTATCCTGAGAGCAAGTGACTCCATTTGGGAGCCTTCTTCTTCTTCTTCTTTTTCTTTCTTTCTTCTCCTTCTCCTTCTCCTTCTCCTTCTCCTTCTCCTTCTTCTTTTTCTTTCTTTCTTCTTCTTCTTCTTCTTCTTCTTCTTCTTCTTCTTCTTCTTCTTCTTCTTCTTCTTCTTTTTCTTTCTTTCTTTCTTCTTCTTCTTCTTCTTCTTCTTCTTCTTCTTCTTCTTCTTCTTCTTCTTTCTTTCTTTCTTTCTTTCTTCTTCTTCTTTAAAAAAAAAAAAAACCACAAGTTACAGGTCAGAAGGTAAGGAGGATCCTGAGGAAAATCATCCTTGTCTTGCAGGGTGACTGGCTCAGGGAAGGCCCTTTTCATAGACTCAGATCTCCGACATTGCACTCCCCTGTCAGGAAGAAGGTTATAAATCTTGAGGGTGTAAATTAGCCTAACCCCACCCTACTGGTAGACTTATCATCCCAGCGTCGGCTGCGTCCACGTCCACACAGGTCTTACACGCCCTGCTTCTGTCCCAGCAGCCCAATTTGCTCACCACTTGCTTAGCTCAAGACTTCAGCTCCAAGAGGCCCTGTGACCCCTGCCTTGTGTGTCATCATCCATTCGCTAGCTAACCTTTCACTCAGATCTGCTTCCTGGGAGACAGATAAGTTGCTCAGTGACACTGACCTCCTTACTTCAATTCATACATTCCCAAGCCCTGGGGACAAATTCCTAGTCAAGGCACCAGGCCTAGGATTGGGACCCTTGATAGAGTTTTATAGTCTCTCTTTATGGGTGGGATCCTCCCCATTCCCTCTGCCCACAAGTGCATCCTGAAATCAACTCCTCCTAGCTCAAAGACCCCGCAGGGATTTGGATGGAAAAAGAAAAATGCTGAGGCCACGACCAGCTAAGGGGAAGAAATTCCAAAATTTTACAAATTTTTTCTGGCTGGAAATATTCCCAGATAATCACTCAGAAGCTTTAAAACAAACAAACCAAAAAATGAATAAATAAAAAACTCTAAGTTTCTAGTACATGAGACCTGCCGCATAGTAGGATGTCCACGCATGCGTATATGAACTTGCTGTAGTCAGCAAACACAGCCCAGAGCCTGGGGGGCATGGGGTGTCCAAGAGGCCTCATGTCTGAAGCTTAGGAAGGATAACCTTTTATCTGTTGCTTCCAACGTCGTTCCTTATCCTTTTTCCTCAGAGGCCTGGGTGACAGCCAGATTTACAGCTCCTGAACTTGGTTCCAGCGCTCTATCTGCCCGGCCTCCAGCCCAGACCTGCCCCCCAGGGTGGCCTTTGCAGCTCCAGGCCTCCTCTGTGAAGACCTGATCCAGTCTCCTTCCCCTCGTAACCACTGTTCAAGCTCCACTCACTTTTCTGGCTCTTCCGAGATTCTTCCGTTCTGGCTCTTCCGGATTTCCTTTTCTTACATTTAGCTCAGTCATACCTTTTGAATTATTTTGCAGTTTTCTCCCAGGACATGTCTATAAATGAGATCGGAAGGAGTCCCTGTGTCCACTGCGAAAGTAACCGCATGAGGCCCAAGATGGACTTGCTCATGCTAAGTCCAGGTCAGCAAACCAGAACTTGGTTAAGTTTCAATGGTCGGCTCTGCCGGAAGAGAAAACCAAGGTCAACCAATCAGCGCTTGCTTTACCCGCCCAACACAAACTACCTGAGCGGCCTCCGTGACTTCCCTTTTCTCCATTTACAGAAAGTAACCCTGCTCTGGCCAGTCGCCAGGTGCCCATCCACTATGACTTGTTCCTGCTCACGCTAGTCTGTGAACATCTCTCGCGCTGTACAGCTCTTCAGGGCTCCTTTCTATCTGCTAGAGTAGATGCTGCCCTATCTGTGCATCGCCCAATAAAAGCTAACTCAATCAGTGAATTGGAAACATTTTTCTCTTAATACCACTAAGTCACCCATAGTGACTAAAAGTGCCAGGCTGGTGTACGAGCGCAATTCTGATCGTCTGAATTCTCTGCTCCGTTCCCTGAGGCCCCAATCCCTTGCAGGATGTAGCCTAAGAGCATAGCCTGGCATGCAGAACCCCTCATGACCCAGCCTGGGTTGGTTTTGGGTTCTTGGCAAGCCCATCCTCGCACCCTTTACTCAATGTCACTAAAGCATTTGCTGTCAGCCATGGTCCCTCACACCTCCCCCATTTACATATGCCACTCACCAGCCCAATACATTCTCCTCCCCGCTCCCACTCACCCTTTGCAATTCACCCCAGATGTCATTCTCCATGCAAGCCTTCCCTGAGGTCTGGTCTGCAAGCTTGAGTCAATTTCGCACCTCCACATCCACACTCTCTCAGCCTGTCCAAATCCCTCCTCACCGTATACTATAATTATACACCATCATCAGATCTTTTTGTTTCTCAGGGGACACTCACCTCACCCACCAGGTTCAGGTCAAGTCTGCAGCTGTCCTTTTGTTCTCCAAGACCCTGCCCAGATGCAATTTTTCCATGAAGGGGACCAACCAAGGCTCCCGGGCTCCTCCCTTGCCTGGACCCTTCCAAGGCTCTGGGAACTCCTTAGCTACGTATTCACAAGGTCAGATGCTTTTTGTAAGATTTTACAAGTAATTTTAGCCACAACTGGCTAAAACCACTGTATTTTTCCATCTTGCCCCTCCCCATCACATTTTCCCTCTTGTAGGTTTAGAGAGGTTTAGGCAATGTGAGATCCAGCTAAGTGGTAGTTGGGATGGGAATATGGGTTTCCTGCATATATCTATATGACCTTTTCTTTTCTTTTCTTTTTTTATTTATTTGACAGACGAAGATCATAAGAAGGTAGAGAGGCAGGCAGAGAGAGAGGTGGAAGCAGGCCCCCGATGCGGGGCTCTATCCTAGGACCCTGAGATCACAACCCGAGCTGAAGGCAGAGGCTTAACCACTGAGCCACCCAGGTGCCCCTATCTATATGACTTCTAAATATCTGTAGTTAAGTATGGGTAGTCATCCCAGTGGAGAACAACTTCTGGGGCACTGCCATCACCCACTGAACCAATTCACCCAGCGGCATGCGTGAAAACACAAAGCCAGAATTCAGATCACTGCATTTATGTGACCTACGGCACCCAGATGCATGTGGGTTGGACATGTACAGAGCCAGAATATAGCCTAGGGAAACCTCTTCCAGCCATAAGAGTTAAACACAAATATCATGCAATTTTTTAAAAAGATTTTATTTATTTATTTGACACAGAGAGAGCTTGCACACATACAGGAGGAGCAGCAGGAGGAGGGGGAGGGAGAAGCAGTCTACCCGCAGAGCAAGGAGCCCGATGTGACACTCTATCCCAGGACCCTGGGATTATGACCTGAGCCAAGGGCTGATGCTTCACCAACAGAGCCTCTCAGGTGCCCCAAGTATCGTGCAATTTTTAAATTTTGTAATGTTTCGATATTTGTCAGCTTTAGAATATTTTTAATTTCATGTGATTTATTTTCTCATTCACTTCACATAATCATTTTTTGTATGTAAACTAGTGTTCTTTTCCTTAATGAGCCTACCCACAATGATATAATCTTCAAGCTCCGCAAAACTTGAATTTCCCCCAAACCTATCCCCTGCCACAGCTGACACAAATTAAATTCCAATTTGGAATTAGGATCTCTGTGTTACTGGAACTGAAGTGTGTAAACTCAGGAGCTATGGGGTTACCATGCTTCTCTCTATGGATGAAGTACTGAAGAAAGACAGTAGGTGGGTAGCCAGAGGCAGAAAGTTCTGTCTACTTTCTAGACTCGGGTTTCTGCCTTCTCCCCTCCTGTGGGTTAGCTCATTATTGCTGCATAACAAATTACCCCAAAAGTTAGCAGCTTAAAACAACAAATACTCATTATCTCACGATTTCTGCAGGCCAGGAATTCAGGAGCAGCTGAGCTGAATGATTCTGCTCAGTGTCTTTCATGAGATTGCAGACAAGATGTCAGCCAGAACCTTGGTGCGCTGCTGGTGGGAATGTAAATGGTTCAGCCACTGTGGAAAACAGTATGGAGGTTCCTCAAAAAATTAAAAATAGAGCTACCTTCTGAGCCACCAATCCCACTTCTGGGTATTTATCCAAAGGAAGTGAAATCAGGATCTCAAAGAGATATCTGTATTCTCATGTTTGCAGCAACATTATTCACAATAGCCAAAATATGGAAACCACCCAAATGTTGTCATCAGATGAATGGACAAAGAAAATGTGATAGAGATGATGATGATAGATAGATGCTAGATATAGTCATACACACACACACACACACGCACACGCACACACAATGAAATATGAGTCAGCCCTTTCAAAAAAGGGGATTCTTGCCATTTACAACAACATGAATGAACCTAGAGGACATTATGTTAAATAAGTGAAATAAGGCAGAGATAGGAAGACAAACACTATACTACATGATTTCACTTATGTGTGTAACCTAAAAAATCAGAATCATAAAAGCAAAGTGGAATGGTGTTTACCAAGGGCTGAGAGGAGGGGCCGATGGGAGATGTTGGTCAAAGAGCACAGAGTTTCAGTTAAGTAAGATGAGTAAGTTCTGGAGATGCAATGTACCGTGTGGTGACTATAGTTAATACTGTCTTGTATCCTCGAAATTTGTTAAGAGGGTAAATCCCAAATGTTCTCACCACGCCCACAAAAAAGATGGTGACTGTGTGAGGTGATGATTATGTTAATTAGCTTGTGATGATGACCTCACAGTATACCAGTATATCAAATCATTAAGTTGTACACCTTGCATACACACAATTTTTAATTGTTGGTTATACCTCAATAAAGGGGGAGGGGAAGGGAAAGATGTCAGAGAGAGCCACAGTCATCTCAAGCTCCACTGCGGCTGAAAAATGTGCTTTCGAGGTGGGCTGTCCACACAGCTGTTAGGCAGAGGCCTCAGTTTCCTGCCTTGTGAACCTTACCATAGGTCCTCTTGAGTGTTCTTGAAACATGGCAGCTGGATTCCCCCAGAGCTAGTGATCTAAGAGAGAGCAGGGAGAAAGCCACAAGGCCTTTTATGATATTGCTATGGGTTCAGTTGTGTCCTCCCAAAATTCACAAAATCACACATATTCCTAACCTCCAAGACCTTCAGAAAGTGCCCCTAGTTGGAGAGAAGCTCTTCGTCAAGGTAATCACATTCAAATGAGGTCATTAGGCTGGGCCTTCATCCAATGTGACTGGTGTCATTAAACAGGGACTTTGGGCACAGAACAGATATGCATAAAGGAAAACACTGTGTCAAGATGCAGACAGACAAGGATGAACACCAAAAGATGGTCAGCAAACCATGAGCAGCTAGGCAAGAGGCATGGAACAGCTTCTCCCTCACAGCCCTCAGAAGGAAACAAGACTTCTGACCCCTTGACCTCAGCCTCTCACCTGCAGAACTAAGACAATAAGCCTCAGGGGTCACACATCATTCCTTGGCAGCCCATTTGTTGGAGTGGGTCACAAGTCCAGCCCATGCTCCAGGGGAGGGGAATGAAGTCCCACCTCTTGAGAGGAATGCCCTCAGAGAACTGGAGCTATTTTTTTTTTTATTTGACAGACAGAGAACACAAGCAGACAGAGAGGCAGGCAGAGAGAGGAAGGAAAGCAGGCTCCCTGCTGAGCAGAGAGCCCGATGCAGGGCTCGATCCCGGGACCCTGGGACCACGATCCGAGCTAAAGCAGAGGCTTTAACCCACTGAGCCACCCAGGCGCCCCTGGAGCTATTTTAAAATCACTACCAAAGCCATGAGATACCCAACCTTATGGTAAATTCTCCTCTTTTGTCTCAACTGACTCAAATTGGCTTCCTCCATGCTACATTGAGATGTCCTTGTTGAGAGTTTATTTATGTGTCCCTCTTCTCTAATGGATTCTTGAAGATAAATTTTGTAACTCTGAACCCCAGGATCCTAATCTAGGGTTGGAAATATGTGTTCTAAAAACTGATTAATCCATGAACAATGCCAAAAATAACATCACATTGGTATAGCACTTGGGACTTCATAAGCATTCTCAATAGATGCTTACTTTAGAAGCCTGTAGTGGACATCAAGTTAGAGGGTGGCTATAAAGTCTCCAAAAACATCAAATATTATTATATTCTATGCAGGTGGTTCATTCGATAGATAACTAACTAATATTTGGCTTTTATACCTTTACCTGAGTTCTGGAGATCCAGTGATAAGTAAGAAAGTCCCTACTTTCAAGGAATATACCATCTTGCATTAAAATCCCCCTCAGACTATGTATCCCGATCATTTTTACGTGGCTCTGTCTATAACCATCAGCTTTTCCAACCTGGGCCTTTCTTGCTAAGCATCCTCCTTTTCTGAGCACTGGATGGTTAATTGAGGCCAAGATCCCCATCTTTGGGAAGTGGCTGTTCTAGGAGGAACCAGATGGTCAGAGAAACACAGGTGTCTGAAGTTTAATTTTAATGATCTGTGAATATGTTTTTTTTTTCCTTGCGTACTGCAGGGGATCCAGGCCAAAGACTGTGAGTGGGTGAAGAGGAATAGAGAAATGAAAAGTTAAAAATGACAAACAAGGGAAGCAATGATACATTCTCACTTGAGAAATAACTGAGAAGAGATTACAGGGAGTTGGTGTGGGTGTATGCAAATATATGTAAATGTGACATCCATGCCAGCTCAAATTCTTACTGTCCTTTCATTTTACATACTTGAGTGTTGGTCACTGGGAATATTTCCCCTGGGATCTACTCTGCCAAATGATGGACTGCTTATCTCTTTCATGTCACTATGTATTTGATCAGGGATGAAGCATTTTTCCACTCTGGCCCAACATGACAGAGTTGAATACATAATCTTTAAGGTTTCTTCTAGTTTTTAAAAATGTTGTTAGGATAGACAGTAGTCATTCTCTTCATCCTCATTATTTCCAGGAAGCTATCCCAGGATTTGAAAGCTCATAGATAATGTAAATCATGTTGAAGATATAAAAGGTATGGGGGAGAGGGAAGTTGGAAAACAAAGTTGTGGGAAAGAATTAACCATAGAGGAAAGGACAAGAGAAGGTAGAAAAAATAGAGAGGTTACAAAAGGTTGTAGAGAATGTCCCACAGCTCCATAGGATGCACAGAAATGCAGAGCCATGGGTCATCTCTTCCTTCCCAGCGGGAGTACCTCCCACAGTGCTAGTACATATTGAGTTCTCAAATTTTTTAAACTGTTGAACTGAGCCAAACTAGATTTCCATTCCATTGAATATACTGTCTCTACAGCTAGTGAAGTCCCGGTGCTGGAGGTGTCTGAGCAGAGGTTTGATGCCTACCTGGTAAGGATGTTGAAAAGGTGAATCGTGCATCAGCCAATGCCTTTTGGAGTGATCCCTGAGCTCCTTCAAACTTGGTTACTCTACATCTCCGTGATAGTTTAATCAGATTAGGTTGAATTCCATGAAACTCTAAAATTTTAGGCTACACCTGGGTCTTTATCTGTAAGTCATGTTGTAACCTGCTCCAGCCCAATTCCTTCCAATTCCTCCCATGCCCAATCCCCAAATATCCTTTTGAGCCTATTCAGGGGGGAAGTGATAACCTATCAGATTCTCTGCTCCTATGTCCCTCCCGAGAGGCTATTAGTCAAATTTCAGTTAACTTTTTTGTACCTTTCACTACCCCCAAAGTCAAGTCCTTCTATTATTCAATCAATAAACATTTATTGAGCACCACTATGTATCCTGCTATGGCGTCTGGAACTATATGGAATACAGAACATGCAAACAAATTGGTTCCTGCCTTCTGATGCCCAAAGTTTGGCTGGAGAGACAAAACTGCCCCATGTTTTAACAATTTTCAAAATGAACTTGAGACAGTTTGTAACAAAGGATTAAGTGGCATACCCATGCAAAAATGCTGTAGAATTTCAGAATAAAGGAATATTGCTTTCAGTTAGAGGGGCCTGGAGGAGAAGTTTACATTGGACATTTAAGTATGGGAAAGATAAATTTTGATTGCGGAAGAAAGAAGGCTATCATAAACTTAAAGAACAGGAAGAAGACAGGAATTAGAGCAAGGTATTGCATACAAAGGTCTGACTGGATGGAGCACAGGAGCAGTCCAGGCTGAGAGATGTGGGAGATAAAGCTGAAGGGTTTAGTACAGAATAAGCAGCAGCTATAACCATGTTTCTGAAAGCTGTCATCCGCAGCATCTCCAGTCTGAGGCTGTGATCCAGCCACATTAACACTGGGGGCTATTTATGACTGAAGGAAAAAGTGTTGAGTAGTCATCAACCCTCAAAGACTCATTCCAGCTACTTCCCACACTCAGCACCATCCTAGGAATGAAGCCTATGCTGGCAGCAGTGAGCATGATTTGCAGGAAGGTCAGCGTTCAGCCAGCTGGAAAAGAAGACAGGGTGGGATGTGGAGCCTTGAGTGAGAATGGTAGATGCAAGTGGAAGGTTGAGGTGACAGACTGTGAGAAAGGTGGAGAAGAGTAGGCGTACCTGAGATATGATGGTTAAAAACCAGAGATGTGTTCAGACAAGGTTATTTGCAACTTGCTGGCTGCGTCATGGAGTCATTTCAGCACCCTCGTGACTGGACAGCACTTCCTCCGGGCTGTCCTTCCCATTGGCTACTCAAGGGTGTCTGTGTTATCCCGTTCCAATTCTACCTCAGATTCACCTTTTTCTTCTTCATTCCAATCACAATTTACCAACCCTCTGAGAGCTGTTTAATGGATTTCTGACACCTCCTTGGAGATGCCTGTGTTTAGCACCCTCCCCTCAAATCTATGCTACTAGGAAGGAATCAAATAGTTCACTGTTTCTGTTTTTGTTTCAAGGAAGACAAAGATATTTGGCAATTAGTGAATCTAAATGGCCATCCATAGTCGATCTAAACTGTCATTAACCGGAAGGTTACTATGACCAAGGACTACACTAATCTATATACTATATGTGCCATATCTCATTTGGTTCTCTCAGCATTCCTTGTGAAATAGGGATTTTCAAGGATGCCTGAGTGGCTCAGTCATTAAGCATCTGCCTTCAACTCAGGTCATGATCCCAGGGTCCAGGGATCAAGCCCCATATAAGGCTCCCTGCTCCAGAAGCCTGCTTCTCCCTCCCCCACTCCTCCTGCTTGTGTTCCCTCTCTTGCTGCTTGCTGTGTCTCTCTCTGTCAAGTAAATAAAATCTTTAAAAACAAAAAAAAAAAATATGGATTTTCAGTCCCACTTTACAGTTGGGGAACCTGGTAGTCACAGATACTATGTAATTTATCCAAGGATACCCCACTAAAAAATACATCAGAATCTGAATTTAAACCTGGTTTAAGTGATTTCCAAGGCCATGTTTGTGCTGACCACTGGATTTTAGGTGAAACACAAGTTAACAAATTTATTTTAATAGTTACATTTTTCTTCTAATATGAATTAAAAATACAACTGTCTCATTAGGGACTTTTTTTCTTAAGGTAGAAGTAGATTTTGTTCATTTTTAAGTGAGTTGTCTTCTTAATTTTTAAATGTTTTTAAAGATTTTGTTTATTTACTTGACAGAGAGAGCAAGAGACCACAAGCAGGGGGAACAGCATATGGAGAGGGAGAAGTAGGATCCCCGCTGAACAGAGATCCATCCCAGGACCCAGGGTCATGACTGTCCTAAAGGCAGATGCCTAACCCACTAAGCCACCCAGGTACCCCATGAGTTGTATTTTTTAAATATTAAGTAAATATTACAAGTAGCATGTAAAGTTAGCAAAAATCATGACTGACTTTTAGAAAATATGGTACTGGGACGCCTGGGTGGCTCAGTGGGCTACTGCCTTCAGCTCAGGTCATGATTTTAGGGTCCTGGGATCGAGCCCCACATCGGGTTCTCTGCTCAGCAGGGAGCCTGCCTCCCCCCATCTCTCTGCCTGTCTCTCTGCCTACTTGTGATCTCTCTGTCAAATAAATAAATAAAATCTTTTTAAAAAAAGAAAAAAGAAAAAAAAACTATGGTACTAAGCTTGACTTTTTCTATTATTGAGTGACAGTTCTGAAAACTCATTCAATCCCCAATCTTACAAATGTCACTGTAGCATACAATTTCTTTATAAAGTACATATTCAACGAAGGCACTCTGAGTGCAAATGTTGGGACTCAGCTAAATTCACTCACTAGGAAACTGACTCTTCCAAACACCAGCAGGACCATGCAGGTGGTTTGAATTCATATCTCAGCAAAATTGCAAGTTTTGTCTCTGATGAATCTTCAAGGTCAGAAAACTGCACATATTAATTTGGTGAATTTCAAGAGTCCTCTGTATTTAGTTCCTATCAGATATCCATTTTTCTTCCTTTGGCTATGTGAGACAAAGGACTTCCTTAAGACCAAGGACCCATGTATGGTTCCTTGCACATGCTAGGTATTCAATTGATAGCTATTAAATTCAAATGATACTTATTAAATGAATTAATAAATGAATGCTTATACACATGCATGAATGAATGAACAGTAGGCATTCTTATGTAAGTAGGTTTTGAACATCCAATGAAGAGAGAAGATATTCAAGGTGGGATAAGGGAAAGTTCCCATTTTCCTTCTTCAAGAAAACAGTTTAAATACAGACATAAGGAGCACCTGCGTGGCTCAGTTGGTTAAGCATCTGACTTCAGCTCAGGTCTTGATCTCAGGGTCCTGGGATTGAGCCCGGCATCCCTGCATCGGGCTCTTTGCTCACTGAGGAGCCTCCTTCTGCCCCTCCCCCCAGCTCATGCTCTCTCTCTCTCAATTAAATAAATAAAATCTTAAAAAAAAAAAAAAAAAAAGGAAGTCTACCACTAGGGTGCCTGGCTGGTTCAGTCAGAACAGCCTGAGGCTCTTGATCTTGGGGTTTTGAGTTCAAGCCCCACATGGGGTGTGGAGATTACTTAAATAAATAAAACTTTTTAAAAATCCTACCAAATTTATTATTAAATAAGGAATAAATATCCTAACAAATATTCCTAATAAGGAATAAATATCCAAGGTGCCTTGCTTGAGTCTTTTGTTACTTGTGGCTGGACAAACCTAATATACTCATCTAATAATGCTATTTATTCAGCAGATTCTGTTTTTAAGCCTCTATTAAGAATTAAGCTCTATTCCCTCCTCACCTTTCACTAAATTTACCAACCCCTCACATGTCCTTACTCTTTCTGCTATCTTTATCCCTTGGTAAATATCAGTCTTTCCTCTCTTCTATTTTATATTCTATGGGTCTCTAAGAAAACATCTGCTTGATTAATTCTATTGCAAAATAGAAAAGGAAGTCAATTAGAGTTTATCCAGGCTTTGCAAACATTGCCTCCTGTGAATCTCTACAATCACACTTCGAAAAACGTACTTTATTCCCATTTTGCAAAGGGAAAATTTCAGGTTATCTTGCTTCACTAAGGTCATACGATTTGCTTGGCTTTTTAAAATATTAATTTTATTTTATTTGAAAGAGAGAGAACAAGGGAGTGGGCAAGAGGGGCAGAAGGAGAGGGAGAAACTTTCAAGTGGACTCTGCACCGCGTGTGGAGCATGATATGGGGCTTGATCCCATGACCCTGAGATCAAGACCTGAGCTGAAACCAAGAGCCAGACACTCAACCCACTGAACCAGCCAGGCACCCCTAAGGTCATACAATTTGTAAAATCCAGATTGTCTTAACCTGTTTAATTGCAAGAGCCATGCTCTTTCTAATTTGTTCTCTCCCACCCACTCTCACTTCCCCGTAAGTCGGCTTCTATCAGCCTGTGCTATTTGAACTATCTACTCGATCCACATACGCACCTCCATTTCTATATTTGTATTTGTGTCATTTACAGCCAGCATTTGGCTATCGGTATCCATGGGGAGAGAGCAGTTGCACAGACATTCTAAACATAACTCATATTTGTCTCAGAAACCCACAAGGTAATTTGTTTTTATAACAGATTTTCCTTCTAATTCTTGTTCTCTCAGGCTAACACGAAGATAAATTTGAACTTTCTAAATACTCACCCAGGGATAGCAGAGTGAAAAAGCCCAAGCTGAGAAAGGTAACCACCTGCTGGTATTAGAAATGACACTTGGTTGGAAAGTAATGCCTAACTGGGGAGTGGAAAGTTAGCCCTAAAACCATATCCTCAGACTCTGTGTTAGTCTACTAGGAATGCCATAACAAGATGTCACAGACTCAGTGGTTTAAACAACAAACATTTATTTCCTCACAGCTGTGGAGGCTGGATGTCTAAGATCAAGGTGCCTTTAGGGTTGGTTTCTGGTTTGAATTCTCTTCCTGTCTTGTAGATAGCCACCTTCTCACTTCCTCATAGGCTTCTTCTCTGTGTGCACAAGGAGATAGAGATCTCTGGTGTCTCTTTCTCTTCTTGTAAGAACATCAGTCCTGGCAGATTAGGGCCCCACCCTATTGAGGTCATTTAACGTTAATTACTTCCCTAAAGACACTGTCTCCCACTATAATCACATCGGGGATTAGGGCTTCATCATATGATTTGGGGGGGTACACAATTCAGTCCATACAGATCCTGAACTTAGAAATTAACACAAGTCAGAAGGCGATGTAGAAGATGATAGAAGACATGAGGGAGAAGAGGAAGAAACAAGTAGCAACTGACATTTACTGAGCATCTTCTATGTGACCCAGCAGGTGTTTTCACAAACAATACATTATTACCTCTCTAGCAAGTCAGATATTATTACCCTTCCATCTCCTTTTTTTATTGTGGTAAAATACACAGAACATAGAATTTACCATTTTAACCATTTTTAAGTGTATAATTCAGTAGCATCAAGTACATTCAGAATTTTGTGCAATGATCACTACTATCCATTTCCAGAACTTCTTCATCATCCCAAACAGAAATTCCGTACTCACATAAAAATAACTGCCATCCCCTCCTCCCCCAGGCCAATGGCAACCTTTATTCTACTTCCTCTCTCTGTGGATTTGCCTATTATCAGTAGCACATACAAGTGGGATCACACAATATCTGCTCTTTTTTTGCCTGGCTTACTTTGCTCAGCATGAAGTTTTCAAGGTTCATTCATGTTGTACCTTCTATCAGAATTTCATTCATCTTTCTGGCTGAATAATAGCCCACTGTATGTAGTTCCCACATTTTATTTATCCATTCATCTGTTGGTGAGCATCTGGGTTGTTTCCTCCTTCTTGGTAGTGCAAATAAGACTGTTAAGAGCCTTGGGATGCAAGCATCTGTTTGAGTCCTTGTGTTGTGGATGAACTATGACCCCCTCAAACTCATGTGGAAATTCTAACCTCTAGAGTGAGAGAGAAAGAACAAGCATGATGAGGGGAGAGTCAGAGGGAGAAGCTGACTCCCCGCTGAATGGGGAGCCCAATGTGGCACTGGACCCCAGGACCCTGGGATCATGACGTGAGCCAAAGGCAGATGCTTAACTAACTGAGCCACCCAAGCATCCCAGTGGTCTTTTTATAATAGTTGTCCTAATGGGTGTGAAGGAGCTCTCGCTCCTTTTAGAGGGCCAAATCAATTGTTTGTTTCTCCCCAGTGTGACTCAGGCCCTTTAGATACAGATCCCTGCTCTGTCTCCACCTTTGTGTCTCTGTCACTCTCCCTCTCTCTTTGAAAAAGGGGAAGAGGCTCCAGCTTCCCGTGAGCTCCATCTGTGCCTATCTTAGGGTCAGTTAGAAGCTATGGCAAGATCACAGAAGGACCCATCTGCTCCTTCCAAAGTAGAGAAATTTCATTTCGAGGTAGTTAACTTAGAAAGACCCTCACACACATGCACAAAGAGACATATCCAAAAATATTCATGGCACACTATAGTAATGAAACTCTGTGGACAACTTAGATGTTCACCAGTGCAGGAACAGGTAAATTACCTGCTGTAGAGTAATAGGTTGGAACAGTAAACAGTAAAACTGTAGTCAAAAGGAATGAACTGGGACGCCTGGGTGGCTCAGAGGGTTAAAGCCTCCACCTTCGGCTCAGGTCATGGTCTCAGGGTCCTAGGATCGAGCCCCGCATCGGGCTCCCTGTTCAGCTTGGAGCCTGCTTCCTCCTCTCTCTCTTTCCCTGCCTCTCCACCTACTTGTAATCTCTGTCTGTCAAATAAATAAATAAAATCTTTAAGAAAAAAAAAAAAAGGAATGAACTGTAATGACAGATCATCCTGCAGAGTTCTCCAAAATAGGATACTGAAGGTAAAACAGCAAATTGTAAAATAGTGTCCAGTATGACCCCAGACAGCCTGCGACTGAGTCATATAGCTCTGTCTTAACTCCTGTGCCTCAGTTTCTTCATCTGTAAAATGAGAATAATAACAGTACTTAATATGGATTTTGAGGGACAAAGGACTTAGTATCAGTAAAACCCTTGAAAGAGTGGTTGACACAGCAGTGCCTGGGTGACTCAGTCAGCTAAGCATCCAGCTCTTGATTTCGTGATCTCAGGGTTGTGTGCTGAGCTCTGCACTGGGTGTGGAGCTGCTTCAGATCCTCTCTCTCCTCTCCGTCTGCCCCTCCTGCCTCTTAACACATGCACACTTGCTTGCGCCCTCTCTCTCAAAAAAAAAACCCCAAAACAATGCTTGGCACAAATCAACGCTCAATACTATTATTATGTATAGATTCATATCTGTAGAAAAATATAGAAATATAGATTTGCTAAGAAAAATTATCCAAAACTTGGAAATAATGGGGGAAAGTGAGTGGAATGTCCTTTAGATGTTACAGTGGGGTATCGTTTAACAGGCCCACCCAAGGATTTATTTAGGAAATGTACCTGGTTTGGCCCATGGTTACTGCTAATTAAAAGTTCCAAACTTAAAGAAGTTACATGTTAACTTACATACTTTTGTCTGGTAGAAATGCAAAAGATATCTGTCCTGTAGAAAAAATAACCCCAAGTTCATGGTTTATTGCCAGATAGGACAAGAATCACTTGAGTGTCTAATGTAGCAGTCTTCTCCTAACTTCCTTTTAAATTAATTTTCTTTTATTATTTTTATTAAGTTATTTCTTATAAATTCCCTTCCCTGCAAATGCCCTTTGAACTGGCCTTAATATCTTAGCGTTTTTCTTACTGATAGAATAAAGTCTTTGATATGTGTGTCTTTTATATTTGTATGAGTCATAGTTTTAATTTTTTTTTTTAATTATGTTTTCAGGGGCGCCTGGGTGGCTCAGTTGTTAAGCAGCTGTCTTCGGCTGAGGTCATGTTCCCAGCTTCCTGGGATCGAGCCCCACATCAGGCTCCCTGCCCAGCAGGAAGCCTGATTCTCCCTCTGCCCACTCCCTCTGTCTCTCTCTCTGTCAAATAAATAAATAAAGTCTTTAAAAAATTATGCTTTCATAGACTATATAGGTTACAAGTCAAAGTTATGATAATGGTTGTCGCTAGGGAGGGAGGGGTATGGGACAGGGGTAGCATACATGGAGATTTCAATGACCTTTGGTGTGTTACTTCCATGATTAAAAAAAAAAAAGATCTGAAGCATCTATAGCAAGAACATGTACATTTACTAAGTCAAAGTGGTGGACATATGGGTGCTTGTGATACTAATGTCCATGTTTTCAATTTGTTTAAAAAATTCCTCAAAAAGTGAAGCAGTAAAGTACTGAAGTATCTTCATAGGGCAAAATAGAAAGTTCTACACACTTAGTAATTCCAAATTATTGACCAGGCCCTGATTAAGAGGACAAAGGCATTGTATAAAGACTCATAGACTGGGACCCAGAAGACACTGAGCTAAACTTTTGAGTCTAGAACTAATTAGCTGCATGACACTCGCCAAGCAACTTCCTTTCTTTGAATTTTTGTTTCCTTTAAGGTAAACACTGAAAAATTATGGGGTGTACCACTCCACATACAAATCTAAAACTGTAAACTAAGTACAAGGAATTGCAAGAAAATCTTGATTTTTCTGTGATGCTTCAATACCTTTTAAAATTATTATGAGCAAGTTCAAATATATAGAAAGCAGATAGTATGACCAGCTAACTCTCATGTACCGATCACCCAGCTGGGACAATGACCAGCTTACAACCATTTCCTGCTTCGGGTCTCCCCACATCCCCTCCTCCCATCCAGACTTTTTTTTTACCTTTTGATTTTGACATGATTTAATATAGTGTATATTTATAATGTATTTACTATACTTCTACAGTTACAAGAATAACACAGGAACTCCATAGATCCTTTACCCAGAGATATCTTTAGTTTACATGTCCGTATACATGTGCATATATACACACAGAATATTCATACAGATATGGCATGTTTTCCAAACCACTTATCACTAGACACTTCACCGGATAGTTCCTAAGAATAGATTATTCTCAGGGCGCCAGGCTGGCTCAGTCCGGGGAGCGTGGGGTTCTTGATCTCGGGGTCATGAGTTTGAGCCCCATGCTGGGGGTAGAGATTACTTAAGAAATAAAATCTTAAAAAAAAAAAAGAAAGAATACATCATTCTTCTCGTCCAGAGTCAGTACAGTTACCAAAACTGGGACATTTTGCAGACATACAGTACTATGACCTGAGCCACAGTTCATATTAGATCTTATCAATGATCTCCAAAATGCCCTTTTTTTCCCCATGCACCCACCCAAATTTTTTTTTAAAGCAAATTCTAAATCTTATCATCTCCTGGTGCTTTTTAAAAATGTCCAAATATGCTCTTTTTCTAACGTGTACACCGCTACTTTGGTCCTGGTTTTCTCGTGGGGTCCTGTGGCGCTGAGGCATCCCACGTCTGCCAAACGCCTGCTGGGCTCCAGAGAGCGTAGCCAGCTGACAGCGGGGTGGGAGGGAGCCACTCCTCCCCACCCTCAAAGCAGTCTGAGTGGGGAAGAGGAGGGACACAACGCAACAGCTGGGAGATGAACATTGTTAACGATCCCCTGGGCTCCTCCTTATGCCCATCGGCATTTCCTAGGCTTAGAAGTTAGCTTCCTTTCTGAAAATGGAATTTTTTTAATTGCTAATATAAATAAATTACCTATTCTGTTAACAAGGCCCCCAGTGCCTCCTTAGATGAGTCCCTGGCAGCCCAAACCAGGAGAGCTTCAGAGAGGGTCAAGCCTCAGACTTCCTACCCCATGTGCCCCCAGCTTCCGTCCATGCCCCTCGGCTGCTGGGACACGGAAGTAACAGGGAAAGGCACGGAGCTCTAGATGCATATACTCTGTGGAGCTCAGTGTCACCGTCTCGTTTGACCAGAATTAGGGCCCAGCAAAGAGCCCCTGGGTCATTTAGTGGGGTTAGCGGGGTAAGCTGTCACCCAGTCTTCTGCAAGCTCCCAAGGGGCAAGCTGACTTTTTCTTATCTGGACTTCAGAATCCAAGGAGAAGTCAAGAAGTCCTTCTGCTGGTATGAAAGAACCATAAAGCCCAACTCCTCCAGGAGACCCTAACCTCCCTCTGTCTCAAGACCAAAGCAAGTGACCACAACCTACAGGGGATCGGCTCTTCTTCCCCAAGGCCTGAACCTTGCGGAACCCCTGAAGAGTATATGGGGGTGGGTATGTTTCCAGCACCTCTCCAGAGCTCTGAGCCCCTGCAGCCACCTGGGATCCAGAGGTGATGGAGCTAGCTAGCTTTATAAGCCCAGCAGAACCAGGATGCACCCAAAGGCTCAGTCATATGCTGCGTGCCTTGTCAGGTCTAGATGTGTGCCCCTCCCCCCCAGAAGAGCCCCAGGAAGGACAACCTGAAAGACATAGGCCAGAGTGAAAGTGAGTCCCAGAGTCTTCCTTATGTGGCTGAGCTGAGAGCATCTAGAGGTAGACCAGGCTGGGAGCACTGTTTGCTAAGGTTGGTATTTGCCTATTGGAAATTGTACTGAGTTCCACCAGAGCTGATTCAGAAAGCTGTTAACTTCTCCTTCCTCAATCCACAAATCTGCACCCACCCCATCCCCTACGTAAGCATTCCTGAGATCCCACTGCACTCAGGGGTCCTGAGCAATCTCCTCCAGCTCCCCATCCATGGTGAGCTCATAATCTAACTGGCAGTGGGATGGAACTTAATGCATACCAGGGGCTTACCCTGTTGCCAAGAGTGGGCTAAGTCCATGGATACCATTGTCTTTCTGCCCAGAAACTAGGGAAACTGAGGTTCAAGAAGGTTGAGTAACCCTACCAGGTTTTCTGACTCTTTCCAGTGCATCTTTTGCCTGTTAGATGTTGACTGAGGAGTTTAATTCCCACTTCCAGGCTGTGGTGCTGCCTTGTCTCCTGGACCGAGTCCCACCATCCTCCCACAAGGCTCAGCCCCATGCTCCTGTTTCTGAAGCCTTCTCCACCACTCCAGTGGGTTTTACCGGCAAGAGGGCACCACCCAACTCTCACTCTTGTTTCACGGGAATGAGTCTGTCTCTCAGCAAAATTTCAAGACCCTAAATGGCCGAAGCCATGTCTTACCCTAGTTGAACGGTAGTTGTTTAAATACTTTGGGCAACTGCAGTAGCTTGAATACTTTTGAACTGCAATGGTAGAAATAGTTCTGGATAACAGTTTTTGCTCAAATATTTGCTGTTCGCTTATACAAGACTTAGAATAGCCTCTGCTTTCCGAAGTTATAATGTGATGGGAAAGCAAAACAAGCCAGTGGGAGGAAAGAAAGACAGAGACGTTGATGAAGCCCTGTTAAATAATTCTAAATACATCTGTGTGAGTGAGATTCAGCTGCTAGATGATAACGGCACACAAAAAGAGCATTCAGTCGGGTAAGGGAAATCTGACAAGAAGGGCTGAGGGATGGCTTTGCAGGATTCACAGAGGCTGCCTAGGGGTACTTTGCACACTGAGACCCCATGGGTACATATGTAAGGCTGTTATACTTGAGTTCGCCACAATCAAGAATGATCAGTGGGTGTGGCTCTGGAGGAATTGAACGGCCATCTGGAAGACGGGATGGGAGTAGCAAAGGATGAGGAAGGAACACAGTCTGGACCATGGGAATATGATGGGAAAGGAGGATTTGGGGAGGAGGACAGAAACCTTATTTACTGGAGAGCAGGATCCAGGATCTCACCCTAAAAACAACACTGAGTGTGAGTGTGCATGCGTGTGTGTGTGTGTGTGTGTGTGTGTGTGTGTGTGTGTGTAGAGGATTCGCTGTCATCCTATCAGAGATTCATGGCAGATCAGAGACTTGTGGATATTGAGATCTAGACACAACTAAATCTTTAAAAAAGTAGAAAAGGAAGAGCAAGCATAAAAGATACACGGGACACTTGGGGAAGGAAGTGGAGCACAGGGCAGGAAGCTGACCCTGCTAGGTTAAACTCCAAGACGGAAGTACATGATGGGATCCTGCCCCATCCCTGGGAGCCTGCCTTTCAGGGTTGCATATTCTGATCTTTGCACTAAACAGAGGGTTAGTCTCTGAAGGGTGCAGAGTGCTCCAGTGAAATCTCCTAGGGTCACAAAATCACAAGACCAGCCCTGAGAGGAAGGAGGGGCAGTAGGGCAGAGGGCAGTGTCCTGGGACTGACCAGTGCTTCTAAAGCCATGTTCTTCAAACTAGGGTTGTGTACCCCTGAGGCTGAAGTAAAGACTTTTCAAGGGATTCATAGACAAAGCAATTTTAAAGGGAACTAATTTCCAGAACCTCAAGGTCCGCATCTACTCTTTTACAAAACCAGTGTCCTTGGAAATGCATAGGGTTGGCGGGGGGGGGGGTCCGGTACTCCTTTCTCATCTCCCTCTTCACAATTATCCTCCTTTCATTTTTGAAAAGAAATGCGTGCCTCTAACCCATCCTGACTCTTAGTATAAGACATTTTGCCAGCATACAAAAACACAAGGATACCACACAAAGAGGTAATTACGTAAATAGGTGTTGAAAAGTAAATGATTTTAATGACTGCCTATAAAATCCTTTTTAAGTCAGATGAAAATCTTTCCTCAGAATAGAGGGAGGATCTTTTCAAATTGACAGACGATGCAACATTAAATATAATTTTTGATGATACATCACTATGTGATTCTTGGCATTAACTAAGAAGTTCAATGAATTGAATGGCATTACCATAAGAGAAGTCCCATATTCCCTTCTATTAATATATGTTAACAAGGTTTCTCATAACTTCCTCCTTTATGTATGAAATATTTGCGAGGGATCTCTGCTGTGAGTGGCCAAGGTACTTAAATAGATTCTTGTGAGTTGGACAGGCCCTCCTCAAATTGTCTGTTATTATCAGGTATAGAGTATCCTTTTTCCTGGACAAATTCACATGGATTCTTTTTGTGGTGCCTGGGGCTACACTTGCACAAAGACCCATCCCCAGGCAGCAAGTTCAGGGAGGATGCCCTCACTCATTGTCATCGTCACAGCCAAGTGTGATCTCTGAGATCCTCCATGCCAAACCTTGACTCACCAACGAGGAATCAGAGAGAAGAGAATTGCCCGAGGTAACAGAGCTGTAACTAAAAAAGCTGGTCTCTATCCTGTACATATTACAGCAGGTGGGAACAAAGGTGAGGCTACTCCATGTTCTTCTGTGAGGAGACATCACATTTCCTCCTTGTCTTCCACATAAACCATTTGACGTGGATGAAGGGATTAGTGAGGTTTTCCTAGGACTAATTTTCAGGGTGTATCCCAGATCCCCAAGGAGGTGGGATATGAGGGGCAGAAGAGATAGGGATGTATGGAGAAGAAGGAAAGGACTATGGGCATTTCCAATACTCCTACAGATAAATATCTTGGAGGACAGTCAAGCAAGCACTAAAACACTATTTCCAAGCTGATGGTCTCCCAGGTAACATTCAACTTGATAGATTCTCAGAGGACACAATGGTTACTACATAGAGGGGATGCCCTGAAGGATGTTTAAACACAAGACAGAATTCATGCTTCGCCATGAATAAACCTTGGAAACTTTAAGTGAAAGGAGCCAGACACAAAAAGCCACTAATTGTATGAATCCATGTATATGAAATGCCCAGAACAGACAAACCTAAAGAGAAAGAAAGTAGATTAATGATTTTCAGGAGCTGGGGGAAGGGTAGAATGGGGAGCGCCTACCAATGGCCACGTGGTTTTCTTTGTTGGGTGATAAAAGTGTTCTGCAGTTAAATAGTGGGGATGGTTGTTTGGCCAGTGAATCATACACTTTACTTTTTTACAGATTTTACTTATTTATTTATTTATTTATTTAGCTAACTATCTAGCTGTTTATTTGTTTGTTTGTTTGTTTTAGAGAGACAGAGAGAACCCAGGGCAGGCACAGGCAGAGGGAGAGAATCTCAAGCAGACTCCCCATTGAGCACTGAGCCCAACATGGGGTTCAATCCCAGGACCCCAAAATCATGACCTGTTCTGGAATCGAGAGTCAGACGCTTAACCAACTGAGCCACTCAGGTGTCCCTAAAATGGTGAATGTGAATTATATCTGGATTTTTTAAATGAATGAAAAAATTGTCAAATCCAGTCATAAGCGTATGTATAGATACAGGCACTAGAAATTGGGGAAGAGCCCTCATAACTCATTGATCACTTACTGTGTCCCAGACGTTCAGATATTTTACATTCCTTTTTTCATTTGGGCCATGCAGCAACCCTGAAAAGTAGGCATACTTTCTTCACTTCATGAAAAGAAAACTAAAGCGCATCAATACAGCTTATCCAAGGGGACAAAACTAGTTAGTGCCATATTCAGAATCTGTCGGGCTTCCCGGTTCATGTCCTTTCCACTATGCACCATGCTTCCTATTAGCATCTTGTGCAAGAAGCCTTATACCTGCTTATACTCTCCCTCATTGTCCTATGCACCACAGTGGACATGCTTAGGTAATTCCCATTTGAGTGATTATCACTTGTCACCTCTGCAGATGACACCTGGAGAACTAGCCCTTGCCAGTGGAAACCACACTCCAGTCACCCACTTCATCTTGTTGGGATTCTCCAGTTATCCAGATCTCCAGGAGCTTCTATTTGTAACCTTCCTGCTCGTTTATGTTATCACGGTGACGGGCAACCTGGGAATGATGGCACTCATCTTCACGGACTCCCATCTCCATAGCCCGATGTATTTCTTCCTCACTGTCCTCTCTTTTCTTGACATTTGTTACTCTTCTGTGGTCACACCCAAGCTCTTAGCCAACTTCCTGGCCTCTGACAAGACCATCTCTTTCGAGGGCTGTGTGGTCCAGTTGACATTCTTTGTGGTGCACGTGACAGCCGAGAGCTTCCTGCTGGCCTCCATGGCTTATGACCGCTTCATGGCCATCTGCCAACCCCTCCGTTACGGTTTGGTCATGACCAAAGAGACCTGTCTCCAGCTGGTAGCCGCTTCCTATGCATTCGGTGGTGCCAACTCTGCTATACAGACTGGGAATGTCTTTGCTCTGCCTTTCTGTGGGCCCAACCAAGTAACACACTACTTCTGCGACATCCCTCCTCTTCTCCGCCTGGCTTGTGCCAACACAGCCACAGCAGGAGTGGTCCTCTACATCTTCTCTGCTCTGGTTACCCTTCTGCCTGCTGCAGTCATCCTCACCTCCTACAGCTTGGTCTTGGTGGCCATTGGGAGGATGCGCTCAGCAGCTGGACGGGAGAAGGCCCTCTCCACCTGTGCCTCCCACTTCCTGGCCATTGCCATTTTCTATGGCACTGTGGTTTTCACCTATGTCCAGCCTCATGGGTCCACTAATGATACCAATGGCCAAATAGTGTCCGTGTTCTACACCATCATAATTCCCATGCTCAACCCCTTCATCTATAGCTTCCGCAACAAGGAGGTCAAGGACGCACTGAAAAGGAAGCTCCAGGTCAGTATCTTTCCCTGCTGAGTGCTGCAAGGTTATTTGTTGGAATGAGGAAGGCAGAGCCTCTTCCAAATCACACTGTGAATTGACTGAATGGAGAGCAGCCCTGGTTCTGAAGGAGGTGGAAGAAGTAGGGAAGGAACAGCAAATCGCATTCTTAGTACAGAGAACTGCAATTTTTAAAAGCATCTTCATATCCATTATGGTGTTGAATGTTGTATCCATATCGTGAGGCAGTCCTTGTTATGATGATCTCGTTTTACAAACAAAGCGACTAAGTAAAAATAAGTTACCTAAGGGCACCTGAGTGATTCAGTCGCTTAAGCGGCTGCCTTCAGCTGAGATCATGATCTCAGGGTCCTGAGATGGAGCCCAATGCTGGGTAGAGAGTCGGTAGAGAGTCTGCTTCCCCCCTGCCCTCTTCTGCTGCTCCCCCAGCTTGTGTTCTCTCTCTCTCTCTTCCTCTCTCTCTAATAAATAAATAAAATCTTCAAAAATTTTTTATCTAAAACTATACAGTGAGAGAGTGAGTATTCAGTGTCGGGATTTCCCCACCAAAACCAGGGATATCTCTTCCACACCGGAGCCACGAGCTGAGTCCTCTACTGGCAGTTCAACACAATTTCCAAGAGACATGGGACAAGGGGCAGCAGAATCATTTCTGCCTTGTCACTGACTTAAGGAGGTAGGGGTAAGCTATGAGGGGCTCAGTTCTTTCTTCCTAGTCCCATTTCAAAAAGAAAGATGGCCAGAATAGAAGTCCCATTTCTTATTATTGCTGCATTGGCTGAGCTGCCCCATTAAATAAAGCCTCAGGCTCAAGATAGACCTTTCCTCATACAACTATTTTCTAGTCAGATGTATGTGCATGCCTCATAAGTCTCCAGGGCACATGTGTGCATGTGTGTTTGATATTTGCTGTTACAACATCAAATAAGACAATGTGCTTTAGGAGACCGATTCCAAAAAAAAATTACATTTGGCCTAAACGTCTTTAAATATGCATGTAATATGGTTGAGTATATGTGTTTTAGAGAATCACACGAATGAAGGAGCTGAACTTGACCTAATTCAAGGCCGACCACTGGACTGGAAAGCAAGCTCTCAAACTTTCACAAAGTCCTAACTGGAGCTGAGTCAGCTTCAGTCTGAGATTTCTGGCCTGAGGTCATTTAAAAGACACTTTCTTTTTTTTCCATTCAGATCTACCTTAAAGGAAACTATTCTAAATACAGAAAATCTTGCTATACAAACCGGTTTGTCACAACACTATTTTTTTTTAAAGATTTTATTTATTTATTTATTTATTTGAGAGAGAGATCACAAGTAGGCAGAGAAGCAGGCATGGGGGTGCGGGGGAGTAGGCTCCCTGCTGAGCAAAGAGCCTGTTGTGGGGCTCGATCCCAGGACCCTGAGATCACGACCTGAGCTGAAGGCAGAGGCTTAACCCACTGAGCCACCCAGGCGCCCCCAACACCATTTTTGAAAACAGAAAGTTGGAAACAGCATAAATGGTCAAAGGGAGAAAGGGTGAGAGGATTCTTCCCTGAGAGGGATTCTGATGTAACCGCTAACAATCACCCATGTAAGGACGAAGTAAGAACACAGACAACAGCAGGCAGGAAAGTCCAGAGGGCGACAGCAGCCCTGTAACAAAATGAGTGGCCCAAAAGAACACACAGACGTCTGAGTGACGGCTGTGTGAGAGTGGGCGTACAATGGAGGAAAATGTCATCCTGTTTCTCTCAAAAAGTCTCCAAAACTTTCGTACTGAGCATGTTTGATTCTGATACTTTAATCCTAAAAAGAACTAACTCAATCCTTTCCAGGAAACTGAGTGTGAAACTCTTCCACTTCTCTCTTCTTTTATTAAGCCAGTATTTCCTAAAGTCCCTCCTATGCTCCACATTCCTTTAATGTATAAACTTTAACATATAAACTGAGTTTCTGGTACCTGCCTACAGTTGAGGTCAGGACTGGAACAATTGTACAGTCTTGGGTTCAAGCTCCGTGTTGGGCTCCCTCCTCAGCAGGGAGCCTGCTTCTCCCTCTCCCTCTGCCCCTCTCTTTGCTTGTATGCTCTCTCTCTCTCTCTCAAATAAATAAATAAAATTTTTTAAAAACCTGTTTTAATTAACTATATAAATGTTGAACAAATACGTATAAACTTGCAACCTGAGGAGTGGCAAATTACTATCCCAGTCCATTCCCTGTTGTCGCCTCAATGCCTGGCACACTGTAGGCACTCAATAAAGATCTCGTCAGTAAACGAACGGTGGGCTTCTACATGACTGTCCTTCTTGGACCAGTGGCACTGTCATCACCGGAGATCTTTTGAGAAACGCAGAATCTGGGGGCCTGCCCCAGACCTGTTAAATCAGAATCCACAGTTTCACAAGATCCCCAGGGGATTGGTGTGCATATTAAGGTTTGAGAAGCACAGAAAAGAAATTTTAAAAATAAATAAGAATTTTAAAACAAAAAACAAAACAAAACAAAAAAAGGTTTGAGAAGCACTGATTCACATTCCTTGATCCAGCTCTAAATTCTTGAGTGAAAACGGTATGCAGTTTTTCTCCCTGAGCTCACAGTCTAGTCTGGGAGAGGGTCCTTAGCAGAGGATAAAGCATGGCAAAAGCCAAGAAGTGAGAAAACGATGTGTCTTCTTCCCTGATTCTTTCTCAGCACTGCGTGATCTACATTAAAATGAGCAGGAAGGGGGTCCTGGGTGGCTCAGTGGGTTAAAGCCTCTGCTTTCGGCTTGGGTCATGATCTCAGGATCCTGGGATCATGATCTCAGGATCCTGGGATCGAGCCCCACACCGGGCTCTCTGCTCAGCAGGGAGCCTGCTTCCTCCTTTCTCTCTCTGCCTGCCTCTCTGACTACTTGCGATCTCTGTCTGTCAAATAAATAAATAAAATCTTTAAAAAAATAAATAAATAAATAAAAAATAAAATAAAATGAGCAGGAAGGGGTGCCTGGGTGGCTCAGTGGGTTAAGCCTCTGCCTTCAGGATCTCCTTAGGGAGCCTGCTTCCCCTTCTCTCTCTGCCTGCCTCTCTGCATACTCTGCATACTTGTGATTTCTCTCTCTTTCAAGTAAATAAGTAAAATCTAAAAAATAAAATAAAATGAGCAGGAAGAGGAGAATCAACAGGAACAGGGGAATCACATTGCCTAAGCGGGGATGGAAGGAGAGGATGGCAATGCCACCTGCGTTGGTCGTGGATTAACACCGTGTCTGACTGTGACTTCCCTTCCATAAAGTCCTGTTGTTGCTGGCAGGTAGCAACCCAACCCAGGACTATACTTCTGTGGCCTCCTCACATCTGGATGTGGCCATGTGACCAGGTCTCACCAAAGGAATGTGATCAGAAGAGACATTTCATTTCCAGGCATTCACTTTAAAGAAGTGGGTGGATGTTGGGACCTCCCGACTCTTGTTCCCTCTGTGCCAGAGGAAGCAGGAGACTCTATGGCCCTAGGGCATAGTGGGGCTACAGGTTTCCTAAATCAGTGGAGAAAAACTGCCTTCCGAATGGGAACACAGGAACCAGATGTGTACTCTGGTTAACTTACTTTGTTAAGCCACTGAAATTTAGGGTTTGTTTATTAAAGCTGTTAGTGTCACCTTAAATAAAACAATGAACATCAGGTTCCTTTCTTTCTTTCTTTCTTTCTATCTTTCTTTTCTTTTCTTTCTTCCTTTTTCTTTCTTTCTTTTCTTTCCTTCCTTCCCTTCTTCCTTCCTTCCTTCTTTCCTTCCCTTCCTTTTCTTTCTTTCTTTCTTTTTCTTTCTTTCTTTCTCTCTAGTAGGCTCCATGCCCAACGTGGAGCCCAAACCAGGGGCTGGAACCCACAAGAGTAAAATCAAGACCGAACCGACACCAAGAATTGCATACTCAACCGACAGAGCCACCCAGTCACCCCTTGTTTTGCTTTCTTAACCAGACTGATACAGCCCTCTCCCTTCCCCAGGTTGCGTCTCTGAACCTGTCATCTCTCCATTGACCGCTGCATCATCTGGAGATGTATCCCCCAGAGATCTACTCCTCAGAGCAATACTAGTCAAAATGCTATCTAAAAGTAAGCTAAGCAAATGTCATTTGACCATGGCAGGTTCTTCCTCCAAAGGGCAATTATCTTGTGAGGTGTATGTCATTACCCTCCTGGATTTCCTGATGAAGAAAAGAAGATCCAAATTAAGCAACACATCCAAGTTATCACAGCTAATAAGACGTGCTGTACTTGGTTGGCCAATAAACATTTGAAAGCCTCATTGACAATTAAGGAGATGAAAATTAAAATCCCAACATATACTTTTATACCCTCCAAAACAGCAAAAATTAGAAAATCAATCTAGAGGCTCTTGGGTGGCTAAATCAGTTAAGCGTCTGCCTTCAGCTCGGGTGATGATCTCAGGGTCCTGGGGTCGAACCCCATGTTGGGCTCCTCGCTGAGCAAGGAGTCTGCTTCTCCTTCTCCTTCTGCCCCTTCTCTCCATAGCCTCTCTCCTTTTCTCTCTCAAATAAATAAACAAAATCCTTTAAAAAATCAGACATGTCAGTAATGTCTGTGTGTAAATTGTACCAACCACTTCGACCACAATTAGACATCAAATTTAAAAGTTGAGCCAGCAGGGGCACCTGGGTGGCTCACTTGGTTAAGCTTCCCCTTCTTAATTTCGGCTCAGGTCATGATCTCAGGGTGGTGGGACAGAGCCCCTCAGTAGAGCATCTGCTTGGGATTCTCACCCTCTGCTTCTACCCCACTTGCATCTCTCTCAAATAAATAAATACATCTTTAAACAAAACAAGTTGAGCCAGCAGTTCTATGAGTAGGCATGTAATCTAGAAAAATTCTTGCACACTGCATTGTGAAACGTGCTCACAGCAGCATTGTTTGTCATAGCAAAAAACCGGAAGGAACACAGATGTCTGTAACAGTAGAAATGGATGAATACAATAGGGCACAGTCACGCAACAGAAATTAACCAGCAGCTGGAACAAGTGAACTACAGGTTCACGTACCAACATGAACGTGTCTCTAAAACATAAGCTTGGGTGAAGTAAGGACAGAAATAAGTAACAGAAGGATGCACACAATATTATTCCATTTGTATAAAATTTTAAAACAGGCAAAACTAAACAAACATAATGTTTAGAAATGCATTCACAGATGGTAAAACTATTTAAAATGAAGCAAAGTGTAACTGATGGAAAGTTTGGGATAGCGCTTCTCATGAGGGGAAAAACACAGGTGACATTTGAGGGAGGCACGCAGGAGCCTTCTTAGATCACACCACTAAGTGTGTGACCTGTGCACCACTGACATCAGCATTGTCTAGTTTCTAAATACTTTAGTTTCTAAATACTTTTAAATGTATACTTTTAATACTTTAAAATACTTTAAGATTTTAAAATACTTTAAAATGTTTCTAAATACTTTAAAATGTAAAACTTTAAAAAGTTTCTAAGTACTTTAAAATGTATATAAATACAAAGACAAATACCATAAAATGACAAAGAAATGAAACCAAAACCTGGTATGTAGACTCAAAATCCAGCACTATTTCCACTATGCCCTGCCTTTGGCTCAGGTAGTAAATGAACTGACTACATTGTTTTTATCCATTTCTAATTCATACTGCAATTGGGTAGGCCAAATCCGTAATAAAAATACATAAACTACTGGAAGATTCAATGGCTTGATCTTTTTTTATTTAGATATTCTGGGATGGGGAGTGAGCAGGAAAGTTATTTCCCCATTCAGACAATCCTTGCCTTTCCTGGAAATGCTTTCCTGGAACACGTTTTGGAAAGTGTAACGCCTGAAATTTGAACTTCATACTCACATGTTTTATTTGCTTGGAAGAAAAGGAGGAAGGGGAGGGGTACAATTCAAAGACCTAAAAAGAATTATAAAGGCTCAAATATGACATAATTGCTTAATTTGATTTTATATCTGAATGTTATATACCGTATACATGAATATGTAAAGTATTCAAAATAAATTACACTTTAAATATTGACAATTAAATTCAATTTTCTGCTATTAACTTGTTCATCTGATTTACTTTAAAAGTTATTTGGTAAAGAGAAAATTTAACTTTGATGTCGGATAGAAAGATCTAATAGTAATTGTGCAAACAATAGAGCAAGAGATTGTATAACTGTGAAATGTCTTTTCAATGCTCATGAATAATTTGTAAAAAGAGGATTTAAACAGTGCTGGTCTCTCCCTTGATAAAGAAGCCTGTAACACAAGAAATCATTGCAAACAGTTTGTTGGACTGTGAGGTTCCCTCCATGAAACTCGCTGATGCCCCTGCTCAGCCCAGTCAGAATAGGTGCTTAAGTGGCCCAAACTCACCTGTACAAGAAGTGTGACTACCCCCGCCCCCAAACTGGCAAATTCTCTTTTGAGCTCCTCCTCTGCCAGATGGGTAAAACATCCTTTCTGTCAAATCTGGGCATTATCGGTCAATTTAAGAGTCCGCCTCCCCAGCACCCACCCATACACACACTCCGTCCCTTTCTCAGGGGTTAGAGAGTATCAGCAAGTACAGATGGGACAGACTGGGATGTCGCCTGGTCGTCCGGCGTGGTCTTCGTGGCTTTTACTGAGACATCTCATGGCCCTTTCTTCTCAATTGTTCCTACGCCTCGGGAAGTACAGGACCTCTAGAGACTGGGCTACAGGATTCCTTCCTAGGGATTCACCAGCCTCTAAACTTACTTCTGCTCTTTCTTCTCCTTACAAGGCCCAGGGAACTTTTATCTAGTCTCTGAGAGAAAGAAAGTCACTAGAAAACCTGGCTCCGACTGATCACAAATTCTTATATGCCTGTGGTTGCCGCTTCAGTTTCTGCCCTGGGTTATTGATGGTTCTAGCTTTTGAAGTTCAAAAGCTTCTTATCACAAAGTTTTATCTCTGCCTTGGGTTTCTAAAACATGTTTTAAACCTCAAAGGCCAGGGATTGACTTTTTTGGTATCTGCACTATGCTGCAACACCCCTAGCCTGAGGCACGGCTGCCAAGGGGTCTAGTTTGAACCGGGAAGGACCCCTGAGTAAAAAAAAAAAAAAAAAAAAAAAAAAAAAAAAAAAAAATCAGAAAAACAAAGTCAGTGTCTCAAAATAATATTCTACTAAACATAATTGTCAAGATCTACCCATTTGTTCTACCACCATACCCTACCTTTTAGCCACAAACTATGGCAAGTTACTTAAAGCATTTTGTACATGTGTTTTAAATTGTGTTGTTTTCCTTTATAATTGAACACAGTTGACAGACTTGCTTAAATTCAATAAGCATCAACTTTACTGTTTTTGGCCTACCAAATGATATCTTCCTTTGTCTCGACTGTAAAATCATTAACATCAGCACTTACTTTTACCATTTTCCACTATCCCTTTATAAATAAGGGCAAGTATGCAAAAAAAACGTTAAAGTAATTACACAAACATTGCCATATTTAGATGGTAGTACTGCCTAAATGAAGCTATTGGCTGGCAGACAGCAGTACCTTGAGGGAACTTAGAGTGGTTATTTGCTGAAATAGAAAAGTACAATTTGGTGAAGGAAGGAAGCTTAGAGGTGTATATATATAATATCGGAAAGGGCCAGCTGTGCAAATTAACGATTACTCTCCCTACCTTCACATCTCTAAGTATGAACAATTATAACAATTGTATTTGTAGCACTATAATTCACCTACCCTACAATTTACCTAAGTAGGAACATCACCCTTCTGCTCCTGTGTTTCTCCTTTACCCTCCACACCACTACACTCACAACACTTCTGACCCCAGATGTTTGGGGATCTTTCCCACACCAAGCAATTCCTGGCAACATCAGCTGGGTGTCCTAAAATTCAGTTCATTTCTAACACTAATCAGAGTTAGCACGGACCCCACGGGTGAAAGCTTGGTTCCACAAGACTACCTCTGCCTTAGTTCAACACCAATCCCAAGTAGGTCCTAAGTTACCCACAACTTCTGTCCTACTTGGCTACAAACCAGGGGCTCCCATGATCCATCCACCCACCCTTGGATCTGATTATTTGCTAGAAGAGCTCACAGAACTCAGGAAAGTTTACCTGTTTATAAGTTTACCTGTTTATAAAAAATAAAGGATACAGATGAACAGC
Organism: Lutra lutra; assembly: GCF_902655055.1. Classification (NCBI taxonomy): domain Eukaryota; kingdom Metazoa; phylum Chordata; class Mammalia; order Carnivora; family Mustelidae; genus Lutra; species Lutra lutra. The sequence goes on along the minus strand of NC_062287.1, from coordinate 101,958,286 downwards.
CAAACTAAGAGCTCTATAGGGCGAGGTCTAGCAGTCCCAAGTGCAGGAGTGGAGTTGGGGTGGACCACCCTCCCAGCAGGTAGATGTGTTCACCAACCCTGAAGGCCTGAAAACTCCATACTATTAGGATTTTTATGGAAAGTTCATCATGATTTGATTTCCAGCCCTCCTCCCCTTTCTGGAGAAGGTCAGTGGGGCTTAAAATTCCAAGCTTCTAATCATAGCTTGATCTTTCTGATGACCAGCCCCCATCTGGGAACCCACCAAAAGTCACCCCATTCAAACAAAAGACATTGTTATGACCCAGGAAATTCCAAGGAATTTAGGGACTCTTGTGGAGAATTAGGGTCAAAGACCAAATTTTAGAACAAAAGATGCTCCTAGTGCTCCTATCACTTAGAAAAATTATAAGGGTATTGGTTCCCATGCCAGGGACCAGGGGCAGAGACTAACATACATATTTTTTCTATTATTTCACATCATCCATTTAAAGTGTACAATTCAATGACTTTTAGTTTATTCACAGAGTTGTACAACCATCACCACAATTAATTTTGGAACTTTTTTTTAAAAGATCTTATTTATTTAGGGACACCTAGGTGGCTCAGTCTGTTAAGCATCTGCCTTGGGCTCAGGTCATGATCCTAGAGTCCTGGGATCGAGTCCCGCCTCGGGCTCCTAGTTGAGTGGGGAGCCTGCTTCTCCCTCTGCCTTCCACTCCTTCTGCTTGTGTGCTCTCCCTCTTTCTCTCTCTGATAAATAAATAAATAAATAAATAAATAAATAAATAAATAAATCTCTAAAAGATTTTATTTAGTTAGTTGAGAGCGAGAAAGAGCATGAGTGTGGGGGAGGAGAGAGATGAAGAAGCAGACTCCCCACTGAGCAGGGAGCCCAATGTAAGGCTCAATTCCAAGACCCTGGGGACCATGACCTGAGCCCAAGACATATGCTTAACTGACTGAGCCACCCAGGCACCCCAGTTTTGGAACGTCTTTATCACACCTAGAAGAAATCCTTCACCATTTCGCCACCACACTCCAATCCCTCCACACTTCAGGCCTTGGTGATCACTAACCTATTTTCTATCTCAAGACATTGGCGTGGACATTTCATATAAATGGAATCCTGTGGTCTTTATGACTGGCTTCTTCGACTGAGCATAATGTTTTCAAGGTTTATCAGTATTTTGTTTCTTTATATGGCTGAATAATATTCCATCGTATGGATACACCACATTTTATTTATCTTTTCAACAGTTGATAGATATTTGGATTGTTTCCACCTTTTAACTATTGTGAATAATGCTGCTAAGAACAATCATGAGAATGTAGTCATCTGCAAGCCAGAAACAGCCCTCAATGGAAACACTGACACTCTGATCTCAGGCTTCCAGCCTTCAAAACTGAGAAATAAATTTCTGTTGCTTAAACCACCCAGACTATGATATTTTGTTATAGCAGCCTGAGCTAACTAAGAAATTTATTTTTTTCTTTTGTTGCTTATACTTATGGTGTCAAATCCAAAACTCCATCGCCAAATCCAAGGTCATGAAGATATACCTCTATGTTTTCTTTGAACAGTTTTTTGGTTTAAGCTCTTGTATTTAGGTCTTTATTTCATTTTGAGTTCATTTTTCTATATGGTGTGAGGAAAGGGTCCAACTTCATTATTTTGTGTGTGGATGTCCAAGTGTCTTAACACCATTTGTTGTAGAGACTGTTCTCTATTAAATAATCTTGGCATCCTTATAAAAAATCAATTGGCCATAAATGTATGGGTTTATTTTTGGACTTTCAATTCTACTTCATTGGTCTATATGCCTATTCTTTGCCAGGTCCCACACTCTTTTGATTATTGTAGATTTGTAGTAAGTTTTGAAATTAAGAATCATGAGTCCTCCAAGTTTACTATTCTTTTTTTTTCTTTTCAGCGTAACAGAATTCATTGTTTTTGCACCACACCCAGTGCTCCATGCAATACGTGCCCTCCATAATACCCACCACCTGGCTCCCCCAACCACCCACCCCCTCCTTCAAAACCCTCAGGTTGTTTTTCAAAGTCCATAGTCTCTCATGGTTCACCTCCCCTTCCAATTTCCCTCAACTCCCTTCTCCTCTCCATCTCCCTATGTCCAGTGTTCTAGCTATTCTTGGTCTCTTGAATTTCTATGTAAATTTTAGGATCAGCTTCTCCAGATCTTCCCAGAAGCCAGCTTGGATTTTGATAAGGACTGCATCAAATCTGTAGACCAATTTGGAGAGCATCGTCATTTTAAAAATATCAAACTTTCCTATTCATGAATATGGGACGTCTTTCAATTTACTTAGATCTCTTATTTCTTTCAAGAATGTGTTGTAGTTTTAGGGTATTAATTCTGCACTCCTTTTTAAAAAATTATTCTAAAATATTTTGTTCTTTTTGATGCTACTGAAAATGGAATTTTCTTAACTTCATTTTAGGAATGGTCATTGCACATATATAGAAATACAACTGATTTTTTAGCAACTTTATTTAGGTATAAATCATACTATACAATTCACTCACTCGAAGTATACAATTCAATGGTAGAAATACATTCGATTTCTGTACACTCTATATCTTGCAAACTTGCTGAATTCCTTTACTACTTCTAACAGTTTTTAGTGGATTCATTAGGAATACAGGGTCATATTGCTTCCTTCTTTACAATCTGAATTCCTTCCTTCCCACCCTCTCCCAAATTGCCCTGGATAGAAACTCCAGTACAATAAAAGTTGTGAAAGCACATACTCTTTTCTTTTTCCTTAATTTAGGTCATTTAATATTTCACCATTAAAAGTATTATGTTAGCTGTGGGTTTTTCATAACTCCTTTCATCAGGTTGAGGAAATTCCATTCTATTCCTAATTTGTTGAGTGTTTTTATCCTGAAAATGTGTTGGATTTTCTCAAATTTTTTTTTTCTGCATCTTATCCATGAAGTCAGTGATAATGTCTCCTCTCTCATTCTCGATTTTAGTAATTTGAAGCTTCTTTTTTTTCTTGGTCAAGCTAGTTAAAAAGTTTGTCAATTCTGTTGATCTTTTCAAGGAACCAACATTTAGGTTGTTGATTTTTCTCTACAGTTTTTCTATTCTGTTTCTTTTCCACTCTAATCTTTATTATTTCCTTTTATTTTTTATTTTTATTTTTGCTTGCTTTAATTTTGGTGTGCTCCTCTTTTTCCTTAAATGTCTTAAGGTAGAAGCTTAAGTTATAATGATTAGAGAGCATTCCTCTTTTATAATACAGGGGATTATAGCTGTAAATTTCCCTTTCAGCACTGCTTTAGCTGCACCCCATAGATTTTGTTATATTGTGTCTTCATTTTCATTCATTTCAATGTATTTTCTAGTCTCTCCTGTTATTTCTTCTTTGACCTATTGGTTACTAAGGAAAGTGTTTATTCCATATATTTGCAAATTTCCCAAATTTCTTTCAGTTGTTGATTTCTAATTTCATGTCATTGTAGTTGGAGAACATTGAACAATTTCAGTCCTTTTAAATTAACTGAGGTTTGTTTTATAATCTAGTATATTGTCTATCCCAGAGAATGTTCTATGTGCACTTGAGAAGAATTTATATTCTCTACTATTGGACAGTGTTCTATAGATATCTGTTAGGATTAGTTTCCTGTTGATCTTCCACCTAGTTATTCTACCCACTATTGAAAGAGAAGTATTGAAGTCTGTAACAGTTATTCTCAGATTGCTTATCTTTCCCTTTATTTTCTGTCAGTTTTTGCTTCATATATTTTGGAGCTCTGTTGTTAGGTATATATACTTATTGTTATATCTTCCTGACAGGTTGGTCCTTTTTTCATTACAAAAATTCTCCTCTTTATCTCTAGTTACATTTTTTTTGTTTTAAAACCTCTTTTGCTGGGTTGCCTGGGTGGCTCAGTCAGTTAAGCATCTGGTTTGGGCTCAGGTCATGATCCTGGTGTCCTGGGATCAAGTCCCTCACTGGGCTCCCTGATTAGTGGAGAGCCTGATTCTCCCTTTTCCTGCTGCTTCTCCTGCTTGTTCTCACTCTCTCCTCTCTGACAAATAAATAAAATCTTAGAAAAAAAATAAAACTTATTTTGTCTAATATCATTATATTCACTCCAGATTTCTCTTAAGGCTCTGTTCATTTTTCTTCTTCTTTTTCCTGTTGGTTTTGTTTTATTTTGTTTTGTTTTTTCAATAATCTCTTGGTCTATCTTCAAGCTCACTAATTCTTTCTTCTACCAGTTCAAATCTACTGTTGAACCTCTCCAGTGAGTTTTTTTACTTCAGGTATTGTACTTCTTTACTTCACAAAATCCATTAGTTCCTTTTTATAATTACTATTTCTTTATTTATATTCTCTACATAGTGACAGATTGTCATCATATTCTCTTATTTCTTTGAGCATGATTTCCTTTAATTCTTTGAATATGGCCACTTGGAAGTCTCTGTTAAGTCTGACATCTGTCCTCACAGGCAGTTTCTACTGCTTACTTTTTATCCTATGTATAAGTTCACATTTTCCCATTTCTTTGTTACATAATTTTTGTTGAAATTAGACACTCCAAATAATATATCATAGCAACTCTGGATACCGGCCCCTTCTCTCTTCTTCCAGAGTTTATTATAGTTTGCCTATTTGTTTATCAACTGGCTGGACTCTTTTAGTGAAGTCTACTTCGTTCACACTGTGAAGTCTCTGATGTTGCTCTTCAGAAGCTACAGTATTGGGCATGCACACAGTCATCCTAGGATGAAAGTACATTTTAGCAGGGATCTCTTCCTCTCTCTCTTTCCTTGATCACTTCCAGCTCGTAGGATCCACTAATTACCAATTTATTGGCTCTTTTTTGTGACAATTCCCTGGGACATAAACATATTTTGTTTGTAGCAAGAGTCAACAGTTTTCCATATACTTATTAGTTCTATAACCTTTTTTATTTATTCATTCAAGGGTTCTGACCATCTATTATATAAATTTTTTATATGATGAACACATTAACCATGTGCTAAATATGTGCTAAATTTTTGCCATTTGTCATGTCTCATTTTATTCTGGTTATTTATGTAGAGAACTGTTAGATGTCTGAGTACTTTTACATATCTTTTCCCTTTTTTGTCAATTCTAGCATTTAAAAGTTTGCAAATTAAAGAATTTTCATACAGGCCACAGGCTGAAAGAGAGTATTTGCAAAACACACATCTGAAAAAGGACTGTTATCCAAAATATATGGGGAACTCTTTTATTTATTTTAAGATCTTATTTGTAAGTAATTGCTATACCCAACATGGGACTTGAACTCACAATCCTGAGATCAAGTGCCTCATGCTCTACCAACTGAGCCAGCCAGGCACTCCAAAAATATGTGAAGAACTCTTAAAACTCAACCACAAGAAAACAAACAACCCAATTTAAAAATTGGCAAAAGATCTGTAAGATACCTCACTGAAGAAGTCATAAACATGGCGAATAAACATAGGAAAAGCTGCTCAATGTCATCATCATTAAGGAATTGCAACTTAAAAAAATAACGAAAAACGAGTTCCACAACACAGCTACTAGAACGGCTAAAATCCAAAACACTGATAACACCAAATGCTGGTGAGGATGTGGGGCAACACGAATTCTCCTACATTACTGATAGGAATGCAAAATGGTACAGCCACTTTGGAAGGCAGTTTGGTTGTTTCTTACAAAACTAAACATTAGTTTTTACTGAAGGATCCAATAAAAACACTCTTTAGTATTTACCCAAATGACTTGGAAACTTCTGTCCACACAAAGCTTGCAAGCATCTTTATAGCAACTTTATTCAGAACTGCTAAAACTTGGAAGCAGTGAAGATATCCTTCAGTAGGCGAATTAGGATAAACAAACTTGGTACATCCATACAACGAAATATTATTTGGTAATATTTTTTTTAAAAAGAGCTATCAAGCCATGAGAAGACATGAAGGAAACTTACATGCATAAACTCACTTATTGCTAAGTGAGAAGTGTCAATTTCAAAAGGCTACATAATGTATGATTCCAATTACATGACATTCTGGAAAAGGGAAAACTATGGAAACAGTAAAAATATCAGTTACTGACAGGGGTGCAGGAGAAGGAAGGGATGCATAGGGAGAGTAGAGAGAATTTTTAGAGTGGTAACATCATTCTGTGTAACACTGAAATCTAAGAAGTCTTCTTCTAACTATTAACTCCATTATCCCGACATCATCCACTGACTTTTCTTCCCTCACTCGTTCGTGATACTTTATCATACTCTTAGGTACAGTAGGACCTACTTCTGTTGGTTCAGTTAACATTTTTGAATTACAATTGACCTACTCATCACCCCGTAAGTTCATCTTTATTCTTAGCCTTCCATGTCCCTGGTTCGTACAGTGAACTTTAAAAACAAGTCTATTCCCGGGGCACCTGGGTGGCTCAGTCAGTTGAATGGGACTCTTGGTTTTGGCTCAGGTTATGATCTCAGGGTTGGCCTCCACCCTCTGCACAGAGTCTGCTTAAAATTCTTTCCCCCTTTCTCTCCCTCCCCTTATGCCTACCCATCCCACACACCCACACTCTATCAAATAAATAAAAATCTAAAAAAAAAAAAAAGTCTAGGGGCACCTGGGTGACTTGGTCATTGGGCATCTGCCTTTGGCTTGGGTCACGATCCCAGGGTCCTGAGATTGAGCCCTGCATCGGGCTCCTGGCTCAGTGGGAAGCTTGCTTCTCCCTCTCCCACTCCCCCTGCTTGTGCTCCCTCTCTCACTGTGTCTCTCTCTGTCAAATAAATAGATAAAATCTTAAGAAACAAAAACAAAAACAAAAAGCAAGCCTATTCCCTTTAAGATCATAGACTATCAGAGCCAACAGGAACCTAAATATTACAATACCCAAATGACTCATTTTATAGATGAGGAATTGGGGCACACAGAGCACACAGACTAAATTGTGGTCATGCAACTGGTTATAGGAAGAAAGAGGACAAGTTCCCAAGTGTTTTTCACCTATGTCGGAACATAATCTAAATTTAATCTACCAATACTTCCAACGGTTTAGCCTTAGGAAATTTTAAAGATGTGTTCATTTATGAATTAGGGTGTAGTGGGCAAATTGGGGGGACCTAATGTGCAAATGCACTTCGGGAGCTCTAGGATAAGATAGAACCCTGGAGTTTTGCGTGAGACACTTCCCTAGCTCATTCTCAGGGGAATGCATTCCAAGTTCCTGAATGGAGGGATGGGCAAGAAATTGAAAGAGTAAAGCCTCTTGGTTAGTAGGGCTGAGGATCCAGAGTGGGCCAAAAAGGGCTTCAAATTCAAGACAGGAACAGCATGGGAACAAGACAACAGTAGTCCCAGCAGAGGGGCCAGAGGGAAAAGACAGAGGCAGAAAGAACACCAGCAGAGGCAAGTCTCCAGAGAGTGTAGAATAACAATGGCAAACTAGGTTGGGGGTCATATTCCAGAGCTCTTGTCAGGATGTTTACTCAAGCCTCAAGCCTGGGAGAAGGTGGTGTAGGATTGAAATGTTATACTTCCAGTATTAACAAAGTAAACCCCTCCTCCTCAGAGGACAAGGCAGTCGCTTCCAACTATCCTGGCCCCTCAACCCTAATGACCCCACCCCCTCACGGTAATACTTGCTCCTGTGAAAGCCCTCTGAAGTGTTTTTGTCATGTAGAGCAACTTCCAAGTATGGTAAGTCACTATTTCTGGAATAGTTTGGTACTTTTAACACAAAAATTCCTCTTCCAGGGAAATAATCCAGGTGACAAAGATTTAGGCACAGAGATATTTATTATGGCATAATTATAATACTATACATAAGTATTACATCTAAGTATCCAACAACCAAGCAAAAGTTAAATAAATAATGGTATATCCACTTGATTAAATATCATGCAGCCTTGAAAAAATATTATTATGGTCTTGAAGAAATAGCTGGGAAATGCTTTAAAACAATGTTAGACAAGAGAACCAGTTGTTTATATCGTAGAAGCTCTATTAAGTTTTTCTAAAAATAGAAAAATACTTGATGGAAGGGTGCCAAAATGTTAATAGTGGTTGCCTCAGGGTGGCAGGGCCTAAGAGTACAATGGACTTACCTCTGCCTTTTGTAAGAAACTTTTTGCACTTTCTAAATTACTTTCAATTATGTTAAAGGGGTTTTTTGGTTTTGTTTTGTTCTTCAATAGCAGTAAAAGGAACCAGTTACAAGAAAGCTACCCAATGATCTACCCTACTCTTGTCATCAGTTTCAAACTGGTAGCATATAGCTGGGCCAGCCAGCACTAGCCTTAACGCTTCAAGTCGGTTTCCCATATCCCTCTATCCCACGGCCCAGGCCCTCTCACGCTGAACCGCTGGCTACCCACAGGAATAACACGCCCAACATGAGGCAAACACGCAAAAGCACAGGACATCTTGCCTTGGGTGGGAATCTGCATCTCTAGAGAGGCGAGCTTGCACTCTGGATTGGGGAAGGTGAGCACAGAAAGAATTGATGGAAGAGGGATAAAAGGAAAGAAGGAAATGTGGCTCTCCAAATCCAGAGCTGTGCCTGAAAATGAAAGAGACCCAGCCCCACTCTCTGCCTCTAGAGCTTCTCCTAGCAGTGGTTTTACTGCAGTCCTGGAGGAGAGCGTGGCTGACTCTTGAACAACATGGGTTTGAACTGCATGGGTGCACTTAGACATGGGTTTTTCTTGATAAATACAACACTGTAAATGAATTTTCTCATCCTTATGATATGCTTAGTAACACTGTCTTTTCCCTGGCTTACTTTATTGTAAGAATTCAGGATAGAATACATATACCATACAAAATATGTGTTAATTGACTGTTTATATTAGTAATACGGTTTCAGCAGTAGGCTGCTAGTAGTTCATTTTCGGGGAGTCAAAAGTTCCATGTGGATTTTTGACTTCCCTTAACCCCAGCATTATTCAAGGGTCAACTGTAGTTGTTTTCTTTGAAGGAGGACCCAGACTGCAGAGTTTGAACCCCTGTAGCCACCATTAAGTGGCCAGCAGAGATGAAATAGACCTTTCTCAAATCGTAGCATACTTAAGAATCACCAGGGAGGGACACCTGGGTGGCTCAGTTGGTTAAGCAGCTGCCTTCGGCTCAGGTCATGATCCCAGCGTCCTGGGATCAAGTCCCACATCGGGCTCCTTGATCATCAGGGAGCCTGCTTCTCCCTCTGCCTCTGCCTGCCATTCTGTCTGCCTGTGCTCGCTCTCTCTCCCTCTCTCTCTCTGACAAATAAATAAATAAAATCTTTAAAAAAAAAAAAAAAGAATCACCAGGGATACTGTTTGAATTGCTGGTTTCTAGGCCCTACTTCCAGAAATTCTGAGTTAATATGTCTGGGGCAGATCCAAGAACACTGTGTGTTTATCAAGCAGTCCTTACCACCGCCACCAAAAGGCTTCCTGATCCACTGAGCACAGCTTTAAAAATGCAGACTCTGAAATTATAAGCAAAATGCTCTGTGCACACTTTTCTAGAGAAGGTCCATAACTTTCAGATTCTCAAGGAGTTCTAGAATTCCAGAAGGCTAAGAACCATCTTGATAAGCACAAACACAACTAAGGAGGCTTCATTCAAGCATCAAGTTAGAGGGTCAAGGACAAAGTTTGAAATACAAAAGTGAAAACAAAAAACAGCCCACAAAGCCAAACCATCAGAAACTGTGAAAGCCAATGGCAGGAGGTCCCTGAGGGATGTAACTTAGCTATTTTCCCCTACAGGTCTGGAACACTTATTTGTATTAGCCATAGGCAATTTGGTGTGTGGGTGTGTGGCTTAAAGGCACAGGAATCAGGGAGATATTAGCTCCAGGGGAGATGAACAGGAGGGAAGGTCAATGGATACTCTTAGGAAGAGAGATCCCTGGGTTACGGAGATAAGGGAAGAAAAGCGAGTTCATTGTTAAGTCTTAAGGTCTGGAGTTAAAACTGCTACACTAGGCTAGAATATGGTCAGGTGAATGTGATGGGGGCATATCTGAAGCAGCTGTAGCTGAGACAGGGGCATCAAAGACAGAAGAGGTCACCATGAGCCCAAGCACCTGGTGTCATTCCCTACCTCCCTACACTATCAGTCACGGTACACGGGAGGACCAGGCTAGAAATTCACATCAGTGAGGCTGAGATTGCGGCCAGGAGGATGGGAGCTCTCCTGGTGCTCAGCCAAGAAGGGGCTAGGAGGCGGAGCTGGGGTGCAGCCCATCCTCAAGCAGGTGCTCAGAGAGACTGACTTTGCTGTCAGAAGAGTGAGCATTATTTCCTCATGCTCGTTGTTGTCCTTGTGAGGGCTGCATGTACTATCACAGGATATTTTTAATTCCTGGACTAAATCTTCATTAGCTAAATTCCTCTCGAAACAAATTTCTCATTTATTTGTGACATCATAATAGTCTCGTAGCTAATATCCCTATCTCCAATCTTCTGCACTACAGCTCAAGTGATAGCCTTTAAAATATTCAATTGTTCCCCCAGTGGTTAGAGAAAACTTTTAATGCTGCAGAATCTTGTTTTGAAATAATACCCAGAAGCCCAATTTAATAAAGCAGTTAGAAGCGAAGCTGTTAAAATGTGTAGGGGAACTGGCGTGTCTTCTGTTCAGCCCCTCTCCCATCCTTGTGGCTGCTCAGGAGGCATCACCACAGAACCCTAGGTCTCCATGGTGGTTTGAACCCATTTGCACACAGGACAGGAAAAGAGCTTCATAATGCATGCATCACTGCTGCCAGCCCCATCCACTTGGTAGTCCTATTTCTTGCTGTTATCTACATGGCCCTGTGTCTTGGCTACCTGGAACAATTAGCTCCCAAATTAATGATCACCATTTAAAAACAAACAGGGTCGCCTGGGTGGCTCAGTGGGTTAAAGCCTCTGCCTTTAGCTCAGGTCATGATCCCAGGGTCCTAGGATTGAGCCCCCATTCGGGCTCTCTGCTCAACAGGGAGCCTGCTTCCTCCTCTCTCTCTGCCTGTCGCTGCCTGCTTGTGATCTCCGTCTGTCAAATAAATAAATAAAACCTTAAAAAAAAAGATTTTATTTATTTGACAGACGGAGATCACAAGTAGGCAGAGAGGCAGGCAGCGGGGGGGGGGCCGGGGGGGTGGCAGGGGGAGCAGGCTCCCCACTGAGCAGAGATCCCGATGTGGGGCTCCATCCCAGGACCCTGAGATCATGACCCAAGCTGAAGGCAGAGGCTTTAACCCACTGAGCCACCCAGGTGCCCCTAAATAAATAAAATCTTAAAAAAAAAAAAAAAAACAACACCTTATTATGGGGAATTACAAATAACTATAAAAATCAGAATATTATAATAAACCTCCATATATCCATAGCACAGCTCCAGTGGTTATCACCTCACACACAGTCTTCATTTATACCTCCCCCTCTACTCTTGCCTCATACTACTAGAAGCAAATTCCTCATAACATTTCCTCCATTAAAATTTCATCACATTGCTCAAAGTGACAAGAAATCACCACTGCCACATCTAAAAAATAGTAGTAATCCCTTGGTAATATCAAATGACCAGTGTTCAAATTTCTCATTATGTCATAAAATATCTTTATATCAGGATCCAAATAAGATTCACATCTTGAGACGAATCAGTGACTTTCATCTGTAGGTATCGTCTCATCTTTTGTCCTCAATAAATCATTATTATCATTTTATAATGATATCATTATAAATTGGGTCACTTGTTCTGTCGTTCCCCCATTTTGCTAATTGCGCCCCTATGGTATAGTTTAACATTTCTTCCATCCTCTGTATTTCTTACAAATTCGGGATTTGATCAGATTCAGGATTTTTTTTCCAGAACCACTCTGCAGATGGTGTCGGAGTGGCTCTCTTTGTGACATTAGCAGCTGCTGATGCTCAGTGCCCAAGATCTAGTTATTAAGGATTGCAATGTGATGATGTTGTACTTTGATCACTCTTGTCATTTATTAGATGAAGTGTTTCCATAAAGAGGAACTTCCCCTCACCTAGGATACCCAGTGAACCATATTCCTTTTACACTTCTGTACTTTTGCACATTATTCCAGCTGACCTGCATGACTTCATACCTTCTCCAATTGGTGGAATCCTAGATATCCTTTGAAACCAACCTAAATTACCACCACAGTGAAGCCTTGCCCTCCTTCCAAGCAGTTTACCCCTCTTACAATGCTAGCAAGTCATCTTTATAATAATGTTTATCTCATTAACTCAAATTTAATGCCTCCATCCCTAGCACTGGAATTCCTCAAAGACAGGAACAGCTTTTGGTTATAAAATAGTTATTGAACAAATGTTCGCAGGATGAATGAAATACTAATGGATTCAGGATTTCAGTTTAGAAAAGTATCATTTAAGTGACATTATATAGAATGAAAGTTACAAAGCAGCTGACTGGCAATGAGGTACCCATCACTGGAATGAGAATTATCAGAATTCGAGACACTCTACAAGAAGTAAAGATGAACTCGGAGCTGAGTGACCAAGTGTCCGCAGTCAGACATTATTAACCAGGCTGAAAGAGGAGAACTAGAAGCCTGTCTTCTCAAAAGTATAAAGACATAGTAAGAATCAAGTGGGCCAAAGGTCCTAGGAATTCCACCAGTAGCAAGTCAGAAGCAGGCTGCAGCCTTCAAAGGGCTAGCCAGGACTCAAAGACAACTACATCCCACTTCCTGTCTCGCACTCACATCATGCCTGGAGATGTCAGGAAGAGCAACTCCTGTCTTCAAATGAAATCGAAGTAAAAAAGTCAAAACCCTCCACGTGTTCTGAGGGACAGAGAGGGTATGATGCTTAGCATCTCTGCCCAGGGGCACAGAGCAGTAGGAAGCTCATTTCCAAATCGTCTGGGGAGGTGGGGTGAGGTTGGTAGGTTGAACCACTGAGAGGGACCAATCTCCTGAAGGACTGGGCTGTTGAGCTCCATGTTAGCCCAGAAGCATGAATGTGCCAGGGTCTAACATAACATTGTGGTAGACTTACAGAAGTAAACTGGCCAGGAGAGCAAGGGAGACCTAGATATAGTAGAAAGATGTCTATGATGTATTTTTATGGGAAAACAAAATTACAGAACAGTATTATCCCATAATACGTTAATGCCATTCGAAAGAAGCATGCATTGTATAACCACAAACAGAAAGACATCTGGAAGAAAATGTACCAATTGTCAGTAGTCATCCCTGAGGAGTGACATAAAAGGGAATGAAGAATTTTAGCTCAATAATCTTTTGTATTAAATCTTGGGAGGAAGAAAGCTATATAAGCTTTTATCACTTAAGCCAAGGTTTAAAAGAAAAAAAAAAAAAAAGAAAGAAAAAAAAAAAGTATGAGGCAGAATGGGGTGGGGGCGGGGTAAAGATGCCTGATGGTGATAGGCTCTGCCAGCAGAGGGCACCCATTCATTATCTCTTCCATCAGGCGGCTACCATGTACTCATATACCCAGCACCAGCTATCCTGTGCTTGGTGTTTTACTTCTACTCATAGGGAGATTACTGCTCTCCAAGGACAAGTCTCCAGCGTGCACTGGGCCCAACTGACCCTTGAAGCATGGGGTGATGTGGCAGGAAGTCTGCGGAGCCACAGGGTAAGGGCCCTGGATGGAAAGAGTACATGGATGGACATGTGTTTCCAGGTCATGTCCTGCTGTTCCTCGAGGATCCCTATATGGAGTGAGCTGGGAACCTCCCATGAAGTGGCTTCCTTCTGTTAGCCACAGGATGGAAGATGGCTCTGCTCTATGGGCTACACTGAGCAGGGCACTGGCAGAGAACTAGAGATTTGTGCTTCTTGACAGGTTACCAGGGAGTACAGGTCTGGAGTGGCAGCAACCAGAGATACAGTGGAAGAGAAATGAAGAGGAAAGCAAAGAAAGAGAGGGATCAAGGGGCAAGAGAGGAGTAGAGATAAGACAGGACAATCAGCTACATGGATGAAGGTAGGAAGAATCTGAGCTATTTCCCATTTTGTCCAACTGATAGTCGTCCTTCAGGATACTGGACCTTAAAGGGAGGAAGAGTTAAAAGACTGAATCCATGCCCTCTAGGGTTCCAAGACCCCAGACCCCAAACGTCAGATCAAGATCCAAACAAACACTCAAGGAAGATTAAAAGAAAAACAAACACATCATCCGAAGATGAAAGATCAAAGCAAACCCTGCTGTTGGCTTGAGTTACTTCTCTTCACACCGGGAAGCCAAGCAGGCATTTTTTTTTTTTAAGATTTATTTATTTATTTGAGGGAGAGAGTACAGTGGGAGGGGCAGAGGGAGAATCCTCAAGCAGATTCCCCGCTGGGCACAGAGCCCAATGGGGCTCCAGCTCACAACTCTGAGATCTTGACCCGAGCCCAAATCAAGAGTCAGATGCTCAACAGACTGAGCCATGCAGGCACCCTGCAGGCTTCTTTTAAAAGAGGAGTGTTCCTGGGGTGCCTGGGTGGCTCAGTGGGTTAAAGCCTCTGCCTTCAGCTCAGGTCATGATCCCAGGATCCTGGGATCGAGCCCCGTATCAGGCTCTCTGCTCAGCGGGGAGTCTGCTTCCCCTTCTCTCTCTGCCTGCCTCTCTGCCTATTTGTGATCTCTGTCAAATAAATAAAATCTTTAAAAAAAATAAAAATAAAAGAGGAGTGTTCCTAAACCAAACCGTTCTCTAGTTTTAAGCCCCTAGTGACATCAAACATTCCTGGAAACAGACTCTCCAGATCTTCTTTTAGCCCTTTTTTTCAGGATCTCCCTTCCCTTCCTAGATATGGATGTGACACTAGGGTTGGCATCCAAACCCTCTGCTCTTATCACATGAACACTCCTTGATCCATAGCTTAGACGCTCCCATGGCTTAAAATCTGACCTACAGGCTAACCGATACATTGAAAATAATTCTGTGTTGTATATTTGGACGTGGTTAAGACGGTGTTACAAGTCCTCATTACAAGAAAAAAAAAATTTATAACTATGCATGGTGATGGGTATTAACTAGACTTATTGTGATGATTTCATGATATATACAAATATCAAATCATGGTATTGTACACCTGAAACTAATGTTATAATGATATTGTACATCTGAAACTATCTCAGTAAAAAAACAGACAAAAAAACAAAAAAAAACAAGGTATTTAGAATCCAACAAATCTGGCTGAAGTCTGACTTTTGCCACTGAGAGTAACCAAAGGCAAGCTATTTAACTGCTCTATAGGGATAATGAGAGTTGTAGTAAATATTAAAGAATAACGCACATGAAGCCTTTAACACAAAGGTTGGTCCCCAGTATTTGCTATTACTATATATATTCATGTCATTTCCCTTATTACAGGGTTGATATGAAGACTGAATGTTAATATACTCAAAGAATTCAACATCTCAGAAATAATAAGCACTAAATATTAGCTATTATTACTATCACTGCTGAACAAACCTAAAATTGATAAACTTTTGTCTCTACACTACGGTCTAGCCTAAGCCAGCATCTCTTGCCTAGAAATTTTGCAGCTCCTTCTAACTGGTCATCTTGTCCTTTGCCTCTTATACTACTCTCTATAGCTAGTGACCTAGTCACTTCACTGCTGAAAATTCTGCTCTCAGGTAGTTTACTACAAGTGTCTTGAGGACAAGGGTATGTGGTCACTGCAGCATCTCTATCATCAGACTAGGGCCTAGTGTATAGCAACTACGTGCCGCTTTTTTCTGATTAAGCTTCATTATTCATTTTAATTTCATAAAATCTTTGCCTTGGAAAGTAACATTAAAAAAAAAAAAAAAAACAGGGACGCCTGGGTGGCTCAGTTGGTTGGACGACTGTCTTAGGCTCAGGTCATGATCCCGGGGTTCCAGGATCGAGTCCCACATCGGGCTCCTAGCTCCATGGGGAGTCTGCTTCTCCCTCTGACCTTCTCCTCGCTCATGCTCTCTCTCACTATCTCTCTCTCAAATAAATAAATACAATCTTAAAAAAAAAACAAACCTAGATAAAAGCACTGACATCCATCTAGTTACTGCACTGACTTTTCTAAATGCGTACACTGCTTGAATCTTCTTTTTCTAATTCTAGTTAGTTAACAGAGTACCCTGTTAGTTGCAGGTGTACAACACACTGACTCCACACTTCCATACGGCACCCCGTGCTCATCATTCTTTGATGCCCATAACCTATCTCACCCCTCCCTCCACACACATGTAGCTTTTTACTCATTCTTTCCCTTAAATCTCTTGGTATATCTCACAGTTCTGTAAGAAAAGTACTTCTCAAGGCTTCAGACATAAGGGAAAAACTGCGGTATCTCTCGTTCAGAGAAATCTCCATGTCACAAGCACTGCCAGCTTTAAGGGACATGTCCACCTGGGCCTGTGGCAGAGCAGTCTCTCAGCAGTTACTGTAAATTCTGCAAGGTTCATTCCTAAACATCCTCACATCTAGAATGGGGCTGGGAAGGAAGAGTCCTAAGTACCCAGGGAGCGATCGACTACCACTAGCTCTTCCTCAACCAGAGGCTAGACATGTGCACCACTTGCTTCTTATCTGGGTTGCCCTTGAAATCAACCCTAAAGTAGTTGCACACAGACACTCAGCAGAGCACACACACACTCAGCAAAGCACGCACACAGCTAAACATAGATTATACATACATATATGTAGGAGAGAGGTACCCGGTGGTTGATAGACTGACAATATGGTTAACAGCCTATGTGCCCACACTGTTCTAAGTGCAACTACACCATCTCATTTAATCTTCATAGTTACCCTGTTGGTAAGTATTATTATTCCCACGTTACCTATGATGAAAGGCACCAAAAGTTTAAGAAATTTGCCCCAAGTCTCACAGCTAAGTAGCAGAATAAGGACTTGAACTCAGGCAGTCTGGTTCCAGAGCCTGAGTTTAGTGTGGAGTTCTTTTATATGTATTAGCATTCTGAATCATCTCAAAAACCTATGAGCTAGATTTCAGAGGTATTAACCCCAACAAAGAGAAAATAAATAATGGAGTAAAGCAACAGGCACTTGAATAAGACATTAGCACATACTGGTCTTATGGAAAATCTATGCCTTCCATTGCAGGTGCACATGCTTTAAAAGAGAAAGGGATGCATATTACAAATGTGTGTCACAGAGATCTATCAACAACCCAAAATTTGAAACGACATCCCTGAGTCCTAAATCCCTCTTAGAGCTCAGGAAATGACTCAAGACACAGAGCTGAGCTAAAAGAGCCCAGTGTGGGATGCCTGGATGGTTCAGTTGGTTAAGGATGCCTTTGGCTCAGGTCATGATCTAGGGTCCTGGGATCAAGCCCCATGTCAGGCTCTCTGCTCAGTGGGGAGCCTACTTCTTCCCCTCCCTCTGACCCTCTTACCCCTCTCATACTCTCTCAAAAAAATAAAATCTCAAAAAAAAAAAAAAAAAAAAGAGCCCAGTTCTCCCCCTTGAACTCTTTAGAACTAGTAGTTCTGGTTCATCTCCCAAAATGTACATCTCCCTCATGTCAGAGAGACAGCTTCCAGCCTTAGCTCATCCCTACTCTGAATCAAGCCCTATCAGGATATGGTGAGGCCGTTCAGGCCTCACATATCAAGGGATCAGCAACTAAGTCAACAAAGTATGAAAATATTCTGTCCTGACCTTCTGTTTTTAGGTCAGGCTGACCAACTCACATACCAGCCAGCAAATAATCTTCATTTAAATTTTAACTTCACTTTAATGGAAATCGCTTGACTCTTCTCTTTTCCCCTTCTTACACTTCACTCACTGCTCTTTCCCCGCTACTTCATTGACCACACACTTTGCCCCAGGGCTATGAAATAGAGGTAGGCTCTTTACCTCCTAAGAATGGTTTGGAACTTGGGTGCCTGGGTGGCTCAGTTAGGTGTCTTGCCTTCCTCTCAGGTCCTGATCTCAGGGTCCTGGGATCAAGACCCACATTGGGGCTCCCTGCTCAGCGGGGAGCCTGCTTCTCCCTCTCCCGCTCCTCCTGCTTGCATTCCCTGTCAAATAAATAAAATCTTTGGGGGGAAAAAAAAAAAGAATGGTTTGGAACTTATATTGTCTGTTCTTCAGCTATTTAGCTAATATGCATAGTTCCACACAAGCCTTTAGTTATCTTTTACCCCTGACGATAAGATTAAATTAGCACTGTCATCACCCCAACTGACATGCTATTGTCCAGTATTTCATTCCAGTCCATATCCCCCTCTCACAAATTACATATAGCTCTAAGTTAATGCTTTCTTACTTCTACCAACATTTACCAGTCTTTGTTTAGTGTCCTTTCTTGAATCTGGTTTGCCACTTGAGATCATTTTCCTTCTGTCTCAATAACATCCTGTAGATTTTACCTTTACTGAGAGGCAAACCTTGCCTAGGCCCAAAAATATTGTTAGCCCCCTTCTTTAAGTTCTGCTAAGTATCAATTTCCATAACAGTTCTTTTGTTCTCAACAGGATGAATGGTTAGAATTCCACGTTTCTGGCTTTCATTGTTAATGCTGAGAAGTTACCCATCTGGGCTGTTTTCCACAGGTAGTTTGTGTTTTTGGTCTAGCTGCTCAAGATTTTAAGTTTTCTGCACCTCACCCTGTCTCTAGAAATGAGTTGCTTTTTTATCTTGTTTGGAATGCACTGGGATTCCTAAATCTGGGGTCTGGTGCCTTTCACCAAATCTGACAATTTATCTGCCATCTCTCTCTTCGGGTATTGCCTCTTCCTATAATTTCCTCCTGGAGCTACAGATAACGTACATGAAATCTTATTCTCTTGTCCCAACCTCGACATCATTGCTATTTTCCATTCTTCCTTCTCTTCCTTCTTCTGTGGAATTCATTCTGGATAATTTGTTAACTACCTTCCATTTCACTTGTAGCCCTTCAACTTCTCCAACCTGTTTCATCTAAGTTTTTAATTCAACTTTGTCTTTCTCCTAATTGAAAATGGCTTTTTTCAAATCTGATTGCAATCCTCTCTTACTTTCAAACTTGTTTTAGTTTATAATCAAAATGTTATCTCATTACAATCTGTGTGAAAATGCCAACATCTGAAGTATTTAAGGATTGGCCTCTGTGTCTTTCTGTCCATCTTTTTCACTTATGGGGCCTTATCTCTGTGCATCATCATTCTGGAGCAGGACTGCTCATCTGCCTTAGGAGTCTCTCTGTGGGAACTGAACCATTACCAGGACTGCATTTGCTTCTGGAAATCCCCTGGAGGCATGACCAACTAAGTACGGCTTTAAATTCCCCACTTACAATTTTTTGGACCACACGGACAGGCATAAAAATTTGTACTGAAAACCCACAGAGGGCCATCTTGTGGCTATGAATTCTCAGGGAAGATACTGTACTTCTTCCTTCTGTCTAGCACCATGTGAGACAAGCGTTCCTTGCTACTCCCCTTTATAGAGTTCATTTCTTATTCACCTTGACACTGAAGGTATTCCAGCTTTACCTGGAGTCACCTGCAAAACTCATTTCCTGTTTCCCATACCCTGTATAGTCACTAAAATAGACGCTTAAAGTCTGCTGAGTTTGGCAAAAACTCTGAGTAAAAGCTAGCTTTTAGCAATTGCTTACTTTTTAGGATTCCAGTTTTCACTTCATTTTGAAGATCTTTAGATTACTTATTTTTATGCTTGTTCATCAATGTGTTCATAAGTATTATTTATAAATATATTTACCCAGCATCTTGCTTGTTTCTGCTGAAATGACATTTCAGATGATCTAATCTACCCAAAATGCCAACAGAAGCCTGAACTAGTCCCAGCTATAGGCACAATACTCTGCCCACCCTTGATTCTGAGAAGGGTAGGTCGTAAGAAGACTGAGAGCCCAAAGTTCACAAAGACCAATGCTAACCTTGTCTTGCCTTAAAGGTGGAGGGGAAAAGGTGTCAAGACAAGAGCCAAGTAAGTGCCTCACACAACTTCACCACAAATAATCTGGATTTTCTTTTCCTCAGGGACAACCACCTTTAGGGCATTCAGACTATGCACATTAACACTAGAGTATCTGCAGAAAAACAGCAAGATAGTATTCTCTTCTGCATCCTCACTGGAAGAACCTGTCCTTTTCAACAAAGAGATGTATATGGAGAGAAACGTAGCACTTTTTCCTTAGCTAAAAATCAAACCCCACACTTAAGATAATGTTTATAGCTCTTACGATGTATACTGACAAGTGTAAAGCTCTTGACTCGTCCACTTGTGGATAGCTAGTCCTGGTCACTTCAGACCACATGAAGAGGGGAAAAGACTAAGTCAGAATATAATGCAGACAGACAACATGGTTATTTTCACGCTTTCCCTACCTCACTTCTTCCAGCTTTCTTTCCATCCACGTCTGCCTCTAACTTCCACATGGGTCAGCTTAAGACCTAATGCTTTAAGTGACTGTCAGACAACAGGAAAGTAAAAGAAATTCACTCCTACAATGTTTTTTTTGTGTGTGTGTTTTTGAGGTACCCTGCCTTTCAGGAGTGATTTAAGTTTCCAGACACACCTCCCTGGCTTTGGCCAATGGGGCCACATGCTCTCCAGTCCAGATACCCTTTGTAGCCAGAAGTGACACACTCATCAAAGTCAGCAACTCCAGAAGATTCCCTCTGTACCACCAGGCCCCATATCAAGGACTAGCTTCACCTCTCAGCAGCCTAGATATTATCTGTAGGACAGTTTGTAAGGTAAGAAGTCTTTCCTACCTACACACCAGCCTATCACCATTATCTCAAATTCGACTATAAGCAATTCATTACTTTGAAATCAAGTTTTCTTTATGAATTCTCCCATACTGTGATTATCATCATGCACACCATGTTACTAGCAATGGTGCCAGTGCAGTTAGAGCCAGTTATCCCGGATTCCAGTTTGAGGCTAAAACCGTCAACTAAGTCATTAACTAGACCACGGTCTCAAGTTGCAATTAACTGACCACAGGCATCAGAATAACCTAGGTGACTTATCAAGATTTCAGATTCCTGAGTCACTTTTTTTTTTTTTCCAATCAGTTTTTGGAAATGGAACAAAGGCATCTGCATTTTTTTAAGGTTCCCAGGTAATTCTTGTGTACTTGTTCAGATCCAGAAGTGAGGTCTAGTTGGTCTATTAAGTCTATCCCTGAAAATACCAAGATGAATCTCTACTATCTTATACTTCAGATAGAAAGACAAAATTGAGAAATAATGATCTAGAAATGCTGGCTGGTCCTTAGTTCTTCCTGGGGGAGATATTTCCACTTTGTAACAAAGTACTTTAAGTTCAGCAAGAAAGAACAAGTGGCCAAGTGAGGTCATAGCTTTGAGCGGTCAGACAGAAAGTATTGTCTCAGCAGGACCCATTACAGCTAGCTATTTCACAAACATGTGCGGGGCGGGGGGGGAGCCTCACTGAGATATAAGACTGGTAGAGCATCATCTATAACCACTTCCAGAAACAACTCAGGCTCTCAAGGTTCAAGAACATCATCAGCATATTTTGACAAAATCCATGGGATTCCTAAAGTTGGTGTTAGTAGGAGATAGCAACGGGCTTCCAAAGCATTCCTCAATTGGTGTCAAGATACTTAAGAGATATAGGGGATTTACAGATCATTCTGTTTAACACCTTATTTTAGGTAGGAGCAGAGAAATGTTTTGAAAAGGCCACAAATCAGGGTGCCTGGCTGACTCAGAAGGTAGAGCAAGTGGCTTTCACATCATCTTGGGGTCCTGAGTTTAAGCCCCATGTTGGGTGCAGAACTTAAAAAAAATAAACAGAAGACCACAGATCTTAATCACCACAGGGTTCGCATGGATTGTAAAGAGGACGTGTCCATCTGTTTCATTCTCTCACCCTAACATCCACAACACCTAGCACATAGAAGATGCTCAGTAAATATTTAATAAGATGAAACAAATGGACCAACCCAGGGAGGAGGGAGACAGTAAGTTCTGTTTATAGTTCAGTATCAGTGGATAATAACTATAACAGAAATAAAGGCTATTCACCAGTAGCCTGTTTTTTCCACAGAGATAGAAAACCATCTCAAGTGAAGCTACCAAACCCCTTTGGAAAGCAAACTCTGATAGCTTTTTGGCTCTGTGACTCACCCTTCTAGTCTAAAACTATAACTGTTAGACACAAGCTTTAAAAGGGACCAGATACAATGCTTAGATTTCCTGGTCTCACTAGCCCAAGAAAGTTTTTATACCCAAGACCTAGTTCAACAAAAATTGAGACATGACCATCATCAGAAGCTATAGATTTTTAATCTAAAGATTGGGCATACAGCAAGCATTTTACATAAATTCTTGAGTTTTTTAATTATATAATAGGAAATAGGGGCCCCAGAAAAATAAGTCTCTTTCCATAGGTCTTAATCCGTGGCCTCTGCGGTAAAGACAATCCCTAGCAACCCAGCAAGTGTTTGCTACCCATCCACATATTATTTGGTAGGACACAAGAGCAGCTATAGGTCTGTCCCCTGTCTTCTTACTGAAGGATTACGGATAGCCTGAAAAGCAATGTTGTGGCCCAGTATTCACTTATATACACGAGCCTTTTAATTACACATTTTCTTATTAGGAGGGCAGTTGGAGTTGGTAGCGTCTAACCTTCTAGTCATAAATGTTAAATGTTCAAAAGGACCATGTATTGCAATGGGCTTTGTTCCAACATTCATTTTATCGAATTTCCAAAAGAATTCCGGTGACTAAGAAAAGTCATTAATTCCTTATACTTCAGTGTCCCATCTAAGTTAGCAATAAGTTTCCTGTGCTCTACTTAACCACATTTAATTTTTAAGAATCTTAAGAGGAAAAATGTCTCACATGTAATTAAAAAGAATATTGCTTGGTAAGAGTTGGGACTGAGCTCACAGTAATTCCATTCTGGTATAACCCCCTTCTGGTTGCTCTGGAGAGAAGAAGGACCCAGATACATATAAGGAAGTAACCAAGATGAAAAGGAGGGAAGAGATACAGCTTGAAGTGAAGAAATGACACAGACCCCCCACATACACACTTTAAAAACTTTATTTATATAAAAAACTCATTTGTTTTTAAAAGCATTAACAAGAGAGAAAGAAAAACAGAAAAGGTATGGAGCAGAAGACATGCCCCTTAGTAGTGTTCGGTGGGAGGTGGGATTTTTGGTTCTCTGGAATTGAATGTTTAGTGTTTTTATAAACAAAAAAGAAAAAAAAAATAGTTAAAGGTCCCCAAAGCCCATGGCTGTTCTATTACCCATACCCCACCGAGAAAAAGAGCACCAGGAAAAGAGCAGAAGAGGAGAAGAGAAACCAAGAGTGGAGCCAGGTCCAGATGGGGGCAATTTCCCCTGTGCAGTATGTTCTTAGGGTCAAAGAGGGGAAAAGGCTCCTTTTTGCCAGAAAAGGAGTGGGAAGAAATGGGGGGGGGGGTAAATAAGGGATTTTAATGTATAGGGGAAGGGAAGGGGGGTAGTGGGTTGTGCACTTTTCTCTTACCCCATAGCCTCAATTTATAAGGGGAGGGGGAGAGAGAAGGATAAAGATTTCCAGTTGCATTGAACAGAGCTTTTAGATTAAGGGGAGGAGTAAAAGGCAAAAAAGTAGAAGGGTTAAAAAACAAAAAAAAAATCCAAAAAAATAAAAAACAACCAGCGTAGCAGCTGATTCCTCCAGCCCAACCCACTAATGAACACTGAACTGAAAGGAGGTGGTACTGGGGTGGGGGGCAGGGGAGGCAGGGAGGGAGGGCACAGAGGCAAGCGACCTCCCTCCAGCCACTTCAGAGATGACAGTAAATTTTGAGCAACTAAGGAGTAAGAGTCACACCACTCACTCCTCCCATATTTTGAGATTCATCAGAAAAGGATTTTTGCAAAATCCCAACCATATACTATTGAGCAAAAGCTGAATGGCTGAAATCAGAGGCTCTACCAATTCCCAACAGAGAATCTGAGGTTCTCTAGGTCACCTCTCCTTTCTGCTATTTAGGGCCAATAGTGGGTAAGAAAGCAACAAAATATAATTTGCAAAATCATGAAAATGAGACCGCAGAGGCAAAGAAAGGCACATGGAAGGGAAGGAGGAGATGCACCCCAGGCCAAAGGCACAAAGATGAGGCAAATCCAGGGGCGATCTCCACCTTTTAAGGGTAAAGGGGGTGGGAATATGTACATCAAGTCCTTTTGTCAGCCAACCAATCCAGGGAAGAGGCAAGGAGGGAAGGGCTATAAGGGTAGGAAAGGAGACGTAAGGGCAGGGGGAAGCCAGCTTCAAAGCTTCCTGCCAGTTTCAGACTAACTGATTCATGTACATTCCTACTAACTCCTCTTAGAGGTTCTTCTCCTCCCCAGAAGACATCTTTCTGCTCCTTCTCACCCAAAAAGTCTTCCTTGATACATTCTCCTCTTTCTACAGCCTCTTGCAAATGGCCAGGCCAAGTCAGCAGACATTATCACAGGATGGAAGAGGAAGATTAAGGACAGCCTCAGTAAGGAGCAACGGCAGCAGCCCAGGCTGTCATGAGGCTTGGAGAAGAGATGGAGTCTGTAGGTCCATGATGGTCCCTGCCCTGGAGATGAGGAGAGCAAGGTTTCTTAATCTCAGTTCTAGAAGACCTTCACTTACTCAAGGGCCCTTGCCAAGTGGAATGTGCCAATGGTGCCAGCCTTCTTTGAATCAAAAATAGTCATTGGGGTAAGGGAAGAGCTCACACTTCCCATTCTGCAAAAAAATAAAAGTCCCTTCCCCACCAGGGAAAAAAATCTTGATTAAGAATTATCAGTTTATCAGAGTGCTGGACACTGCATATACTGCATGTAACTTCCAATTCGTCCCATGGCTTCCAGTGAGGACTCCCACTTGCTCCCTCCCTCCATACAAGGCCAAGAGTCCCAGAGAGACCTGGTAAAAAGAGCTAATCTGCAGCAGTTTCTCGAGATATGCATATAACTGAGGCTTCTTGGGAGCAACTGGAGGGGATCTGCAGGGGGTAGGAGGGACAATTAAGCTTCACTGGAACAAGTTAGGAGTTGGTGGAAAGAAGGCGGCCACTTAGGGCTAGAAGGGCAGGAGGCAGCCTGGCAGTTGGCACAATAGTCCAGCGAAGAAAGGGAAAAATCATCAGTCCATTTCGCCACCAAAAAATAAAAGTACATATATTATAAGCTCAGATGTAGCGGAGATAGTGGTGCTAAATCTTCTGCTGTAGGGAAAAAAAAGAGAAAGAGATGTTAATAGGATTGGGAATGAGGAGAACCAAACGATAGTTGAGCAAATCTGGAGGGAGGAAAGTAGCACATAATGGAGAATCCGATCACCAGAGGCATGTCCCAGCCTTGTAAGAGGCAACAATCACAAAAGCAGCACCCCCCCAAGCTCCAAGTGGCTGAGACTAGGATCTCTGGCCTGATCAGATCAGCATGATTGGCAAACTGCCAGCACACAGGGGCCTCCTTCCTCAAGATGATCTTGCGGGTGGCTGGAGGACATACCATGGAGGGGTTAGACACTTGGTCCCCCTCATCATCCAAAACCAACACATCCAACTCTTCCTCCAGAGATTCCTGCCCCTCGTCCTGCTGTGAACACATGCAATTTGTTAGTAAGTAAGGAAACAGAAACCTCGTGAGTGTGTGCCAGATCTAAGGAAAAATCCCCAAACTGGTCAACTCAAACAAAACAAGAGAATAGTAAGAAAAGGGCAAGATATTTGAGAAAAGGCAGGGACAGGACAAGAGTAATGTATGAGAATACATCAATCAGCATTAGTCACATTTATTGTCTACCTTCCCCTAACCTGACCGTCGTAGAATGACCCAAGAAATCCCAACGTGAGTCAAAACTCCTACTTTACCTGAAAACCCCTACCAGGAAAGGATACTGTCTTTCACCAGGTACTTTTTTTCCCTATATCTCAAAACATGGAGGTTTCAAAACAGAACTAGCCTTAGAAGGACAATAGTATATAAAAGAGAATTTACCATCAGGGGTGTTCCCTTCAACGGCTCCATTTCACCTAGATCCCCAGATCGATCCAGTGTTCTGTTGTGTTCCCCTCTCTCGTTCAGTGTGGAATAGTTGTTATCTAGTGAAAAAAGTACAACAGGATAGTCCCCTCTTGTGTACACTATATATTAAACAGAGAAGTGTGAATTAGGCACCGCTGTTGGGAAGTAAACTTTGTCAAATGTTCCAGAAAGGCATTAAGGTCTCGGCCTTGACTTAAGGTCCCGGACTTAAACAGAACTTGTAGGACATAGGATAATAAGCTAAACAGAAGCAAGCGGTCTATAAATGGTACTGGAATTAAGAGGAGAGACAGTAAGGGGTGGTGCCAACAGTCAGGAAGGACCTAACAAAGGAGACAGGACTTAATTAAGGCTTTGGAGATGAAGAAAATTTAGCAAAACAAAGGGGAAGGGCATTCCAGTAAGAGGTTATTACCTGAACAAAACCAAAAGAGTATAAAGACAAAATAGCAAATTAGACGGGGGGGGGGGGGGGGGGGGGGGGGGGGCTGAAACAGAGTACATGGAAGGAAATGGTGAGGGAGCCTGGGGCCAGCTGGTGAAAGGCTTTAACAATTTAAGGACCCACAATTGATATTGTAATAAGTAGGGGTGGGGATAGAGAATTTTTTTTTTAAACCTTTGCATATGTGGGAATGTAGAAGAAAGTAGATAGATGAAGTTTCACTAAATCTCTTCCTATCCTTACAAATGGAAATGTCCAGCCAATGAATGCTCTCCTAGGATGGTAAATGGTGAAGGTGCTAGAAAAAAACCACAAGGCCAGACAGTTCTCATCCCAGTGAAATATTACTCCATGTCCTCAGGCAGGAATTAATCACCTACCTAATGACTTTGTGTTTGATCCCATACTGCTCATCTGAATTTCTTCCCGATCAGGTTTCTTATCTATACGGAGTCAGAAAGTTATCCAGGTCAAAAACCAACTCTTCAAATTCTATACTCATCATAAAAATTGCTCTCTGGTTCGTCCTCCCTCTCTTGCATCAAATTTTTACTGAGCACCTGCTATGTGCCAGAGAGTAGACAAAGCCTTCATGGGCCTTAAAGAGATCCCTTTCCAAAAGACTCCTAGCGTTAAGAAACCATTCACTCTAAGCCAGCAATTATCAAATTATTTGGTCTCCAGGCCCCTTTTAGTCTTAAAAATTATTAAGAACCAAAAAGCATTCATTGGTATAAGCCATATGCATTACTATTTTACTGAACTGAGAGATTAATACTTATTTCACTTAAAAGTAACAAGAAAGTTATTCCATGTCAACATAAAACTTTTAATGTTTTAGAAAAGCAGGTTTTTGTTGTTTTTTTTTCTTTTTTATTTTTTTTTACATTTTTGCATATCTTTTTCAAGTTTGGCTTAATAGAAGACAGCTGGATTCTCATATCCACTTCTACATTCAATCTACTGTGACATAATTTTAGTTGAAGTATAGGAAGAAAATCCAGCCTCCCACAAATAAAACACTGGAAAAAGGAGAATTTTAACAATCTTTTCAGATAACTGTAGATATTCTTTGGTAGTATACTAACACTCAACAAGTACAGTTCCTCTAAGGTTAGCAACATATGGAACCTGAATCCAAATGAATGATCTCCTCATACTTCATTAAATTAAAATGCACTGGTCTGTCCTGAACTTTGACTGGGTCAATTACCTATGTATGCTTCTGAAACATCACACATTGATCACTTGGAAAATACTGGTTCACAGAGTAAAAGGCAGATCTACACATTAACACATTTCATTATACAACATCAAAAAACCAAGTCACATTCATTACTATTATCACTGATTTCAATAAAAAATATTTAAGTATTGGGGTGTTACCAGGCTCATAATGGCAGGTGTAAGTTTGCCAAAGTTATCTTTTTGGGGGCGCCTGGATGGCTCAGTGGTTTAAGCCTCTGCCTTCAGCTCAGGTGATCCCAGGGTCCTGGGGATCGAACCCTGCATTGGGCTCTCTAGCTCAGCAGTGAGCCTGCTTCCCCCTTTCTCACGGCCTGCCTCTCTGCCTACTTGTGATCTCTGTCAAATAAATAAATAAAAATCTTTAAAAAAAAAAAAGTTATCACTTTCACTTGAAAATTCGGGCAACAATTATGGTCACTTATTTTTCCTCAAAGTGACAAGCTCACTGCATTCATTTTTGAGAAAAATATCTAGCAAATATCCAAGTCTGAATAGGTGTAGTTGGTCTTTCCTTCTTTTTTCCCCCCCAAGGAAAAATGAGAGTCCATAAAAAATGGCTAGTACACTTGGAAACTCCAACTATATCAACCATCATGCTCTGTATGCAGCACAGGATCTTTCAAGAAGATGCATACTCAAGGTTAGAAAAAGTAAAATTAATTTTTACAGCTCCATCAAGTATATTCTTAAATGACACCAGCTCTTTTTTTTTTTTAAAGTTGTGAGTCCACAGCAATAAAGACTGCGATGACTGATGTGGCCTGGCGTCACGGCCAGTGTGCACCACCAGGGCTTTGGCACAACTGGCACAAAAGTCAACAGACATGGGGATGGATCCTCACAGCACATTTCAAGAGCCAAAAGCCAAGTGTCATCAAGAAAATAAGAGTTACAATATACAATTCCATGAAAAAGAAAACATTTCATAAAACAAAATATATAATTCATCTTTTGGGAAAAAATGTATTTGCTCACATGGCAAAAAATAAAACCACAAAGAGCAGCAGTTATCTCTGGGTAATAGAAGTAAGTGATTTTGTTGTTGTTATTTTTCTGGTTGTCTGTATTTTCTAGTTTTCAACAGCCCATAATGTTACCTGGTATTACATGGGAATTGAAAAAGCAAGAAATAATTATTAGGCAATATATACATATATCAAATCATTGTGTTGTACACCTTGCATTTGTACAATGACAGATGTCTGTTCTCTCTCAAAGAGAGAATTAGGTGAGACTAGGGTTCACTGCCCTATCACTGTAACCCTGCAAGCAAGGACAGAGAATCCCACCCGGGCTCCTGCCTCGGACAATCCCCAGGTGAAGTATTATTACCCTCATTCAGTAATAACTATATATTCTATTCCTCAGGCAGTCTGCCCACTGAAGAACAGCAGTGGTGGGATAAAAGCAGAGGGGTATGCCCCCTGGAGACTGTACCTGTTTTCTGGTTCCGGTCAATGAGAGGGAGAGTGCTGTCATCATATGAATGACTGCTCTGGCTTCGAGAAGCGTTGTTTAGATTCACCTGGAGGCAAACATAAAATGCAACAACGTCAGAGAATACTGAATTCACCCACATCTTATTCCCCAGCAGGCACACACCGTTAGGACCCTATTCTCAAATACAACTCTGACTGAAAGAGAACTCACACAGGTTAAAGAAACACCTGTATAGTGAAACAATCTAGGATGTTCCTGATGGTGTTCAGGAGACGACAGAGGGACCAAACACTCATACTATCAGAAGGTGACACAGTCTCTGGCAAATTCCTTCAAAGGGCTATGGCAGATTTGGGGCAAAGTCCAAAAGGCCACCTTCCTCCGTCACGACCAGCACTGACAGCATGCTGTGATATAGAGGAAAACTGCAGCTGTTTGGGCAGCAAATGAAACGTAGGCACCACTCTTTTGGGAAGGAGGGTAAGCCCAATGATTTCCTCACTAAGAGAGACTTGGGATAAAGTAGGACTTTTTGTGACAATGAAGCAGAAGAAACCAAAGACAGAGTGGTACATGAGACCCAGGACAAAAAAGTATATGCCTAAGGCCCCAGAGCTGCTCTACCTGGAAGTCTGATTTCTTCCATCCTTCTTTTTCCAGTGGCTTCCGTAGTTCCTTATAGCCCCAGATTGTCTGTAATACAAGTGCTGCTGCTCGGACTTCTTTTTCTGAACGGTTCCTTTTGAGAAAAGTTACCACCACATGAATTTGGACGTTAAGACAAGGGAAGAAGCTGAGAACCTGTATTCTCTAATACAATGTCACACTAGAAATGCCAAAATGGGCAGGAGCAAGTATTCACCAAGCTCTGTATTCTGTCCCCACCACTGACACACACACAAAAAACGTTTGATGGAAAAGCAGGTTATCAATTGATAGCTCAACATCAAGACAAAAAAACAGAGCAGTATCTCTTCATCCTTTACAGATAAAAAAGGGAAAATAACCTTAGAAAGCAAAAGGGGAGCGCACCTTCCTAGCAGCTCCCCCCCTCACACTCAAACTCTTCCAGTTGTCATTTTGCGCATTAAACTCACCCTGATTTGTTGATCAACACCAGCTTCTCAATGCCCTGCGTCTCTCGAAGCTTTTTGGCAGCTTCCAAGTTCTCAGCAATAACCTCATTGATGGTGTTCAAGAGAGAGACCACGGTGTCCTCAGAGAAATTCTGGGAAGAGTTCTGCTGCCCTCCTGGCAGATTCTTTACCAAGTTGGGAATAGCATGTTTACCTATAGCATTAGACAAAACGAATGTGCACAGGGAGAACAAGCCAAGTTCAGCTATAAGGAGCCCAAGACTACACTTAACTACACTGATCACTGAAAATGAGGTACTGTCCCCAGGAATCAACTTCATTCTGCTATAGTATTATCATACCAGAGGAGCAAAGGAGCTGGAATAGCCATGAATCCATGGTCTTTCTTATTCATTTATTCTCTCCTCTAGTCACACTGAAACAACATGAATACTTTATATCAAAGATGCTAGTTTTTTCAGGTAGTCTAATGAAGACAGTATACATATTTAAATTGTAATAGTTCAATAAAATAGTAGTTATGAATTTAACAAAAAACTGGGCTCTGCCACAGCCCACCTATATAACCCTAGACAAATTACGTTAAGTTCTTTCCTGGGCCTTTTTTCTTATTCTATAAAAAACTTGACCTCTGGGGCACCTGGGTGGCTCAGTGGGTTAAAACCTCTGCCTTCAGCTCAGGTCATGATCCCAGGGTCCTGGGATCAAGCCCCACATCGGATTCTCTGCTCAGTGGGGAGTCTGCTTCCTCCTCTCTCACTCTCTCTCTGCCTGCCTCTCTGCCTACTTGTGATCTCTGTCAAGTAAATAAATATTAAAAAAAAAAAAAAACTGGACCTCTGTAAAGAGGTCATGATCAATGAGAATGTGTGGAATTATTAACAATGCCTACTAACAAAGGACATGCTTATTAAATAAAGCTGTTTCTGTTCTGTTTTTGAAGAGTCATCACTTCTTATCTTACTAAGAATGATTAAACTAGAATGCTTGGAGTTGCAAACTACAGAGAGCTACTGGGATCCCTCCTCTGTTGTTTCAGTAATAAACTAAACAGCATCAGCTAGATGAAAGGCTCTGTACTAGATGCTGAACAAATGGTTCACATCCAACTCTTTACCAATGAGCTCTTTGTTGCGGGCATCCACAGCCAGATTTCTCAGTGCTCCAGACGCAGCTTTCACTACACGCTCATGTTCATTGGTCAGGAGGTCGGCGATGGCAGAAAGAGCCTTCTCTTGACGCAGAGCAGAGCGAATGTATCGACCATACTAGAAATTAACACATGGAAAGAGGTGGAACAGATTACAAATGGCGGCAAACTAGTTAGCTGAGTTCTTCCACCCCTAAATCCATTTTCTAAAAGGTACTCACTGTCCAGCGTCCAGCACACAAGTTCTGGATAGCTCCAGCTGAGGCTTCTAGGATGGCAGGAGTCTTGCTCTCCTTGAGGAGTGAGATATATATCCGAACCACCTCTGGTTGAAATAAAAGCTCATAGCCTGCATAAGAAAGGACAGAAAAACAGAGAAAGCTAGTCAGTACCTACATGCCAGGCTCTGGCTGGTTGAAGTCCAGCTTCAATACTCTGGATTGACGGATTTATGCTCCTATACCATCAGGCTCCCTATACTTTCCCACCTACCCAACAGCCAACTCAGAGTCTTGAGTCCATGCCTTCTTAAGAATAATTCATCCATGGTAGGAGAAGAACAGACATCAACTCATCATATGCAACTCCTCTCTCTTCTCTCTCACAGTTTACTTTGGCCTTGACATTCGGGGGATTCATTTGCCCATTGACAGCACTCAGGATTACAGATTCCTCGTCTCAAATGAATTGTTTCTAACTTAACTGAGTCATTCTGACCCCTCCCTTTACTATGATTAAGTAAAAGGGCCTATCCTAGATTTAACAACATGTAAAGCTTTTATATCCATGAAGAGCTATGAATTTTAAACCCACTATACTGATAAATATAAACACCCAAACTGTGAGAAAGAGGCTTCTTAAAACAGGTAATGACTAAGAACTATAGTGGATACCTAGGGCACCTACATTTCTGGCCTGGACTGCCCTCAGGACCTTACCCACCCTCCAATAATCTGAAAAGTTGCCAAAACAAGTCCTTCATAAGTTACTGCTACAATACCAGTTTCCCAATGCTTCACCATCACTCCACATCCAGAGTTGGAGGAAACAGAACAGTGATCATACTGCACAGTCTACAGTTAGGCTACCCGATACTCATCTGTGGACTATGTGTATGAGACTCCTAGAGACTAAAAATAAAAAGATTAACTTACCTCGAGCTGGACTAGTTCTTTTAGGGAAATCCACTGTATCATTTGCTGGATCCTCTGTGGGTTTTTTCCCTTTGGAAATTAAAAAAAGGACAGAGAGGTAAAGTTTGAGAAAGGAAAGAGTCCATTTAGTGCACTTTTTACTCTTCAGTCAAAATCTTTTTGGATCAGAGATGCACTGACGCGGGGCAGGGGTGGGGGAGAGACACCAAAAAGAAGAAAACAGAAAACCAAGCTCCCCTCCCCCATCCCAGCAAGGGGCTGTGCAGAAACAAGGACAGAAAACAGGCAGCAGACAAGTAAGATGAGGATAAGCACCGCTGTCGCTGTGGTCCTGAGGTCTGGTAACTGGGACTGCTGCCCAGGAATAGCATGCCATGAGCCATTGGCTCCAAAGAGCTGAACTTGTTTCAGTGGTCTTCCTCAAATGAATTTTCCTACATGCATCCATAGGGAAGGGTTAGGAAATACTAGAGAAGCTAAAACCAAAGCATGCAAATTAGAAGTAGGGAAGCGCCTTAAAAGATTCCACTCACCTCTGGAGAACCACTCATCTTCCAGTGCGTCACCCAAGATGGAAAGCAGAAAGAAAGGAAGGAAGAAAAATGCAGGAGAGTGATGTCAACAGGATCATGGGCAAGTAAGTAGGAAAGCAGGGAGAAAAAGAAAAACACAGAAAACACAGAGGAGGAATGGGGGAGAAGGCCCCAGATTAGTTGAGTTCTCGTCCTTTGCTGCCCCCAAACTGATACCAGTACCACCACCACCACCATCATCACCACCTTGAATGAAGCACATGACACAGGGAAGCAGCTGCAGAGCAAGGAGACATCCTTGACTAGGCAGACTCACATACTACTCAGCAAGTATTTTGTACCTAAAGCTAAAAGTGTTCCTTCCCCTTCCTGTCCTACGTTAAAGAGCAAGGAACAACGAACCAAGACTCACCTTTGCCCTTCTTGGCCCCAAAGCAACTGGCAGCATGTGGCCCAGTATTGTTGGCAACATTGGGAGGTGCCTCTTGGTAACGCTCTGCCTGTGGGATCTCCCGGTGAACTTGATACGACAAATTCCGAAGAAGGCAAACGCAGTTCTCCACAAGCTTAGGAACACAAGATAGAGGGCTTAGTGAACAAGGAGAACGTCTATCGTGATTTCCCAGCAAGCACAGGTTTCCCTGATTCAAGTATTAAAATACTGATCCCCAAAAAGCACAGCCCCATCCATTATCATTCACAAAGACTCTTATGTGCGCCAAGCTTCTCAAAATCCTTGCAGCCTCAGACTAATGAAGGTTTCTGCCACCATTTGGTGTGTGACACAAAACTGAGGATCACCCTTTTTCCTACTTAGGA
This sequence comes from Lutra lutra, assembly GCF_902655055.1. NCBI lineage: Eukaryota > Metazoa > Chordata > Mammalia > Carnivora > Mustelidae > Lutra > Lutra lutra. The sequence goes on along the minus strand of NC_062287.1, from coordinate 101,924,395 downwards.
AAATATATAACCTTGGAAATACAGCTACAAAGCTTTAAGATAGATGATATAGGTAGAAGAAATTCGAAAGAAAACTGTTTTCTTCTAAGGTGAACATCTACTTTAGGGAGCAGGGGTTGGTATAGATACCTAATGTCCCTAAAAAGCCTGAGATGGTGAGGTCTGCACGACAAGTACCTTCATGGCTGCTGTGCCTGGAATTCACTCAGCCATTAACTTACCTTGCTATCTGAGTCCTTCTGCCCAATCTCAGCCTGAACAATGAAAATGAGGGCATCCACTAAACCATCACATTCACGAAGTTTCCGGCGAGCTTCACTCCTCTCTGAGCTGACATTCCTGAGGGGGAAGGGAGAGGTTTCAAGAAGACTCCAATACTCCCTTAGTATCTTCAACATCTACAAGCCTCCTCCGTACTTTTTCTTTTTACTGTAACAGTTAGTGAGTACTTGTTACAAACAAGGTACTGCAGTTGAGAGAAAGCTGAGTAAGACAACTCTTCTTCCAGGACATTTATAACAAGGTCAGGGGGTGGGGGGTGAGGAGATGACACACACCTAGGGAGGGTCTAAATAAGGTAAACCAACAATACTTTAAGATCAGACGGATACTTCTTGCACAGGAAGTACAAATGAAGAAAGGGGTAGAGCACACACAGGTATACGCCAAAGAGAGAAAGACTATATTGCAGCATTTATAGATTTAGGAAGAAATCAGAAAAACTTGCATGAAATACAGGCACTTTTGAGTTTAGCCTCAAAAGATAAATAAGGAGGGGCACCTGCCTGGCTCATGTGGTAGAGCATGCAACTCCAGATCTCAAGGTCTTAAGTTTGGGTGTAGAGATTACTTAAAATCCTTTAAAAAAAAAAAAAAAAAAAAAGGTAAAGAGACAAGGGCACTGTAGCCTGAAGGAAGAATACCTCTCCCCCGACACCACCACCCTTCTAGTACTGTGTTCCTCCTACTGCATTTGTCACAGCTTTACTTGAAATATAGGTCACTGAGGACACACTCAGGCTCAAGACTAGACAACTGCCTTACATGTGGTAGATATGAACAGATGCTCACTGAATTAAATGAACAAAGTCAAAGAGACACAGAAGTGAGGATGTGCAGGGGAACAAGTAAACCAACATAGCAAATATATGTGCACACAAGCAAGTAGTGACAAAGGTAAGACAGGCTAGAGTCACAGTATACAATACGGACAGGAATGGAAGCTGAATGACAGGCCAAAGAATTAAAAAAGAACTTCTTTTGTAAACTTAAGTCAGTCAAAAATTCAATCTTCATATTCTTGAAGCCCTTATGTTACCTAAGACAGCCAGCTGTGTTGGTGAGTACCGACTCCCACTCAATATGACGCGGCTTACAATCTTCATTGGGTTCCCGCTCCCAACCAGAATGTGGGATGATCACTTCATCTGTCAATGCATGCAGTGCATGGTCCACAATCTCCATCTTGATTGAGTCATGGGATGAGAGATTCCACAGGGTTCCTGGCAGAGACAACCCATCAGATACCTCTCTAACACCCAAGACAGTATGTTTGAAGAATGCCAAAGAGAATCCCTTATTCCATCATTTCTTGGTCTTCCCCAATGACCAAATACCTTGTAATGGTATTCAAGCTTTTGTTTGTGACCCATGATAAGAAATATACATTATAGCTCAACATATATATACATATGTGTACATCATGAAACAAAAGTTTCATAAAACAATACTTACTATTTATAAGCAATGTTCTCTGGGTTATCCACACCAGAGTTTCTCAACCTCATTAACACTGACCCCTTGGGCCAGATATTTCTTTGCTGTGGCAAGCTGACCTATCCATTATTAGATTTTGAGCAGTATCTATGCCCTTTACTCCTTAAATGCTGGTACCACTCCCTCCTGCCCAAGCCAAGTTATGACAACCAAAACTGTCCCCAGACATTGCAAATGTCCCCTAGCGGGCAAGACCAGTCCTGAGAACTAATAATCTATTCCACTTCTTGTTCTTTCTTCCTCTTGAAATACTGACTGGGATCCACAACTGTGTTCAATACACACTAATGGATCACAACCCACAATATGAAAAACCACTCTTCAAAGCAAGGATCACAAGCTCAAGTATCTACACATGTCAGGCAGGTGCGTCAGGACAAGCAGATATTTAAAAGAAATTACAAGAGAGTGGAAAAATAGCAAAAGACACTCAGCTTCAGTGCTGGGGAAACAACTTGTTATATGGCAGTAGTTGGCAAAAAGGTTCAGGATTACTACAAATGGGAGAACATGCCTACCAGTCAGCTCAGACTAACCACTGTCAGGTAGCAAAACAGAACCATTGTTGCCAGTTCCCACACATTTTTAATAGAAGCCAAACGAGCTGCAATTTTAAATGAAATCTTCTGAGTTTTAAATATCAGCAAGCAATTCTTTGAAATTTTGAACACTTTGCGTGATCCAAATAAATCAGAGAGATGAATCTGCCCCCAAAGACCACCAGTTCACAACCTTAAGTCAAAAGTAAAAGGGCTGAAAGTCCTTCTAGCTCTCAATATCTCTACGGGTCACAGTAACCCCAACCCAGCAGCTGCCCTTGTGCCCATAACTCACCGGTGATAACTTCAGTGAGATCCATATCCCGAGCCTTTCGGAGCAATCGCACAAGCGCAGGAACACCATCACAGTTTTTTATGGCGATCTTGTTATCCTGGTCACGCCCAAAAGAGATATTCTTGAGAGCTCCACAGGCTCCAAGGTGCACTTCCTTTTTGGGGTGGTCTAACAATCCCACCAGTACTGGGATCCCCTTGAGCTTCCGAACGTCGGTCTTCACCTTGTCATTGCGATAGCACAAGTGCTGCAGGTATGCAGCTGCATTAGACTTGACAGCATCCAATCGGAATCCTAACATGGCGATCACCTCTGGCAGCTCTGGCTGTCTCCAGTTGTGAGGTGGGGGCCCCCCCTTACGCAGGCTATCCAAGCTTGCTAAACTTCCCCGTTCATGCTGGGCCAGAGGAGCCCAATAGTACTGGTCCGATGGCACCTCCTCACCAATCATGTCTTCATAGCTCCTGCAGTGTTGGAAGAACCAAAAGGAAAAGAATACATCAAGTTGTTGAGTCTGGTTTCGTGGAGAGCTCCCATGACCCCTCACCTCCAAGGCAGGAGGCAGGAGTAACTTCAACTCTAGCACACTAGATCTTACCTGTCCTTTATAAATGATATACTGATCAATTTTTCGTAAGGAGATAAGGGAATAATTTTAAAGGCATCTGCAGTTAGATTAAAACTACATTTTGTCCTGTCAAGTTTACTAGCTCGGAGGAGAGTAACAAGCATTCAGAGACGTTAATCACAAAAAGAACCAAATCCTGACTGCTTAGCACTAAAATGATACCTGACAGCTAAGGTCTCTGGATAGTGACTGAAATAAACCTTCAGAAGACAGAGTTAAACCAAAGAAGTCAGCAAACAATGTTTGAGAACAACTCTTACAAGCCTTCGGCTAAACAGGAAAATGAGGCATTTACACACAGGAAACAGCTGCTGGGATTAGACCCTTAAACACATTTCTTATTTAAGCCTCTCCTTATCTCATTTTGGAAATTATAAAAGAGGAGATAATAAAAGTAAAAAGAGTACAGGCCTTCGTGCTACACCGAAGGGGGACCTGGCTTTAGTAGAAGCTTGAACATTAATTTTCACAGTTCATCCCAACGTCATCTCTGCTACTCAACAAACGTGTTCCAGATAATGATTGCCAGCCTCCAATTTCTACAGATGACAATACCTTGGATTCTGTCGAAACAGAGGCTACTGAACACCACAGCATTTGGGATAACCAATGACTAAGAAAAAGAACAAAATAAGCAAGGGCAGGCTTAGAGAAAAGTCTCACTGGAGAGAATTCTTCCTATTTCAGTACTACTAGCAACCACTAGAGGGTGAATCTGTCACACTATTATTTATTCATAACCACCAGGAAGGAAGAGACCCATTATCTGCGAGCTCATCTCACCCTCTGGCTCCGTAGGAGAGAGGAGAATCTATTGTGTGGAACTCTCCAAATAAGCCTGTTGTTTGTTCCACAAAACCCCTCCCACTGTCACCAAACCCTGAAAGTTAGCTGCAGCATGAGGCCCTGCCTCAAAGCTGTCAACATCAACCACTCAATAGCGAGTCAGATGGACAAAGCATTAGTAAAAATCCCTATTTTCAAATATCATTGCAACAAAGTGAGCAGGTTATAGCTAAGCTTTAAAAGGAGGCTACTGAACAGTAATGTTAAGGAAGATTCCATTTTAGTAGGGGAAAAATAAGGTCAGAGTATGTTGCGTATGTCCACCTGCATAGGAAAAAAAGAAATCAAAGCAAATGCACCAAAATGTTAGCCACAGTTCTTTCTCTATGGCCAGAGTGCCTTTCTACATTTTTCTAGTTTTGTAGTGAGCACGTCTTACTTTCATTATTGTTTTAGTATAAGCAATTACAAAAACAATCGCCATAACCAAGATTTTGGTCGCTCAGTTGTATTTCCTTCTTTATAAGCAGGGAATCATGACATTCTTCCCTTTGTTTTACAAATAACAAAGCTGTGCCCAGAAAGATTAAATGACTTGCTTGAGGCTATATAGCTAGTGGCAAAGGCACAACTAGAACCAGAAGTCTTCTGGTTCAGTGCTTTATCCACTAATTATTCTGCCTTACTGTTTCCGTTTGACCTTGTATTACTCTCCAAGGCCTGGAACAGGAAGCAGCTAATGTTCCTGCTAGTCAAGCAGGTTTCCAAGTCCAGTGCCACCCTGGAATGGACCCAAGAACCAGGCCCAAAAATGCTCTCTTTTTATGTCAGTTGCCACAGTAGAGAATGACCTGGCCACCCACACCCACCTAGGTCCAATCACTCTACTAATGAGGAAGTCTGAAAAGCAGACTTGTTTCAAGCAGACGGGCCCACGCCCTGGGCAGACTCCTTTGGTGATAGCTGTTACCTACCACTGCTTCAAGTTGCACCAGGTGAAGTCTGCTGCTCACCCCACTGCCCCCTACCCCAATAGAAGGTGAGTCACATGGGAGTTGGACTAGCTGTCCAAATGATACAATACCTAAAAGGTGAATGACTCAGGCTGAGATAATGGAGCCTCTAACCTGGGCCCAGCCCAGTTCACTACTAACCAAGCTACCTAATATGAGGAAAACGAGCACCAAGGCATTTGCTTTAGAAGGTTATGACCCCATACAGAAATTCAACAATAGCTGCTTGGTTAGCCTTACTACGAAGACATCCATAAATCTTCTCCTTTATTTCTTATTATTTTTCGTTGCCTGGAAAACACTATGTCTGTGATTTATCATAAAGCAGGGCTGACAGCCCATGCGCCAAACCTGTTCTTGTACAGTCCCAGAGCTAAAAAGGGGTTTTTGTATTTTTAAAAGGTTGTAAAAGGAGAACAACAACATTAAAATATATACATATTATATATATATATATGGCCTGCAAAACCTATTAAAAAAGTTCTGCCTGGTCCTTTACAGAAAAGGTTTGCCAACCCCCATTCCAAAGCATTCTTTCAAGGCAAACCTTCTACCAGCCCAAACATCAATCACTCCCTTTTTCGTATCACCAAAGAATCCCCAGGGATGAGTAGCAAAGTCAGAATAGGCAGCTGCTAAGCAACCTTTCAGAATGTCACTTATATACCACCCTCAGGGATGCCACCCCCATTTCACTTTATAATCAAAGGTAAAAACCAAAACACGAAGTGTCAGGGCTTTGGTGAGATCAAGGTTTGTTTTTAACTTGAAACTAAAATCACCACAGGGAGGGTTCTCACATACACCCTTAACTGTCCACTCTGGCCCTGAAAGCCAAAAACCCTCAATTCTCTCTTATTACCAAACCAAATGCTAAAGAAATTCATAGGAGCAAGGCAGTATCCCATAGCCCCAAAGCACCAAGCTCCCTTGTGCAGCTGCCTATCACCAAAAAGCCAGATCGTGGGCAGAAACAGCGGCAACTCTTGGCATGGAAGCAAAGGCCACTCTTCAGGATGTAGACCAATAACCACAAGTCATTATCTATAAATAATTAGAATATAGGATTTTCATCATGAAAAAGACAAAAAAGCAAGTCAGTATCTGGTAAAGTCACAAAAGGGAAGACAGTGTCTCAGATTCAAAAAAGCACTTAGAAGGAGAAGGAATAGCTACCCCTTATCTCTGTCTTGGTTTAAGACCCTTGCCTTCCCCTTTTCTTCCCTACCTGAGTCGTCGACGAGGGTCAGAGGGCGTCCCAGTCCGACGGGCAGTGCCATAATCGGACATCATGCCATAATCCAGATCATCATAGCCCATGCTACGCTGGTCATCTTCTAGCCCGTAAGGCTCTGGGTGAAAACGATGCAGATCCACACTGCTCCCACCTACCCGAACTTGGGGCTGGGGCCCATACACATCCTGTCTACTAGGTGCCCGATAACCTTCCATGCTGGGCCTGTACCGCTCCTCAATGCGGGTCACCCGGGACAGACTGCCATAGTTGTCACTGCTACTTGGATAACCATCTTCATAGTGGCGGCTATATCCATCGGGAGGGTAGTGGAAGTTCCTGGGAAGGGTAGCAGTGCCTGCTTGCCCAACGTAGGGACCAGGTCCCCCATTGCCATTCTTGCGGAAGTCACGCCCCAGAGTCTGGATATAGTTGTTAGAAACTGATGAGGCATCCACAGGCAGCCCATCTGGTCCCACAGGGACTGGCTGTACTGTCCGTGTTGTCACAGTCTTCACAACTTTCTTGACCTTCACATAAGGAAAGAGAAAAGCGTGAATAATATAAGCCTCAATTCTAGACCTCTTTTTTTTTTTTTTTAAGATTTTATTTATTTATTTGACAGAGGGAGACACAGCAAGAGAGGGAATACAAGCAGGAGGAGTGGGAGAGGGAGAAGCAGGCTTCCTGCCGAGCAGGGAGCCCGATATGGGGCTCGATCCCAGGATGCTGGGATCATGACCTGAGCTGAAGGCAGAGGCTTAACCCACTGAGCCACCCAGGCACCCCCCTCCCTTTTTTCTTTTTTTTAAAGATTTTATTTATTTATTTCACAGACAGAGATTACAATCAGGCAGAGAGGCAGGCAGAAAGAGAGGGGGAAGCAGGCTCCCTGCTGAGCAAAGAGCCCAATGCAGTGCTTGATCCCAGGACCCTGGGATCATGACCTGAGCCAAAGGCAGAGGCTTCAACCCACTGAGCCACCCAGGCACCCCAATTCTAGACCTCTCTAAGAAATGAAACAAACCCCTACCGCTACATTTTATCTAGAAATGCCTTACATTTTACCATCTACCTTTCACTCTCTACCTTACAGGAAGTGCTCAGGCAGGAAATCTGTGCCGGCAGTAACTATGCCTTATATAAGGGAAGCTATTGTAGACCTTGCAGACTTCTCTCTGCCCCATTCCATTCAATTTTCCCATATCTCTTCTATCTTCCCTATCTAGCCAGAGATCACGTTCTTTATGCATTCACTACAGATTGATACTTTCCATCTACCCTAAGTGCTTAATCTCTCCCCCACCACCAAGAAAGACCAAAGGAAGACCTCCTCTATCATCCCAGACCTTATACAAGTCTTAGCTTACTGTGGTCTCTGTGCGCCGAGTAGTTCCATCATCAGAGGTCTCCACAGAGACAACAGACATGGCTCCCTCAGGGTCCTCCTCTGTGTAGGTCCCCACAATCTGCCCTGGCTCCTGCATTCTGGGAATGGTGCTATACACAAGGTGACTGTGATCCTGTATGGAAAGGTGGAAAAGGAAGGAATGACTATTAAGCCATATATATCAATAGTCCAACCCAATGAGAAGTAGTCTCCCTAGAGAGATTCCTCATGCATCTTCCATGGGCCCCAGGATTTAGTGGAGTATATGTCCCCACCTTTTGAACTTATACAAAAGAGCAGAAGATGTAAGTCCCCAGTTCTAGTCATTTAACAAATATAAACTGAGTTAACTACAGCCACATCAACACCCAAGTGACAGAGACTTAACTTCCCAGTTCTGGTCATCAAAGTGTCTATGAACTGTGTTAACTGTGGCTACATCTCCGTCTGGGTGATCCTTCAAGAAAGAAGTTCACCAGTAAAGAACTTTTAAGATGAACCAGAAAGTCCCCCAAAAAACCCTCTTCTGACTCTGTTACTCTTTAGAAACTGCCTAAGGCTCAAGACCAGTGAGATTTCAGGTAAGAACAGAAGCATGCCCATTCCAGAAAAGGGATGCAGTAACTGAAGGATCAAATACAGGAGCAGTGGCCATTAAAACTCATTCCAAAATACAACTACGCGTATACACTTATGCTCCACTACTTTATTTTCCTAAATGAAAGAATCTAATTAATGGGTGGGTTCTTACAATGTATCAGGCACTTTGCAAGACACCAATATGCTCTTACAGGCTGGGGAAGTAAGAGAAAAATGAAGCAACCAAGACCTTGAGCCAAAGACATTACCTGGGGTCCGTTGAGTTTCAGATCTGAAAATTTCTGTCGCTCAAGGTCAGCATCGCCCACAAACCGGCCGTTCTGAAACATAGCCCACAAGAAGACAATTCATTTTGTGGCCCTCCTTTCCTCTATCAAATACAAATGATCTTTTTTCCAAACAGGAAAGGGTTTTCAAATAGGTATTTGTGGCCTGGAGTCCTTCTGTCAAGTACTTATAGAAGAACCACATCACTCCTTAGTTTTAGCACTTTCCTCAAAAGTGGAATTGGGCCTGGAACTGGCAGACTGGGTCTCTGGAACATAAGAAGGTAAGCTCCATGAGGGCAGACATTTTTTCTATTTTTATTTTTGGTCAGTTTTGTTCAATGATATATTTCCAGTACCTTGAACAATGCTTGGCACATAATAGGCACTCAAAATCTATTTGCTGAGTAAACAGCAGAGACTCAGGTAAGTCCTTAAAAATAAAAGGAAAGTAGAAAAGCTAGGTTGGGGAGTTTCCAAAAGCCCTCTTTATTGCTCCATCCATCTTCATGCTCTACTACCACTGGAAACTCCCACATCAGCCAGCTTTTAAAGAGACACACAAGAGATAGAGTCTCCCTTTCCAAGCAGGAAGAAAACGAGGACCCCAATTCCCCTCTGAAAAAACAGTTGTCTCAACATCATCATCATCATCACCAATTTTTAGAGCCACAGAACATAAGCTGCTCTGTTTTGAGCAGCAGGAAATAATCTAACAACATTACACTACGTAAAAATACAGTTGACTGCTCCTCTTCCAATAGTGAGCAGTGAGATCCAGCCACCTTGGAAGACTTCCCCCACCCTACTCCTATTACACAGGGAGTGTAATGCTGCAGGGAGAGGAAGTTAAACATTACTTTCAGGAAGAAGGAAAGGTGTGGCTTCGTTGCCGAACAGAAGTTAAAAATAAGAGAGAGAGAGAAAGAAAGAAACCTAGTACTAAATTCTGGAATTCCCCACCACCTCCAAGCCTGAGCCGTCCTGCTCTCCCCTTTCAATATATACTGCTCATTGCTAACCCTCTATTCTGATTCCTATAAAAATCCTAGGAACGCTGCAAACATACTGCTTCCAAGTCTCCTAAATGGACTTTTGTCCTCTCACGCAATATGCTCCTCAGCATGATGGATCTTCTCTGTCTTAAAAAATAAGTAAGTAATCAATGTAAAGGACTACTGGAGCATAAGCACTGTTGTTAGTTCCCAACCAGAGATCCCTTCAGATGGTGGAATCTACCAGGCAAGGTCTACCCTACACATACACACCCTCAGACAGATTACATCACAGCGAAGTCAGACCAGAGAAACCATAGGAAACACAAGATACTTCTCATTTCTAACACCAACTCCCCCAAGTCACTCAGAGGCAGCCAACCCAGAGACCACTGGCTCCTGTGGTTATCTGGGTTAAATAACAGCACGATGCTCCTTCTCCAGCTCTAACCAACAGAATTAACAGTGATACCCTCCCCACAAGACAGGATCTGCAAAGCTAACAAAACAAGCATACAAGGACAATATGGAGCAGGAATACACAATTTATGGATACTGCCACACCTTCTGAGCAGACTGTTCCCTGAGCAATACTGAACCGGAGCTGAGAGTATAAGATACCCAACCTCACCAACCACTAAGCAGGCATTTACCTTTCTGAATGTTTGATACCAAGTTGGCGGGGGGAATAAGAGAAAACAGAAGGACCTTAGGTACAGCTCCTAACTATATGATTTACCATGACTAGAATTATATCCCAAACCAGAAACCCCACCCCAGCAAAACAGGAAGTCAGACAGATGCTTCTTGAGATACATCTATTCAACTCAGCAGAGCAGCAATATTCCCTATCTCTTACATCAGTACTGGAAAGGAGGTTCACCATGATACACGGGCACCGGACAGCCCATCACCACAAGGAAAGCAGTTTCCCAAGTAGGATCATAGCCTCTCTATGACCATGCCAAAGTCCTACCTGCAAGTCTGATGGAGAGAGGGGTTACCTGATGCCGGCGGGTGAGGGTGCCGTTGGCCAAGAGTGGGTTGGCATCTTGTGGTGAGACCCGGACGCGTTCCAGTTGCGCCGAGACGTGGCGCCGTTCCTCCTCCAGCGCCCGGGTCAGCTTCTCAAACTGGGCCTCTTGTTCCTTCACAGAGGCCAAGATGCTGGCGGTCGACTCCACCTCTGAGTCGTCCATGAAGGTAAGGGGCGGAGCCGCCGCAGGGCAGGGTAAAAAGGAAGGTGTGGATCACAGAGGGAGGAGCAAAGAGGGAGAAGGCCCCCCTCACTTCACACTACTGAGAGAAGGTAAGGGAGAGGAGAAAAAAGGTCACAGGTCAGAGAAGACAGATGAATCATTAATCCCAGAGCCAAAGATGCCCTCTTGTGGTTTTACCGCAAGGCAGAAAGCCAACCACCACCAAGCCTAGGAGCCCATCACCACTGTCCGCTCAAGCAGGATCCTTTGCCCACTACCCTTTAACACCTCACCAGAAATAACCAACGCATGGAAACGTGCAACTAGATCCAAGTCTACACTGTTGGCAGGAGAGGGAGAATATGGCTAAGTACTATAGTCATAGTCATAACAGGAGATTAATATTAGATTATTTTTCCCTGGAAAAATTTGCTGGCATCAACTCAGTGAAAGTTGTAACTCCACAGCACACACCAGCACCCACTGGCCTGCAGAGGTACGCCATTTCTAGAATTAAGGGAACAGTACAGACCTACAGTTCTTACCTCCCCAAATCTGAACACTGAAATTGCCTCAGGGGTGGCAAAATTTACTAAATGAATATGCAGGCTAAAATGCCAATCAATCAAGAAATATAAATAGTAAAAAAAACTTCCTACCGTCAAATGCAGGCAACAAAATGAAGGCCCTCATTTTGAATACATTTATGAAGGAGTCTTTCTACTTTTCGAAACCATACTATAATGCTGAAGGCAAACCGTGGGCCTTGGCTCAAGGAGACAAGAGAGCAGTAAAACCACAAAAAATTCTGTATGTAAAAAGGCTCCACTTGCAGCGACCTTCACCTCTTTGGGAAGTAGGAAAATGAACACTGGGCTCGAACTCTGAAATTGCCCCTTGAAGTAGTTCACATTCTAACCTTCAGTCAATGTCTGGGAACTTCCTATATCCCTGTTATCCTGCAGAAAGCTCTAAATAAACCAAGTGCATTTTTATATCTTTACCTATTCCAACTCAGGTTAAACACCCAAGTAGCTAAAGGATTTGTGTTCTATTTATACAATAAATGATTGTTGTATAAAAAAGAAGAGTTCCCCACACCCTACTTCATTAACTGCAAGTCGGCCAATAAATGGAGGGGCCCTGTAGACACACCATTGGACTCAATAGGGTTTCTCGCTTACAAACTGGCTACAGGAGACTTTATGGCCAGTCCAACATATACCATGTCAAGAGGTTTTAAAATAAACTTTCTTCCCCTATTCCCCACCCTCTTCTCAACCCCTTAAAGAAAAAAAGGTACTTAAAAAATTTATTCTTAATAAACATATTTCCATACACACCTGTTAAGACAAAGTCGTAACTGACTGGTTTTAACACAGAGTACAGCCCAGTCTAGATTCAAAAAATCATGGGAGAAGCATCCCAGCCACCACAGCAAGGAGGAAGCAGGAAGGAGAGAGCTGCAGAAATATTTGGAGGAAAAATGAGATTGAGAAGAAAATAAAATATACCCAAAACATTAAAAAATAAGAGGAAGGGGCAGGTATTGGGAGAAAGACAATCTGGGAATGGAAGGGAGTCACATAAAATAGGACTTGCAATTGCTTAATGTGACAAATGCCCTTGGGACTTTGTTCTGTCTTCAGATACCAGGACCCTGATGTAGTTTTTATTAAAACCTGGATTCTACTGTCATGGAGTACTTCTGTACAGAGTAGGTTATAATATAGATAAAAATTCACTTATCCCCTATTCCCAGCAATCGAAGTGGGGGAGGGGAACTTCTGATGTTGGAATGCCCTTCCCCCTTCTTCCCACCTCTAAGACAGAAACCTCAAAGCCCAGTCCCAGCATGCCCACAAAGACATTGAGAAACCAACGCAATAGTGGGGAAGACATGTGGGGACTAGCCTAGACTGAGCCTTTTGCTTCAGTTCCCTTTCCCACGCTCCCTAGGGCCCCTACCAAACACAAGCGCTGGGGCCTGTTTGCTCTAGAGTATATGCAGCATTCTGCAAGCAAGAGTACCCAGAGGAACAGATAGACAGGTGTCCAATAAACTCCCTAATTAATCCTCTACCACTAAGACATCTTCCAGTGGATCCAGCACCGAAATCCAAGAATGTGGCAGCCCCCTCTAAATTTCTCTGTCTTTGGCTCTGGGTTCCCGTAATCACTTATCAACTACTATTCTTCCTTCCGGTCTGTTGCTGAGTTTTCCTATTCCCACCCTACATCCCAACAGGCCACTCAAACGTCTTTAATAAGTATCCTCATTAAAAAAATAAACTTTTTTAAATGCTGCTCCCTCATCTCTATTGCTTCATTTTAAGCATTGAACATATCCGCTCTGTACGATGACCTACGAACCTTCATACCAGGAGGACTCTAAAGTCAAGAGAGATCTTCCAGTTCTAGATTTCAACAGGGCCTGAACTGCAGTTACCACTCTGGCAGCCTCCACCCTATAATCTTCTTTGCTAATAAATACCCAAACTACCACTATCATGGGGCATACAGTAACAACACTCCCTGCTGCAGAGAAATTGTCATCGTGTGGTAAACAGCTACTTTTTACCCCTACAATTTTCAATAAAGGGAGTTAAGAAAGGATAGTCGAAAAACTATCCAGGGCTCTAAATCAGGATGCAGGATCTTTTCACATCCTTCACGGCTTTAAGGACTGAGCACCAGGCTCTAATCTGCAGAAGATGACAACACAGCTAAGCAGAAAGAAAGGACCAGATTCCTAGACCTAACAGCACGGTGAGATATTCTGCCTGAAAGGGGGCAGAGGCAGAGACTATGTAGGATAGGACGCAGAAGACTGGTCCCAGTCCTGGCGCTGCCACTAGCCAACAATGGCAGGAAGTCAATGCCATGTTCTCATCCAAGAGATGCCAGCATCACCAGCCCAGTTTAACTGAGAGTTGCTAAGAGGATCAGGTGAGATAATGTATGTCATACAAATGTGAGGTATGAAGTTGTTTCAAGAGTTAGTTTCTATCTCCCAATTATATTACTTAATGGTAATGCCTCAGCCCAAAACTATTTTGTGAACTAGTAGATGAGACTAACCGGATCAAAAGCATAACTGGGTTCTAAGGAGTGGATGAGCTGGTTCCCCTGCTCCAACTCTATTTACTAGGAGGTCCCACCTAGACCAGTGTTTCCAGGACACAGAGTGCAGGATTACACACCCGCTATAATAAGTTCTTGACCCCTTATTTGAGGCCTTAGCAGTTTCTGACCACAGAGAAAGGGAAGGTGAAAAGAACTAACAATTACTGAGTGTTTTACATTTATTATGGTGGTAATACAATGCTAAAGAAGAAAGTTTTACTGCAAATGAGAAAATGGGCTCTAGGTGAAGAAATTACCCAAGGTCTTGGTTAATAGCAAATTCTGAATTTAAACTCAAGTATATTCCATTCCAAAGCCTGTGTTCTCTTTCTACTACATGCTGTCAAGCCTAGAAAGTACAAGCCCAGTATAAGATGTACAGTCCAGCCCTTCTCCCCCATAGTCCTTGCACTTTCTGCCAAAACATCACAAGAAATAAGTGGGGGAGGGGATTTCCATTTTTCCTTACATTAAAGGGTTATTCATAATGTCTACAAAGAGGATATAAGTGGGAGAAGGGAAACAAATGGGAGGAAAAAGAGAGCGGAAGTGGGGGAAGAGAGCGAAGCCAAGGATGAGCTACAGTACAACAGCCCACCTCACAACTCAGACTTGAAGAGTCTTCATCAATGCCATACACATAAAAAAAATTGTGCTTTAAACCAGAATCTGCAAACCACTAATGGACTTTGGCAATTAGAGTCAAGAAAGTCACGGGAGTCCAGGCCAACACCTTTCTTAATATTTTCAAATGCATTACACTGGCTCTCACTACAAAAAGATGGTCAAGGAATTCTCCAAATGAGGAGAGAAAGACCACACATAAAGTGCACCCTGCCATTCCCCTAAGAGTAGACTTTCCCCTAATACTATGACTGGTTTTACTTGTAACAAGCCATAGGTGCTATAGGCCTGTGAATCTACAGCAAGTCTCCAGCATTCAGGTGATGACAATGGTAAAAATTCAGTCTCTTCCGTAAGAAACCCAAACCAAAAGTTAAATTGGATCAAATACCCAGAAGGACCAAAGAGATGATGCCAACCAGTAGCTGGGTAAAAAGTATCAGCAATAACACAGCCCCTGGAATGGCCTATCCTACTGTCATGTGGCTATAGGAATGTAACTTAAGATTCTCAGTTAAGAATACAGGCTCTGGAATCTGCCTGGGTTCAAATCCCAGTTCCACTGCTTCTTAGCTGTAGAACTTCGGGCAAAATACCATTTAAGCTCTAAACCTCAGGTTCCTTTTCTGTAAAATGGGGGAAATAAAATACACGTAAGAGTAACTGCAAGAAGTATGTGAGACAATCCACATAAAGTGCTTAGAAAATGTTTTGACACACAGCAAGCTATTAATATGGTTACTGATAAAACACTACCACAAATAGCTAACACAAGGGGCCAGAGTTTGGTGGTGTTAATAGGACTTTTGAATAAGCCACACATATCTCCACATGCCCCCCTCTCCGCTTTTATAAGAAGCCCAGTAAACTACAGGAATTCTCCACACTCTCAAAGGGAAAGACAAAATAAAATTCCAGACTAGGGGTCAAAAGACCTGGGGTTCAAGTTCTGGCTCTGCCTAAAAGTAGCTGTGAGAACTAACTCAAAGGGTAAGTTATAACCCCTGTAATCTTCACTTTCATTACTTGTCAGGGTTTAGCTTTAATGGGCTAATATATGTAAAAGTATAGGCTGGGTGACTGAACTTCTCCTACATCCCTGCTATTCTGATAAGTATATCTGAAGACATTGGTGCCTGGGTGGTTCAGTTGGTTGAGTGACTGCCTTCAGCTCAGGTCATGATCCTGCAGTCCCAGGATCAAGTCCCGCATCCGGCTCCCTGCTTGGCAGGGGGTCTGCTTCGCCCTCTAACCTTTCTTTCCCCTTTCAGGCTTGCTAGCTCTCATTCTCTCTCTCAAATAAATAAATAAAATCTTAAAAGAAAAAAAAAGTATATCCAAAGACATGACCAGAATTAGGCAAGCTACCCCTTATGGAAAGAAGAAAAAGTATCTGCCCTCAGATGGAGAACTCTAAACCCCCTCAGAATAGTCTTAGAGTTTCTTCGGAAAGAAATTTTATCTTCTGCAGCCAATCCCAAAACCAGTCGTCCTCTTTCCTTCCTTTTTATTATGAAATCAAAACCAATGTCACAAAGTGATACCTTCCCCCAAAAGCAAGGATAAGCAAAACTCTATGTCATCCTAGTGATTTCAAATGACTGTTTTAAAAAGCACACTGAGCCTCACACTGAAGAATACCAATCAATAAAATATAGCACCTGTAACACCACAGAGCTATACTATGTAAGGCTGAAGCCAACAAAGGTTCGTCTTCTAGATCCCTAAAAAGCATCTGTTTGCCTAAAACCACATGTGCTCCAAAATTCAAAGCAATTATTCCTGTTCAACCATATGCACAGAAAACTGACATTTTATTTTTAAATTAAAGGAATATATTTAGTAGTAGTTTTTTCTCTGGCTTCTTATTACCAAAAGTGCATGTACATCACCAGGAGTGCATGTACAGGTCCAAGGTCTAAGTGCCCCACCTACCACCTGATGTTCCACCATCTCAAGCTCCGTGAGAACAATTCCAGTGTTCCCTGCCTTTGTTGGAAGACTTAACTGCCACACTGAGCCCAAGTCCCTGGACGTGATCTGCAGGAAGACCTAAAGAGTACTCCGCCCACTTCATGATCTCAACTGACCACTTCTCAGTGTTACAAAACTGGTATGATGGAAATGGCCCTTTCCTAGGTGTTAGCAGTTTCTGAGCTTCGCTGTGAATGGGCCTGATGCAAGGTCCAGCTTTGCCACCTAAGAGCACCCAAAAGGCAGACTGGGGACTTTCATTTTCACAGGGAAAAACTAGATCTCAATGTGTCCACCATGAACCTCTCTGACGAATTAAGAAGTATGACAAATCACTGTCCTCTTTGGGAAGAGTGATACTTCTGATTGGAGATCCAGAGCAAAGAAGGAAAATAAATATCTAAAAGTTTTGGTTTTTTAAAAATATTGTTAAAAGGAGGTTGAGTTGGACATCTCCACAGATCAATAGGACACCTTAAACTCACCTCAGTTTTATCATCCTGACCCAAATTTACATATCAGAATTTAGTTTTTACGGTGACTGTGACTTTAAAAGAAAAAAAAAAATCAACTCCATCATCTTGACCCTAAATTCGGAAACCAGATGGAACATTATCCTTGTTCTTTTTTCCTCTACCTTGAATTCTGGGAACCCCCAAACCATAACATACTAAATGGCTGAATGCTGGACTGGCTTTGAAGCAAAGGAAGGGTGTGGCTCTCAGCTAGTGAGGGGCCCAGGGCTGAAAGGGTATGGAAAGAAACAAAACCTGCTTCTCTCTGGGGCACGTATGACACACACACACAGGACTGGTCTAACAAGTCCTTCTGATCTCTCAGGCCAGGCCGCCTCCTTCTCCACCCCCATTACCCACAGGCCTCTCCAAGGCCCTCCACTGGGACAGACAACGCTGAATTTTCTCTCAATCCTGAAAGTCTGAGACACATCAGTTGCTTACCTGAATCCCTGCTGCAACCCTGCCAAAGAAGCCTCACCTAGCCTTATAAGGCGAAAGCAGAGCTTTAGGGAGAGGCCGATAAGGAAACAAAGATAAGAGGGCGGGGCAAAAAGAAGGCGGTGTCAGACTGGAGGAAGGGGAGAGGCCAAATGCCTTTCTCCTCCCTACTGGAGAAGGGAGAAAAAGAAAGGGAGGTCAAGTACACAATGGGAAGTGAGAAAAAGTCTAATCAAACTGGGAAGGTATTGTGTAACTCCTGTGTCATAAAACAGAAATCCTAAAGTTAACTAGGATACCTTATACCCTTCCCTACCCTAGGCTAGAAAAAAAATTTTCATGGAAAAAAAGCTTAACCTTAGGGTTTTCTAGAGGTCACCAAATTGTTTGAGCTCACATTCCTTTTTTAAAGAAGTAGCTTCTCACCAAACCCCCTTACTTTCTATCTATGGCATTCTCAACATTTCCTTCCCCATCCTCTGTTTTTTAAGATTATTTACTTATTTATTTGTCAGAGAAAGAGAGGTGGGGGGGAGCACAAGCAGGGAGAAGAGGCAGAGAGGGAGGGAGAACCAGACTCACTGCTGAGCAAAGACACCATGAAGGACTCAATCCCAGGACCTGGGATCATGACCTGAACCAAAGGCAGCCACTTAACTGACTGAGCCACCCAGGCGTTCCCCTTGCCCCTCCTTTGACAGTGACTTGGGATAGCTGCAACCAGCTAACTGAGTCACATTTATAGTCCTGCTTCCTCAAAGCACTGAAAAGAGCAATAAGACACCCCTCCATCACGTTGAGAATATACACACTCTTTGAGACAAGCAACAAAAGAGTCTATGAGGAAATAAGAGAAAGTGTGAAGGTCCTGTTTCAGCTATAGGACAGACTGCTGAAGGAAATGTTTTTCCCTATCTAAAAGAAAGAAGAAAATCTGACTTTACAGGGGAAGAAAAGTTGTGATCTATTAATTAACTGATCTCCCCTTCTAAGTTACCACACATAATCTTCTCAGCAACCTCTGGGGTGACACTAGCCCCTTTTTATAAATGGCCCCTTTTTATAAATGAGTAAACTGTACATCAGAAGAACTCAATATCCTGCCCAAGGTCATAGAGCCAGTGAGTAGTGGAAATGCACCCGTTCTACTCCAAGTTCATGTTCCTTCTTTCTGACAGAGTAAAGAGGGTATGCACTTTCTACACATCTTGTGGGTAAAAGTCATTCTAATTCCAATAGAGAAGCTGACCAAAAGTAAGCTTTTTTTTTTTATGAATTTTGTTTATTTATTTGACAGACAGAGATCACAAGTAGGCAGAGAGGCCGGTGGGGGAGTGGGAAACAGGCTCCCCCCTGAGCGAGAGCCTTACACAGGGCTCGATCCCAGGACCCCAAGATCATGACCTGAGCTGAAGGCAGAGGCTCAACCCACTGAGCCATCCAGGCCCCCCAAAAGTAAACTTTTGAGAAGGAGGATGGTGTGAAGGCAGATAGACTTTTGGGTCTTACCTTCACTTTATTTTTTTTTTTAATTTTTTAGAAAAGATTTATTATGGGGGGGGGGGGTGTGCATGAGAGAGCTTGGGGAGGGGCAGAGGGAAAGGAAGAAAATCTCAAGCCAACTCCACGTGCTGAGGTGTGCTGAGCTCTGAGCCTGACACGGCTCAATCTGAGTGACCGTAAGATCATGACCTGAGCTGAAATCAAGAGTAGGGTGCTTGGGCGCCTGGGTGGCTCAGTGGGTTAAAGCCTCTGCCTTCAGCCCAGGTCATGATCTCAGGGTCCTGGGGTCAAGTCCCACATCGGGCTCTCTGCTTGGAAGGGAGCCTGCTTCCTCCTCTCTCTCTGCCTACTTGTGATCTCTCCCTGTCAAATAAATAAATAAAAATCTTAAAAAAAAAAAAAAAAGAGTGGGGTACTTAACTGACTGAGCCACCCAGGCGTCCCTGGGTCTTACCTTCATTTTAATGAGCAAGAACTGGGGCCCCTGGGTGGCTCAGTTGTTAAGTGTCTGCCTTCAGCTCAGGCGCTTGTATTCCCTCTGTCAAATAAATAAATAAAATCGTAAAAAAATAATAATGAGCAAGAATTTATTTGATTCTGAGGAAAAATAGCTTGCAATCTACCTCAGATTTCCCATTCTGTAAAAGAATAAGAATTCAGGAGGGAAGGTGCTGGGGCAAAAGTAATACAACTTTTTACATAGTCACCTGTCCACTGGAGGGCTTGCTCTAGAAATCTGGCCACATGCCACATTCTCAAATCATCCCCATCTCAAGGAAGAAAACCTAATTACAAATATACCTACTCTCATTTTTTTTTTTTAAAGATTTTATTTATTTGACAGAGATTACAAGTAGTCAGAGAGGCAGGCAGAGAGAGAGAGAGAGAGAGAGAGAGAGAGAGGAGGAAGCAGGCTCCCTGCCGAGCAGAGAGCCGGATGTGGGGCTTGATCCCAGGACCCTGAGATCATGACCTGAGCTGAAGGCAGAGGTTTTAACCCACTGAGCCACCCAGGCGCCCCCCTACTCTCATTTTTAATGTGGCATCTCACCAAACCAAAAGCAGAGATCAGAGTTAGGGTAGGAAACAGAAGGAACTAGAAGCAGGGAAGTTTTGTGCTGGCCAGTATCAGAACAGAGGGGAAGGATTGTTCTAGCGGTATGTTAGCAATCTGCCTCTGGGGCAGCTGTCCTCCTGGGCAATCAAAGGCGGTTTTGTGTGTATGCTCAGGGCCTAGCCAGCTTGGCAAGAAGTTGAGGACTCAGCCACCCAATCCACAAAGTTAGAAGAGATGCCTGTTTCACGGCTGGAATGGAAGGCAGGGAAAACATAAAATAAGAGGGAAAAGGAAGGAGGGGCACAGAGAGTGCTACAGGTGCTATTTCGGGGTGGGGGGTGCTAGAGAATCCCAGGAAACTACTAACCATTCCCTAGTAATGTGCAAACAATGAACTACCAGTACCTCCCAATAATGAAATCAAAGAATGGGTAGGTTTCTCTAGCTCTGTGTGTAGTAGGGTGCCAAGTGGAAGGGTGAAATGTAAAATGCTGGGCCCCAGCATCTCCTGGTTCTCTCTGTCCCTTTCAGACCCAACAAAGTATCTGCAATATAGAGAGTGAATAAACATTATATAAACAAATAGTCTATTTCTTTCTAGAATTCCTTTCTTAATTAAATCCTAGAGATCTATAAATTAACAGTAACACACATAAAACTCAGTGAAATTCCCCAATGCTAGGAGATGGAAGCCATTTATATAACTCAAGTACTGAGATGCAAAAGGCCACAGTCAGAATTCACACTCCCTAATCCCTCAGAGTAGCTAGATGCTCCGAGACCCATTAGACACACAAAGGCTGCTCTCTTCTCAGTAGAGCCCTGGAGCAGAGCTGCTCTCCAGGGACAAAGAGATTTCACAGGAGAACCACAAAGACATGGCCCCTCTCTGTTCCCCCACTCCCAGCTTTCTCACTTCCTGTCACAGTAGCACCAGACCACAGTCTCCCAGAAACAAACAAATACAAAGTGCTGGATTCTGGGCTGCAGGCCAACCGCATTCCAGGGCATCCTGTCTACCAATCACCAGTCAGAGCTCCCACTTTGCCCCGCTCAGTTCCTTATCATGTTCAGGAAAACAACCCTCCTCCCTGCCCCAAGCCAACACTACATAGGACAAAGCTAAGGCCTTTGAGAATCCGCAGAAAGATACTGTGTGGATCTAAGAGTTGAAAGGGGGTGAGGGGATTTTTAAGATTCCTACTTGGCAAGTGTCTTTACTTTGCAGGCATGCATTGGGGATTTTAAAGCTGCTCCTCATATTCCATTCCGATACATGGGATACCACCCAAAGAACACTTCAGAATAGCAATCTGACTGCCACTCCGGAATCAGTTAAGGAAACATTCCCAGCTGGAGAACGACTTTAAAACACATCCTCTGTCACCCCTTTCCACCGTCTTCAAACCCCTTTCCCCCCACAAGCAGAAAGTTAATTCTTAGAGGCCCCACAGAGGACAAACAAAGGCAGCAAGCTCCACCCTAAGAAGAGGCAGGATAAGCACCAGCAGGTGCTGGGAGCAAAGTTCTCTACATCCCTAGGGAATGAGGGGAGGCCTAGAATTGCTCAGTAGTATTTGCAAGCAAAGAGGCCAAGACAGCAACCTGTTTTTCCAGCTCACTACTGCCCCTGGAGTGGGTCAAGGGCTGTAGATTTGGAACCTCTACTGGGGGGGGGGGGGGAGAGGCTTCCTTTCTAATAAGGGTCCTCAACTAATTTCAAGAATGGGATAAATGATGCATTCTTCTGTTATCTTGTAGGAGCACAGGGGACGTTAGCCCTAAACCCCAGAAGCAAAGATTGAGATAGAAGTCAATCTAATCTATTAGCCGGTGATTCTTGAAATCCAAAGAAGGAACACCCTTTGCCCACAGGGCTCAATTCCCTTTGCATAAAGCACAGCACAGGCTCAGCAGAGTTCTCCAACCAGGAGGGACTAGTAATATGCTGTAATTTCTCATCGTTTATTCCTTTTCTTTCTCCTAAAAACTCCTTCCCCCTTCTTCTTGGATCTGCTACAAGTAGTCTGGGCTGAAGCCTCATTCAGATAGTATACGATGCAAAAGGAGCCCAAGTCTGAAATAGCATAACTTAGAAAGAATTAACTCATATTTGGATCTGACATAACCAGGTGGAAGGAGGTAGGGCAGGAATATACACACCAGTCAGCCATCTAAGGCTGGGTAGTAAAATGGGTATTTAGCAACGCTAGGCTTTAGAACAGAACTTCAATAGCAGAGCCTAACCACTGCAAACTATCACAGAGGCACACAAACAGAAGTTTCAGATCTCTTACCTAGCACTGAATCAGACTAACTCCCTTTTTCTCTCAAAAGTAACAGAGCCTGGGTGGCTCAGTCGGTTAAAGCCCTAATTTTTTATTTCAGCTCAGATCCTGATCTCAGGATCCAGACGCTTGTCAGGCTCTGCTCAGCACAAGTTGACTTGAGATCCTCTCCCTCTGCCCCTCCCCTTGCTCTCTGTCTCTCTCTCTCTCTCTCTCACTGATAAATAAAATAAATCTTAAAAAAAAAAAAGAATATCTGAAGAAGTAGTACCAGTTGTTATTATCCTTTTTTTTAAAAGATTTTATTTATTTGAGAGAGCACATGAGTGGGAGGGGCAGAGGGAGAGAATCTCAGGCCAACTCCGCCCTAGTGCAGAGCCCAACACTGGGCTCCATCTCATAACCCTGAGATCATGACCTGAGCAGAAACCAAGAGAGGAACGCTTAACCAACCAAGCCACCTAGGTGACCCCAATTGTTACCATTCTTATCCCATTCTCCCTCATCATAGCAAGGCAAAAATCAGCCAATTAAGTAGTATCATGTGAGGTAGTCATATAAAAGGAAACCAAAAACTCTAGGAGTGTTTTCAGACATACTTTAAAAGAAAAAAAAAAGGCTGTGAAAGACTCACCCCAGAAGACTGGCCACACCCATATCAATGCTGCTGCTCCAAAAGGATGCTTGGCAGGTTCTCTGCCTCAAACTGAGCAGGTGAGACAGAAAAGCAGTGCTGAGTCAGAAATACAGTCACCCCAGGGTGTGAGGGAAGGAAGAAGAACAGTAAGGTCAACCCATTACAATTCAACATGACTTCACCAAAGGTCCTGGTTCTAATTGTATCTCTGGCTGTCTGCAGACATATTTAGAAAACCCAACCAAAGGAGTAATGAATGGGTAAGGAGAAAGTCAATGGAGGGGCCCAAGACCTAAGCTGAATACTCAGTGGTTGGAAAACCATGAGTCTGTTTTGCTATCTAACTTCCCACATACCCCGCTTTCCAAATCAAGCCCAAAGCTGAAAGAATTGGGGTGGAGGGGGGCAGAGAAAAGAATGTGACTGAAGAAGGTTTAGCTACATTCCAACTAGCCAGCATCCCACATGGTATTAAGAGTGGCTGAGAATCCAATCCCACTACATGGGAGTTGCTGGGGCTCTGCTAACATACATCCAATTCCTCTAATCCTCCACCCCCCCCAACCCCAAACACTCTGAGAAGAAGCATAATTGAGATAGCTTGATGAAGGCACCAGCTGTTTCCACCACTCTCCCTCCCCCCAACCCCAGAGACCACAGTTCAAACTCACATCAAACACTTAATACAATTGACTGGCCAGTAGGAAGGAGAAGCCTGGACTAAAATAGCAGGAAGAGTGCCAACTGGCCCCACTTAGAAGGAATGTTTTCTTGGCTCAATTTAAAAATAAGAAACCTTTGTCACCCGCTCCCTTCTGCCCAATTATGTTCTCTTTTCTGCAACCTACCCCTCAGCATCAAATGGATTTCAGTTTCTTCCCTACAGCTCCTTGATCTATTTTCAAATGTCAGGGAATACAGAGGAGATATAAGGTTGAATATAAAGTAATGTCTGGGAGACTGGGAGGCTTCCTGGACTGCAACAGCCAAACCCACCACAGGGCTCTCACATAAGAGCAAAGAGACAAAAGACCACACAACACCTGTCTCCACGTTTCAAACGAGGAAAGAAGGGAGTGAATATGATGTTCCCAGACTTGAACAATGATGGTAATCTGATTTCCCAAGGCACAGGCAGTCAGTGAAAAGTATTAACATGATCAGTCCCTCCCCCACCCATATTAGAAGTTGGCCAGAGCTAGCCAAGGAGGAAGGGAAGGAAGCCAACACTTCCTTTTCAGACAGGAAGTAACATTGGCCCTTCCTGTTGAGTTTTAAACAAATTGTCCAGCTGAGTTTCAATGAGAACATCCTCTCCTGAATCTGTTCCACAATTTCAAAATGGAGAGGGGAAGTGGAGATACGGTCTAAAAGTCTCCCTCCCTCACACCAGGCGAGTCCTCCGTACCATGCTAAGTACTGGCATAACCCCCAAATCAGGCAGTGACATCTGTAATTCCTATACAATACAGCATACAGAGGTAGAAAACTTCAAATTAGTCAACTTCTCATGTCCACTACCATGAACTATTCCTCTATACTTCTCATACTAATTTAATAACCACCCAACTGAGAAATCATATAGATATGCAGCTTAACTCAAATGTTCAGCTTTTATGGTCCTCGAACCTAAATTATCAGAATCACCTGGGAAGCTTTATTAAGAAAATACAATCTCTGGTCCCCTGGCTTGGCTCCATCGGAGGAGCATGTGACTCTTGATCTCAGGGTCATGAATGCAAGCTCTACATTCAGGGCAGGGATCACTTAAATAAATAAATAAATTTTAAAAGAACAAAAAAATTAAAAATACCATCTCCCAAATCTACCTCCTCATCCCCCATACCTGAATTTCTAGAGGGAATGCCTGGGAATTCATGTTTTTAAAAAGCTCTCAAAATGACTGATAGTCCGCTGTTGGGAACCACTGTACTAGCCTATTCCTGACAACCCTCCGACCACCACACTCCTCTAACAAGAAGGGCACTGGTTATTAAATACTGTACTGGGCCTATTATTGTCCACCAGATAGCTCAGGTCATTATTCCAGGCTGGATTAGAGGCTGATGGAAAGCATGGATTTAAATATAAGGATAGCTGGAAAGACACAGTCCTAAATCCTATACTCTAGACTCAGAACCTAGAAAAGAATTATCTCATTTTTTAGAATCCTGAGCTGTACAACAGAGAATATCCCTATTTACAATGCAGACTGGACAACCCTGATTATTATTTTTTTTAAAGATTTTATTTATTTATTTGACAGACAGAGATCACAAGTAGGCAGAGAGGCAGGCAGAGAGAGAGGGGGAAGCAGGCTCCCTGCGGAGCAGAGAGCCCGACATGGGGCTCGATCCCAGGACCCTGGGATAGAGCCCGACATGGGGCTCGATCCCAGGACCCTGGGATTATGACCCAAGCAGAAGCCAGAGGCTTCAACCCACTGAGCCACCCAGGCGCCCCCAACCCTGAGTATTTTTAAAACAACTTATTTCAACTGTCCTCCCGGAAACAAAGAGCTGCCAACATTTTCAAAGACTGGTTCCATATCCCACCCTAAAATATGTCCAAAGTCCCAAATCTAGAATTCACAATCCTAGATAATTCTAGTCCAATTAAAAATACTGATTCAAGGGTTACATCTGACTCTTACTCCAGCAAAAGTCACTTTAACTTCTAGTTTGAGTAAGAGCAAGTGAGTAGCAAAATGTTTTTAGAAGAACCATAAAGAGAAATATTTCCGCAGGAAACGTGTCACTAAAGATTTAGGAAAGAAGAATACCACTGAAAAACACTTTCAAGACAACTACAAGCACGCGACACCTGGGTGGCTCTGTTAACTGAGCATCCGACTCCTGGTTTCCGCTCAGGTCATGATTTCAGGGTCATGGGATGGAGCCCTACAGGGGCTCTGCACTCAGTGGGGAGTCTGCTTTTGAGACTGGCTCTCCCTCTCTCTCTGTTCCTCCCCATTCACGTGTGCATGTGCTCTTGCCCTCTCTAAAATAAGTAAATATTTTTTGAAAAGACAACTACAAACATCTATGAATACTGAAGTAATATGCACCAAGCAGTTATTTAAAGCAACTTCAAAATTAGGGGAATCTGTGATTGCCTAGAGTTTTTCCTATGCAAGATGACACAGTTACTTGACCAAAGAAGGGGATGGTAAGGAAGTAAATGTTTCCTGACTGAGGTCATCTCCCAAGGATGATATTAAGTAACAGGATAACAACAGATAGGTATAATTAAAGAGAAGGACAGAGGGTAATCAGGTCAAGTTGTAGGGCTAAACTCCAAACTTAGAGAGAGAGAAAGGGAGACAGATTCTTTCACTGAAGGACAAGACTAGCTAAACCAGATTATCTTGAGAGGGAAAGTAAGAATGGGTGAGTCAAAACACAAGTACTCTGGAAATCAAATATCCTTTTACTTTCGCATACATGGCTGCCATAGTACATCAATCACTAAATAGTGGGTACTTATCCCTCAATCCCACCAAAGTCAACCAGGCCAAGTGGCTCAGTATATCCTTAATAACCCTTAATGCTTAAAATTATATCTGGAAAAGGAAAACAGTGCAAAACAGAAATATAAATATGGTGACCTATATCATGGTCCCTGAAGCCATTGAATACCAATGATTAGGACTTGGGGGAAGCAGGAGCCTTTTGGTCAAATGAACAAAGGAAAACCAACAGATAAGTGGGGCAGGCATATTTGGGCATAAAACAAAGGAACAAATGTACTCAAAAGGAAACCGTACCAGATCTAGGCTATCAGTTCTCCTGTTAAAATTGACTATGTAGATAAGAAGTTAGAGAAATATACTTCTCTAGGGAAGAAATTTTTTTAATCTTACTTCCCAAACACATATAAGCTTATTTTAAGTAGTTCCCTACTATTATATTCTCCAAGACAAGGGTCATCAACCTATGCAAAATGCTACTCTGCAAATTATGTGCTGACTATACTCACACAGAACTTCTGCAATGGGACAAAGATAGAGGCTGGGTCAGGTATTGCCTCAACTCTTCACAAAGAACACACAAAAAATTGTTAACGGCTGCTGTCATTGGGGTCTGAATTGAGGAGGAGACACTTTTTTGCATTGTACAATGCATGACAAGGTCCTAAATTATCCTCTCTTCCCCCAAACACATATCCATTGAACCTCAGGAGGTCTACTTCTCCCCTCATCTCTCTTGCTCACTGGTAACAATGAGCCCCAGGACCTTTGCATTTTCTACTCCTATCTACCTGACTTTACCCTAGTTATCTTTTCGGTCTCTCTCTCAAACATATTTTAGGGGCGCCTGGGTGGCTCAGTGGGTTAAAGCCTCTGCCTTCGGCTCAGGTCATGATCTCAGGGTCCTGGGATCAAGTCCCGAATGAGGCTCTTTGCTCAGCATGGAGCCTGCTTCCTCCTCTCTCTCTCTCTGCCTGCCTCTCTGCCTACTTGTGATCTGTCTGCCAAATAAATAAATAAAAATCTTCAAACATATTTTATTAAGTGAGACCTTTCCCAACCACTCTCTATATTCAAAAACTTCCCCCTACCCTTGCACTTCTTATTCACCACTCTACATATTCTGATTTTTTTTTAAGATTTTATTTATTTATTTGATAGGCAGAGTTCACAAGTAGGCAGAGAGGCAGGCAGAGAGAGAGGGGGAAGCAGGCTCCCCATTGAGCAGAGAACCCCATGCAGGGCTCGATCCCAGGACCCTAAGATCATGACCAGAGCCAAAGGCAGAGGCTTGACCCACTGAGCCACCCAGGTGCCCCTGCTTTATTTTTTTTTTCAGTGATATCACCACACTCTGGCATACTATACATTTATTTATTTATTATCTCTCTCTCTCAACTAGAATATAAACTCTGTGAGGTCTATCTGGTGTACTGGAATACTCTAGTGCATAGCATACCACAGGTTCTCAAATTCTTTATTTTTTCTGAATATTTATTTATTTGTCAGAGAGAGAAAGAGAGAGAGTACAAGCAGGGGGAATGGCAGGCAGGAGAAGCAGGCTCCCGGCTGAGCAAGGAGCCCGATGTGGGACTGGATGTGGGACTCGATCCTAGGACCCTGAGATCATGACCTGAGCCAAAAGGCAGCCACTTTATCGACTGAGTCACCCAGGTGTCCCTCAAAATTCTTTTAAATGAACGAAGATGTTTCACTTTGCCAATGAAAACAAAACGTTAAATTTTAGAAAAATAGCTTTGTTCATTTTTCTTTCTATACTTTCATTTTGCACACAAAGGTTTATTCACTACATCTTGTCAGGAGATTTAAAAGATAACTCTTGTACTGTTACAACTAAATATTTGGAGTAAAGAAATCCTGCCCCTCTCCCACCAAAAGGTTTCTAGCAAAAAAGTTCTATACCAAGAGAGTGACATTTATACGTGCAAAACAATTCAATTTTCTTTTTTAAAGATTTTATTTATTTATTTGACAGAGAGAGAGTGAGAGAGGCACCACAAGCAAGAGAAACAGGAGAGGGAAAAGCAGGTTTCCCACTGAGCAAGCGAGCCCGGTGCGGCGCTGGATCCCAGGAGTCTGGGATCATGATCTGAGCTGAAGGCAGATGAATGACTGAACCACCCAGACACCCCTTTAATTTTAAGATTTTCTAGTTTTAAGTAATCTCCACACCCAACATGGGACTCAAAGCTACAACCCCAAGAAGAGTCCCATGCTCCACCAACTGAGCCAGGCAGGTGCCCCAGCAATTCCCTCTTTCAATTAGTATGTTGGGCTATATATTGTCCTCTGAGTTTTATGAATGGTTGCAAAACAGTTATTTTCACATGTATATAAGAGCTCATGTACAGTAGTAAGATAACAGGATGGGACAA
This sequence comes from Lutra lutra, assembly GCF_902655055.1. Classification (NCBI taxonomy): domain Eukaryota; kingdom Metazoa; phylum Chordata; class Mammalia; order Carnivora; family Mustelidae; genus Lutra; species Lutra lutra. The sequence goes on along the minus strand of NC_062287.1, from coordinate 101,895,644 downwards.
AGAAAGAATGCTGTCATGTTTTCTTAAAATAGCCTAAGAAGGCAATTTTTAAAAATAAAAATAGGAAAGAGTGAAAAGATTCTTGTTTACTGTTGGGAGCTCTCTTTCTGAAAGATCTGTGATGGTATTTAATTTTAGAAATGCACTTAACACATCTTTGATTTCCATTTAATGTAACTTTCTATACTTTTTTTCTAATTGTGATCTTAGGCCCATCAGCTGGGGTCTCTTGTGGCCTGACCTTCAGCAGGGTACACATTCAAATGACCAACTCTGTCCTGGTTTACAAAGTAGTCAATGGAGAACAGAACAGCAGAGAAGTTACAGAACTTCCCCCTTCCAACACAGAAAGAGTGGAAACAAATCAGATTGGCACTAATTTCTCCTTTAAAACAGGCTACTCTATTTTAAAGGTGTGCTGAATATACACCAGCTACTTTGTTTCAAGGAAATTCACTTCACTTGCAAAGAAATGGAAACTGTAGGTGCTTTGATAAAAGTATTGAAAAGTTGACCCAGTTTCCATAACAATGTCTTATGTCTTCAACCATCAGAATATATTTTGGTTCCTTAAAATATAAGCTCCCTGAAACAAAAATCTTTTCACGCCACAAAGCAATCTCTCAATGTGCTACTGCATTCCAATAGAGAACAACACGGGAAGCAAACACACAAAACTGATAATTTACTCTTGGAAAAGTACAATTCTTTTGCTCCACTGTCAAGTGACCCAAAATGAGTAATTAATTAGTAAATGTGGATGAGATATGAGAATCAAAAAGATAACTAATATGAATTACTAGATCTTCTTGAATCACAATTTATCTTAAATCTATATCTAACTGAAATAAACCAGAAGCAGCATCCTAATACTTGTACCTTTAGCACGAAAGTACAATTTATTCTACGGTAAGAATCAGAAACTTCTTCCATATTAAGTGTTAGCAAGGCAAAACAATACCCATGAAGACTACGAACCTCAGGAGAAAAGATAAGAGGACACCAGAGATCAGGAAAACAAACAAAAAGGAGAAAATGTAGAAGAATCAGTAGACGAAAATGTGGGTTAAAAAAATGTAAAGAGCTGGGTGGGGAGTTATGATAGGAAGCTATGGAGTATCAACAGAAATTAGTTTAAATACTTTTCAGAACACTGGTTTCATGGGTTAGTTAGTTTGATGAGAAGGAAGACCTTCACCTAGAAGAAACCTAGAAGTTTCCAGGCAAGGCTGCATCTAACACATATACATTTCCCACAGGCCACAGTTTGCCTTTTCCACATACAAGCCAGACCTCTTTCTTAGAAGCACACTTCTCACAGGAAGCACTGATGAACTCAAAATTTCTACATGCCCCAGTTTTACAAATGTCCATAAATAAGGATTGAAAATGGAGAATGATGTTTCCTGAACATAAAAGAGGGAAGTTTATTTCAAGAAAGGGGATAGTAAAAGCCTGCCTTCATTTTTATGTAGTTTCCTGTACAACCATCCATAGCTGGATATTATTCTACAAAATCCTGATTGGAAAACACTTCAAGGTAAAGAATCTGATCCAATGTCAAAAATAATAAGCCCAAACAAACCTTTTCCAGTCCCTTCTCTGCAAAATTAAATAAAGTTTACCCTTGGATGCTAGAGTTCTATCTCTTGTAGATGGAAAAGATGGGAGAGGGACACCTGGGTTGGTCAGTGTTAAGTGTCTGCCTTTGGCTCAGGTCATGATCTCAGGGTCCTGGGATGGAGCCCCACCTCAGGCTCCTTGTTCAGTGGGGAACCTGCTTCTCCCTCTGCCTCTGCTCCCTCTCCCTCTGCTCCTTCTCCCCACAACCTGAGCACATGCACTCGAAAATAAATAAATAAAATCTTAAAAAAAAAAAAAAAGGTAGAAACCTGTACGGCTGTTTGTCCCTAAAGTCTCCAAGTCTCTGAAGAAATTACCATTAAGATATTCAAGCTCTGCGAGGCACCTGGGTGGCTCAGTGGGTTAAAGCCTCTGCCTTCAGCTCAGGTCAGGATCTCAGGGTCCTGGGATCGAGCCCCACATCGGGCTCTCCGCTCACCAGGGAGCCTGCTTCCTCCTCTCTCTCTGCCTGTCCCTCTGCCTACTTGTGATCTCTGTCTGTCAAGTAAATAAATAAAATCTTTAAAAAACAAAAAAAGATATTCAAGCTCTGCAATCTGTTTCTCTTCTCCCAATAATGCTCACTTTACTTTATTAAAAGTTATCCATCTCTATATTTTGGACAACCCTGCCCAAATAACTCCCCAGACTTGCCTATTATTAGACACTTTTTCCCCTGTTAAAAAAAAGTTAGCTTGGGGTGCCTGGCTGGCTCAGTTTGTAGAGCATGCAAGATATCCCGGGGCTGTTAAGTTCAAGACCCACGGTGGGCATAAAGATTACTTAAAAATAAAATCTTAGAGGCGACTGAGTGGTGCAGTCAGTTAAGCAACATACTCTTGGTTTCGGCTCAGGTTGTGATCTCAGGAATCTGAGATCGGGCTCCCCACTCAACTGCTTAAGACATCCTCTCCCACCACCCCTCCCCGCTGTGTGCATGCTCCCTCTCTCAAGTACATAAATGAATCCCTAAAAATTAATAAATAAAATCTTAAATAAAAAAAAGCTTACTCATGGGAATAAATAAAATAAATAAATGGGAAGCCCATTTATTCCCTAATACAAACATCTATACCAGAGAACATCAGGTTTTAAGAGACCTTAAAGGGTCTTTAGTCCAACAGACAAAAAATACTTGAATTCATTTAAAGCACCCACTCTAACAGCAAAAAATTATAAGACATTAACATATACATACATATATTAAATCACTTAAGCATCATGACAATTCTATGAGATGGATAATAATTGTCCTCATTTTACCATCAGAGATCAAGGCTTAGAGCAGTTAAACAATCTGCCCAAGGCTACGCACTAGTAGGTGGCTGAGCAAGAGTGGATCCTAGTAGACTAGCTCAGGGATCCATGCTGGTAACCACTATGCTACCGTGCCTTGCCTCTCCAGGTCTGTGGAACTCTTAGACTGGAAATTCTGTTCCATCAGCATACTGATAAAAAGAATACAGAAGAATAAAGCATTTGAGGCAAAGGGTCAACCATGGGTGTCTAAGTGACTAAAGGATACAGAGCAGTTCTTGTGCTATTCCTGAAACTTTCCTCTAAGTCTGAAATTTTTTTCAAAATCAAAAGTTTGAAGTTGCTTTTATCATACAACAGGTTATCTTTTCTAAAAGTGATGACCAAATTACCTTTTGGCCAGAAAAGAAGGCTTTAAGAAAACGATACTTATAACGTCCCCACTAAATGCCTCATCTAAATTGCCCACACCACTCCAGTCATACTGAAGGACTCACTGGAGAGGAAATGGCCCTAAAAATGGGGAACACTGTCCCTGAACCACAACAGTAAATGTGGGCTCTATCCTCAATGCTTAATATTTAATAACCAATGACATGTAATCCCAAATATGGGGCGGGGGAGCACATTTACTTCCCAAAATACATTATACAATATAACCAAATACCAATCCATCCATACACTTAGTTCGCCCTTGCTAGTTCTAACCAGAATAGCAGTTCTTCCCTCCTTACTAGGTTGCCGCCAGGCTGTATCAGTGCTTGCAGGCTGCTGCATTTAGGGAGAGCGATCCCTATTTCAGCTTTATGATCCTGGCATTTGAATCCTTGTGCAATGAAAGAGAACATGAAATCATATACTGATAACCTATGCATCATTATTTTAGGCACGCTCCTTGTTACTATCACTCTAAATTACCCATGAAAATTAATTTGGGTTCTCAAATTCATAAACTTCCCAATACATTTTGTGAACAAAATTTCCTGAAGTTTCATGGCAGAAGCACTAATTTAAAAAATATAATGATATCCAAACATACTTCCTTTAGAACATCGACAGTCAAAACTATCATCCCAAACTTTTTTTTTTTTTAAAGATTTTATTTATTATTTATTTGACAGAGAGAGATCACAAGTAGACAGAGAGGCAGGCAGAGAGAGAGAGGGAAGCAGGCTCCCTGTCGAGCAGAGAGCCCGATTCGGGACTCGATCCCAGGACCCCGAGATCATGACCTGAGCCGAAGGCAGTGGCTCAACCCACTGAGCCACCCAGGCGCCCCTATCATCCCAAACTTTTTATGGTTTTATTAATTAGTATAAAAACCACTCACTTCCAACATGTCTGAAAGCAATACTTTCCTGTTGCTGCCCTAGTAAGTTCCAGGTAAGCAGTGCCTCTCCCCTAGGCAATGGTTGTATTTAAGGTTCAGTGGTTGAAGTTTACAGCTGCCTAAATTATGAAATATTAGGATCCTTACTTTTTATACTATTCTTTGGACATCCTGCCCAGAAAAGAAACAGAATCTTGTTTTTAATTAAAATTTTAAAACTTTGATTATCTCCAGAAACCTTACTTTAAAACGAAAGGAAATGTGTAAAAGGTCGAAACTATGAACAGGGAAAAAAAAAAGAAGTTTCTAAATCACAATGTGATTTCATTAATCTAGGCTGTATTGCTTCCTATCTCAACTTCCTTTCAGCCTTCCCCACAGAAGTCCCTCAGTGATTCCTATCAAGTGCTTTATTTAACTAAGGCTTACTGACACCTTGGTATACACCAGACACTGAGATAGGTGCTAAGAGGACACAGAAGTAACACAGCATCTACACTCAAGCAGCTCACCGTCTAGAGGGAAAGACAAAAATAAGTAGACAATTTTAACACAGTGTGATAAACATTATTTGAGCTACTGTTACAAGCCTCTCCCTGCAAGCTGGCAAGATCATTCCAAAAGTGTCTGGAAGAAGAATTTTCACTGATAATCAGAGTTGGAGGCATTTCCGGTAAGTTTAAGAAGTCAGGATGACTTCGTCAGCAATGATGAGCACATGGGAAGATCCCTGTTTTAAAGTGAGATAATACCCATTCTAACATATTCAGCTCTCTGTGGGATTTATGGAAAATGGATTTTTTACATATATTATCCCAACATGCAGGGGGTTGGAAATCTAAGTGGGGACTTGCCCTCTGCAAAATTAAACACTTCTGCCTCTAGCAAGGGCTCATTTTAGTTCTGGTTCTTGTTTCTGTTCTCTTTGGAGAATGGAAGTACATTAGGGGCTAAGTCCATGGACTTTGTAGTCAGTCAGACCAGGATTTAATCTGGCCTTGGCCATTTACACGGTGAGATTTTCAGCAAACCTCAGCTTCTCTGAGGCTCACATTCCTTAAAATACTGTTGTGGGAAATTAAGTAAATAGTTTATGCAAAATGCTTACAATGCAGTAAAAAAACAAGGGGGTGGGGAGAAAGGGCTGGAAGTAACAGGGGACCATCAGATACTAAAATAGAAAGCAATAAATTATACAGAGCTAATCATTTTGTTATTCCAACTGTACAGTGATCTATGCTTAATTTATCTGCATCCGTCCTGTCTCACCCATCCCTAGAGAGCAACCATAAACCTAAGGCTGAATTGCAATTACTCGGAGCTCTTTTTTTGTTTTTTAAATCTCAAATAGTCCCAATTTTTACATTCAGAGAACATAGCCTTGCCCCTGTGACTCTCCATAATTTGGAACCCTAAGAAAGGTGCTAGAACTCTAACCACCCAAAGAGACACCCACCTGGAATACACAGACCCTACCTTAGTCGTATAACAAAGAAACCAACAGTATATAGGAGCCGAACAAAAAAAAAAAAAGGAAAATCTGCACAACTCATACTTACTTGTCATTTTTTACCCAAAAACCAAAATGAGGAGCAAAACAGAAAATAAAAGATTTACTTATTTGGACCCCTTGTATTTCCTGAAAGAACTAGTAGAGGTGAGGTAAAAGACAAATCTTCCATCTTATCAACCAAAATGCTCTATAGTACACACCAATCAAAACAAAGCCTCAGTCGTGGAAATAGTCCTGGACGCTAGTTACTAGGATGCTCACTGTAGCTACACAAAGCCCAGTATTTAAAGCTGGAACCAAATCACCACCACTCAGTCATCCAGAACCTATTTTCAAACTGCCTTTGTACTCCTTCTTCAGATTCCCTCATCCCTCCCCCTAAAGGTTGAGTGGGAAACCGACACTCTGGCAGCAACATGACCAAACCTCCAAAGATCCACCAAGAAACCTCCCCTCAGCTGGAGTCAAAGCAGAGAAATGTTTGAAAGAAAATTCAGAAAATATTAAATGAGAACTACAGCCCAACAGACTGTACACATTCTTTTTCCTTTCTTTTTAACTGCACTTGCTATAATTATGAGATTCAGACATCAAGATTTTACTGTAGCCCTCGCATAGATATTAAAAGAAGGAACAAAGTTGTTTCCTCTGAAGCCACAACCTCACAAGGATGAAATCATCTTTCAAGAAATACTCTCATTCTGGTAAAGAAATTCAAGGAAGAGTTGTGGTCTAAAAAGAATGGGGGGAGGGCACAAAACCAGAGGATTTTTTAAAGATACATCCCAGTTTAAAGCTAAAGAGCTGCTTATCTATTAAGGCCCATCTTGTTACAATCAGGGCAGTATCTATTCCAGCTATAATTTTCAGACCGATTCGCATTTTCAAAGACAGAAAGAAGGGAACACTCAGTTTTCAGCTGCTGATGAGTTGGCTATATAATTATCTACAAACAGTATTTTTCCAAGAATGTACTTGCAAAAACAAAATCAAAACAAATCTTAAGATTAAATATATGAAGGCAGTCATGGGCCTTCAGCTCTTACAGATTTCTGATTCCACGGCAAATATATCAAACAAAAAAACTCAGCTCCAAAAAACAACTTTCAGTTGGCTTAAAAATAAGAATTTCTGTTGTGCTTTCTTAAATGCATTCTAAACACTAAAGTTTGCATTGAGTGTTTTCTCTTAGCCTCATCTTATTAAATCCACGGCCCTTTCAAGGGGCACAAAGCTAAAAATATTTCCAGGTGTGCTGCCACTTTATTCAGGTGAACTGAAAAAGCATGATTAGAATTTCCTTATCCCTCGAAGGATTTAACCAAACGTTATGGTACTTGCAAACTGAACCTACACCTCCACAAATCTCTGCCGTCAAAGGTAGTCTTAGGAAGAAAGGAATGGCAGTTTCTTTAACATGGATCCATTCGTTTTCTTTTATAAAGCAAAGCAGGGAGGCTAGGTCTAGCCGGAGAATGAGGCTCCCACCCACCGCACCTGGAAAAGTAAAAGAGGGATCCACCCAGGAACAGCAGAGCTGAAACTGATCTGGGCCGTTCAAACTCTCTGGAGGAAAAAAAAACCACCATTTAAAGCTGCAAAAAGCTCCCTACAACTTTCCACTTCCACAAATCTCATGATAACGGGGGGAAAAAAAAGTTTTGAAACAAATGAAGAACCATCTGTATAACTAGCTTCCGACCCGGACAAATTCCTTTCCCAACCCACACGCAACATGCCAAAATACCGAACTTTCGGTTTGGGCTCTGAAAAGAGAAATCTGTTAGCTTAAAACCAGAAAAAATATAAGATCAGAGAACACACCAAAATGTAAATTTACATGTAAATGTAAATTTGCTCTCACCCCTCTGAATCTATTAATCTCTATATTAGAGAGACCTAGAAGTTTGTTTCTGGGTCTTGAATATTTTACTTTCTAATATAATGCCCAAATTTCCCAAAGTAAGTAGAAAGAAAAAATAATAATTGCTTAAAAGTCACCCGTCAGCAGAGCAGATTCTCTCGTTTTTAACTTCCCTCTGGTTACCGTAAGACAAAAATTCGACTTGGCTTCTCCTCCTTTGCCCGTCTGTACACACATTTTTTAAAAAGGCACACACCTCAAATGTGGACTTCTAAAACCAGTCCTCTAAGAAAGAAGCCCAAGGCTTCGTCAGTGTGCGGAGGAAGGCAAATCCAGCAGGGTACTTGACTTTTCACCACCTCTTCCTCCTTTCAGGATCTTTCCTGCTCTTCTTTCTCTCTCTCTCTCCCTCTCTCTCAGTTTCTCTCTCTCTCTCTTTTTTTTCTCTCAGATCCAACACCTAAAATGGAAGTTGCACCCAGCCAAAGGCTAGGGAGCCTGGGTGGTGACAAACTGATCTGGCAGCCCTACCCCCTCGCTTTCCTAAGTGATGTCAGCCCCTGAGAACTTCCAATAGGAACCAAGCATAAACCAGGGAGCTGGTTTTATCCAATAGGAAACTTTATTATAGGAAATTAAAAAAATAAAAAGGAGAGCGAGAGGAGGAGAGAAAGAGACAGGGGGAAGTTTTATATATATATTTATATTTAAAGTGGAGACTACACAATCTCTGAGGAATTGCTGCAGAGCTCCGGGGTGGGGGGAGGGACTAGGGCTTTTCAGGATGGCACGCCTAAGCTTCAGTTCTCTTCTGTTGTGGGGTTCTTGCTCTCTTTCCCTTCGTTTCCGGGTAGGGAAATAGAAGAAGAGCTGATTTTATTTGCCTGCTGCTATTTGGTTTGTTGCTTTCAACAACAAGGCATTTTCCCAAAAGAAGACAGGAAGGGAAGGAGAGAAAAATCCTAGAAATAGAACTATTATGTATTGATTAGCATGGTAGGGAATATCTGAGGTAAATTCTCAATTTCATCGTTTTCATTTAACTGCATAAGAGCTAATGAGGAAAAAAATAAATGCCTGGACTTGTTAACAGTTTTCAGAGTCTATATGTATATTTCAACTAGAAGGAAACTGAATCCACTAGGCTGTTGAGGAAAATCCCTGTCTTCCCACTTGTCCCCAAATCAAAATAATGAGGGTTGGAGGGGGGAGAATAAGTGGAATTCAATAAGCAAGCAATATATTTAGAGTCACTCACAGCATGTGTAAGAAAATACAAGTCTCCTGTTAAGAAAATACAGTTTCGGGGCGCCTGGGTGGCTCAGTGGGTTAAAGCCGCTGCCTTTGGCTCAGGTCATGATCGGGGGTCCTGGGATCGAGCCCCGCATTGGGCTCTCTGCTCAGCAGGGAGCCTGCTTCCTCCTCTCTCTCTCTGCCTGCCTCTCTGTCTACTTGTGATCTCTCTCTCTGTCAAATAAATAAATAAAAAATCTTTAAAAAAAAAGAAAATACAGTTTCTTTGTATACTTGGAGCTTAAGATGCTAGAGTTCCTACATTCTCTTTTTACATTTAACCCAAGTAGAGGATTATATGAGTATTCTTTTCCTGAGTTAAGAATTATCCTTAATATGTTCTTACACTGTTACGCCATGAAAGACAGAGACTGGATTTTTTTTTTTAACAGGCTTGACAAAGACTAGTATTTTATGGTCATTTGGTGGTTACTAAACAAAGATGATAATGATGTATTTAAAATTTCCTTTTTCTTCCTTACTGAAAAGCCTAAATTCTATCCTGTTACACTGCTGCCAAATGAATCTTCATAAAGTTTTCATAATCCAGAGTAATGGTTAAGAGCATAAATTCTGTACTCAAACTGCCTTGGCTACAAACCTTCTTCCTCTGCAAAGACACTTAAGTAAATGTATTACTATGTGACTTTGGACAAATTATATAACCTCTCTGAATCTCTGTCTCCTTAACTGTAAAATGGGGATAATAACTATATCTCTCTCACAGGATTGCTGTGAGAATTAAAACACACATAAAGTTCTCAAAACATACTGCATTTGGTTAAAAACTAAGAATAAGTTATTATCACCAGTATCAACCTTGTCCCCAAACCTTCAGTGGCTCACCAATGCCCCATAATAGCAAACAATAACAGAGCATCGATCATGTGAAAGGCACTTTGTACTCATTATCTCTAAGTTCTAAAACAACACCATGGAGATAGTACTACCATCATTTCACAAATGAGGAAATCAAAGTTCAACAAGGTGAAGAAACTTGCCTGAGATCATCCAGCTAAGAAGTGAACCCCTCATCCATCTGACTCCAAAGCCCATGCTCTATCCATCACTTTACACTGTGGTCAGGATAAAGGCCAAGTTCCTCATCTGCTTTCAAGGTGTTACATTTATTCACTCAATACACTAAAGTCACACTTATTAACTATAATCTGACCTTTCTTTATCTATCTAAACCGGAATTCCACTTCTCCTCTGTTATGTGCCTTTCCAATTAAGCTGAACCAGGCATTATCCACCCCCTCATATTCTGTCTGCAGTCTCACATACCCTCATATTTGATCTCAAGCGGCAAAAAAAAAGGACTTCTCTCAAAAAGGCATCACAGCACTTGTTTGGTGGGCTTTAAACAAACCAGACTGGAAAAATAAATACATTTAACAGAGAAATAACCTCTCACTCTCTTTATCTAGGAATCTTCTGCTACTATCTTCTCATGTCTTACTTTTTTTAAGATTTTATTTATTTGAGAAAGAGAGAGAGAGAGAGTGCGCCTGAGCCGGGGTAAGGGACAGAGGGAGAGAGTGAAGTAGACTCCCCGCTGAACAGGAAGCCCAAGGCCGGGTTCAATCCCAGAACCCTGAGATCATGACCTAATCTGAAGGCAGACACTTAACCAACTGAGCCACCCAGCATCCCTCTTACCACATCTTTGACCTCTACTCTCCATTTAGTATTCCTGATTCTCCATAGCAAATTCAGAAGCCAAAGATGATTGCCAAAAGAAAACCACCAGCACAGAAATGTTTGGGGGAAAAAAACCATTTGTTGATTCATTGGTTCCTAGATCAGAGCCATATTCTAGAATATTCTATGATCTTCTAGAGATTGATTGATCTTGTTTTCCTCACATCAGCACTAAAAACTTGCAAGTATTTTGCCTTCCTTTTGTGTGTGCTTTCCTGTCTCCTCACCAGAAGATAAGCTCTATGAAGATATGAAAGGGTCTCTCTAGTTCAAGATGTATCCCCAGAGCTCAGCGTAAAATCTCACATTTAGCAACAGATGGATGAGTAAATGAAGTCGCTTGGCTTACCAGTTATGTAATCCTGGGTAAGGCATTTTATATTAATGAATTTGTAGATAATATTTGAAATAAAGTTATATACAAATCAAAAAAGATAACAAAGGGGGCGGCCTGGCTGGCTCCAATGGTATAGCATGTGTCTCTTAATCTTGGGTCATGATTTCAGGCCCCACACTGGGTATAGAGCCTATTAAAAAAAAAAAAAAAAAGATAACTCGGTGGTGAAAAACTTGTTAAAAGTTAAATCTATCTGGAACAGCTGTCCCAAATAAAGCATCACAAGGATTAATACTCAGTGGAAAAACTGTTTACACTCAGGTGACCCAAAGTAAAAAGACGAGTTCCACTTGGGTTATTTTGAGCACCTCCTATGAGCCAGGTACTCTTCTAGATAACGAGTAGACAAGTACCCTGCTCTCAGAAAGCTTACATTCTAGTGGAGGGAGAAGGAAGATTTAAAAAATAAGATGTCAGACGGAACACTAAGCCGAAATTTAAAAGAGACGGATAAGAATGACTTGTGGCTTATGCAACATTGGATGTCAAGGACAAACTCTCCAGAGAATTTGGCATTTAAGTTTAAATCTGAATGGGAAGAAGCAGCCAACTATGAGAACATATGAACAACAGTAACTACTAACGCCAAAGCCCCCAAGGATGAAGCTGAAACCTGGTAGATCCAGCAGAGTGTCAAAATGAGGAGGGAGTGATAGAAATATGAAGGATTTTACAGGTTAGAGGAAGTTTTGATTAACTTACTCTCAGTAGAGGGAAGCCTGTGAATGTTTTCAACAGTAGAATGACATGATCTCAGATTTTGAAAAGATCTGCTGGCTTATGTGACAAATGGAATAAAGAGGGCAAGGGTGAAAGCAAGGAAATTAGTTTGAAGGTCAAGCTGCTGTAATACCGAGCTGACTAAAATGGTAGCAGTAAAAATAGAGAGAAGTAAATGGATTGAGGATATGTGTAGACATACATGGTTGGTTTTTATTTCAGGTTTTTTTTTTCCTTTGTTTTCTTTCTTTCATTTTGTTTTTGTTTTTAATGCATTGAATATTACATTCAGTGCTCGATTTTATAACTCTCAAAGTGTAATTCTCCCCCCCACCATAGTCATCTCCACTTAACAAACAGAGAAGAATAGGAATCTATAGTAAAAGATTAGGGAAGAGCTGGGAAATAATTTTATATTCAAAATAGAAATATTAAAAATAAGTTAGTTAAATAAAAAATTTTTTAAATATTAAAATTATTATGTAGGGCTGAATGCTGTGCTGTCTCTACCTCTAGAATAGCTAAAACCATAAATGCCAAGGAGAAGAAACAACAACAAAAAATCAACTCCAAAAAGCACTGGCTAGACATACAAAGGAAGACAAAATATTTTTACTCGTTTCTACCCTCTGGTGGCTACACATTACCATGGAATGTGTGTCATTTTTAAAGCTCTGGGTAGGATGGCTGTTCACCATTCCCTTTAGAAATTCTACTGTCACAAGATATATTTAAATGGTGTTGGATTTAAAAAAAGAAGAAATGAAGAAGTGAGTCCTCTCTATTTCTTGAAAATTAACCTAATCATAATAACAAATTCATGAGGGGATATAATATTTCTATTTTTCTTTCTTTTTTTTTTTTTTTTTTTAAGATTTCATTTATTTATTTGACAGAGAGAGACACAGTGAGAGAAGGAACACAAGCAGGGGGAGTGGGAGAGGGAGAAGCAGTCTTCCTGCTGAGCAGGGAGCCCTCTGCAGGGCTCCCAACACCCTGGGATCATGACCTGAGCCAAAGGCAGATGCTTAGCGAATGAGCCACCTGGGCTCCCCAATATTTCTGTTTTTCTTATAAGTCCACAGGATCACTTCTACTAGTACTTCACCTGCTCACTCAAGTCTTTTTTTTTTTTTTTTAAGATTTTATTTATTTGACAGACAGAGATCATAAGTAGGCAGAGAGGCAGGCAGAGAGAGAGGAGGAAGCAGGCTCCCCGCCGAGCAGAGAGCCCGACTCGGGGCTCGATCCCAGAACCCTGGGATCCTGACCCAAGCTGAAGGCAGAGGCTTTAACCCACTGAGCCACCCAGGTGGCCCTCAAGTCTTGATTCCACAGCAAGATGTCATAAACAAACACTGTTCTGCCTTGTCTTTTTTTTTTGCTTACTTGCTTGTGTGTGTCCACCTTCTGCTAAGTTTTATATCCTTTCACCAGTTGCTTCCTCTTCAAAATATAACTGCAACCAAAAATGTGTTCTGTTCCTTGAACTTTTTTCCACCTTGAGAGCAGGCCTCAAACTAGGAAAATATTACCTGACTTGGAAATGCACCCCACCCCCCATATTTCAATCAACTTTCCCAAATCCCTTAAAAATATTTAATTATATATAATTGATAATTATGGTATAATTGACATACTCAACTCCTTTTTGAAAAGGTGTTAGGTATCAATAGAAACGTGTTTGAGTGCACGGTACTACTCACCTCTCCACACTCTTGTCTGTTCCTTTGCAGGGCATCTCCGCCATCTGCCTCCAGCTGGCCTCAGTGAACAGGGCTCTGGTTTTCACCACACTCTGTCACCAGTGGCTTTGGATTCAGCCATCTTCTTCTAGAGCTGGACTTCGCAGAGCATCTAAATGATAGCAGGCCCCCGGACCTAACACACACACACACGGGTAAGAACCGCTGTTCAGATTTATAATGAGCGTTCTCTCTAAATGTTGAATCTTGAAATCATTGAATTTTTTAAAATTTATTTGAGAGAGAGAGAGATAAGAGAGAGAGAGAGCATGAAAAGAGAGAGGTCAGGGGGGCCTGCGTGGCTCAGTGAGTTAAAGCCTCTGCCTTCGGCTCAGGTCATGATCCTAAGGTTCTGGGATGGAGCCCCGCACCGGGCTTTCTGCTCAGCGGGGAGCCTGCTTCCCCCCCCCCCCCGCCCCGCCCTCGCCTGCCTTTCTACCTACTTGCGATCTCTTGTCTCTCAAATAAATTAAAAAAAAAAAAAAAAATCTTTAAAAAAAAAAAAAGGAAAGAAAAGAAAAGAGAGAGGTCAGCGGGAGAAGCAGACGCTCTACTGAGCAGGGAGCCCAATGTGGGACTCGATGATCCCAGGACCTGAGCCGAAGGCATTCGCTTAACCAGCTGAGCCACCCAGGCACCGGAAATCATTAAAAAAAAATTTTTTTTTAAATTTCACCCCTGAACACAAGCACTAAGTCACCCCTGGAAGGACACAGGAGGCCACTCCACACGGGTGGCTCAGCAACCCCCTTGGTCGCACCGGTTCTCCGAGATTTCGCGCGAAGTGGAATCTGTGAAAAGCCTGAATTCAGGCACTCCAGCCTAAAGACCTCATTCCTGGAAATCCCTGCACTAAGAGAGCAGAGAGAGCCGATCAAGGTGCGAGGAGAGCCCTCCACCGGCTTTTTCCTCCGCGAAGCCTGGTGCCATCTCACAGGGCCAGGGCCGTTTATCCACAGACTCTTCAGGGGGAAGACGGAGGTGTCCTGGAACCGCCTTGGAGCCTGCCCTACTGGGGCATCCTGACTCTCTTGTCACTGAGATTTCATCGAGCTGAGGGAGAAGACGGCCTCTATAAGGATCCCTCCCGAGCAGGCTCTTCCCACCTACCTCTCGGCGCCCGACCATCTTACCTTGGCTTAGCCCTCAAGTCCCTCGAGACTTAGCCTCCCGCCCAAAGTGCTCCTCTCCCTGTGATTGGTCGTCCGAGGAGCCTTTGGCCAATGGGGATGACGTATTCAGGCAGACGTCAGACTGAGGGCTGGGGGAGGAGGAAGGACGTCGGGCCCACAACGCGCACTGCGCAAGGACGGCGGCGCGAGGTGTGTGGCTGGCGCGGGCCGCGTGGCCTCAGGCCCTCGCTGTCACCACGCCCCGGTGCAGGAGGGTGGGGGGGCCCGCAGCGGTACGAAGGCAACAGGGGGTGGCTGCAAAGCCCGTGCGGCTGGGCGTGGTGGTGACGGTGAGCCCTGAATTCGGGCCTCGGGGAACCCCACGCTCCATTCCCAGAAATCTTCGCGCCGAGAGTTCTCTCTTCAAAGGAGTTGGGCCAGGGCGGCCAGAGCGTGCGGGACGCCCAGCATTGCAGGGCCTTCCCTGAAGCCCAGCTTTCTCCGCCAACCCCGATTCCTCCGTTCTGGACAGGGAGAGGAACCCTCAGGTCACTGGCCCACCTGAGCTGCTTTGTTAAACCTTCCCGCGCAAGGCTGGACTTTGGGAGGAAGCAAGGCAGGCTGGACAGAGGACCCAAGCTCAAAGACGTCGGCGAGCGCAACTCCGACTGCAGAGCTCTTCCAGGTTGGGTCTGGGAGCAAGGCCGGGTGCTGGTGGGTTGGGAAGCCTCCCCAGAGCCTCTGTTTGGGACCTTGCAAGAGCAGCCACCCTCCGCCCCCATTTCTCTGGCTGAAATGGAAATTGAGCCTACCCCTTCTTAATTAACCCTTCCACTCTTTTCTTTCCTAATAGTTTGACGGGAACTGTTCAGATCCTCGGTGCCACCTGACAGAAAACTGCATACCAAGGAAGGAACACCAGCTGTTCCTTCCTGTGCAGTGAGTGTGGGGGTTTCAGTGCAAAAAAGCTGGAAATGGAGTAAGCCTGAATTCAGGATATCCAGCTTGTATCAGGAAGGGTAGAATGCTTAATTATGCCTTCTCCGTTGTTAGCCCGTCGATTAACCAGACTGACAAACCTAAAGGCTAGAATCTTTGCCAATTCCCAGGCCGTATTAGGCTCGCTTTGGTCAAGAACGTCTGAAGCAAGGGTGGCAGTGTCCTTATTTCTGTGAGAGATTTTTCCCACCAAGTTCAGCACCTGCTTTTCTTTACTGTGCACCCTCTGCTGGTTAGCGTGATAGAGCGAGCTCAAAGAAAAGAAGGTGTGTACAACTTCCTAGAGAATTGTCTATTCAATGTTGTTTCTTTAGAAGTGTTAAATTGAGGTTTATACCTATGGAACTCAGAAGTGTGTTGCTCAGGAAGAATACGAGTTGTCAGCACCGTAGGCGTTGAGTCTCAGTGGTAATGTGAATGAAGAAGGTTTGAGGACAACAATAGCTACCATTTTAGAAGTGATAGTTGTTATGTGTCAGACACTCGCGGTGCTAAGCAATTTTACCCGCATTGACTCATTTAATCTTTAAAACAGCTCCACCGGGTAAGTACTGTTATCATTATCACTTCCTAGATGAGAAAAGTGAGACTCAGAAAAGTTAGGTCATTGCTTGAGATTATACAGCTAAGCTAATAAATAACAGAGCTGAGATTCAAATCTACCCTTGCTTCTAAGCTCCCACATGTAACCACTATGATATTCTTAAGAGACCCTTGGCACAATTTCTGGGCTTATGGTAACTCAGTCCGTGGCTATTATCTCCCACTTTTAAGATTTTCCTACCATTTCAAAAATGAAAAACAAATTAGATACAGGCATTCTTCTGAAATACACTTTCTCATCTACAGGAATCTGATCTGTGAAAACCTAGAAAGTTTGTTAAGAGACCAACATGTGCTCTCCTGCCAGTTCCAAAATCCTATACAGGAATCCCCGGTTTCTCCGGTTAGCTTTTCTGCAGCTTCATCACCAGCAACAGACTGGTGTGTTCTGTGATGTCCTTCTGCAGGCAGAAGGTAAGACACTAGTGCGGACTCAATTAAAAAGTCACTATAGAGGGACGCCTGGGTGGCTCAGTTGGTTGAGCAGCTGCCTTCGGCTCAGGTCATGATCCCAGTGTCCTGGGATTGAGTCCCGCATCGGGCTCCTTGCTCAGCGGAGAGCCTGCTTCTCCCTCTGCCTGCCATTCTGTCTGCCTGTGCTCGCTCTCTCTCCCTCTCTCTCTGACAAATAAATAAAATCTTTAAAAAAAAAAAAAGTCACTATAGAATACTCACTATAGGGCGCCTGGGTGGCTCAGTTGGTTAAGCAGCTGTCTTTGGCTCAGGTCAGGATCCTGGAGTCTCGGGATCGAGTCCCACATCGGGCTCCCAGCTACATGGGGAGTCGGCTTCTCTCTCTGACCTTCTCACCTCTCGTGCTCTCTCTCACTGTCTCTCTCTCAAATAAATAAATACAATCTTTAAAAAAAAAAAAGAATACTCACTATAGAATGATAAAATGAGTTCAGGGCCAGGGAGTAGAGCACAAAACCAAGAAAATGTGCCATCACCCTTGAGCACTATAAGTTATTTGGTAAAGCTGTTTGTTTCTAGGACAGTTACTGTTTCTGAGAGTGAAAATGAGACTGTGCTTTTTTTCTCTTAAGAAATGTAAGTAGATGAAAAAATAAAAAAAAAAAAATTAAAGTGCGGTATCACCACACACACACACACACAAAAAATGTAAGTAGAGGGCCCCTGGGTGGCTCAGTGGGTTAAGCCTCTGCCTTCAGCTCAGGTCGTGATCCCGGGGTCCTGGGATCGGCCCCGCATCGGGCTCTCTGCTCGGCAGGGAGCCTGCTTCCCCCCTCTCTCTCTGCCTGCCTCTCTCTGCCTACTTGTGATCTGTCAAATAAATAGATAAAATCTTTAAAAAAAAAATGTAAGTAGAGGGGCACCTGGGTGGCTCAGTTGGGTAAGCATCTGCCTTTGGCTCAGGTCATGATCTCTGAGTCCTGGTATTGAGCCCTGTGTCCCACTCTTCCCTGCTCAGCAGGGAGTCTGTTTCTCCCTTTCTCCCTCCCTCACCCCTAGGTTCTTTCTCAGGTGACTAAATAAAATCATTATTTTTAAAATTTTTTAAAGATTTTATTTATTTATTTGACAGAGAGAGAGAGAGCACAAGTAGGCAGAGACGCAGGCAGAGAGGGAGGGGGAAGCAGGCTCCCTGCTGAGCAGAGAGCCTGATGTGGGGCTCAATCCCAGGACCCCGAGATCATGACCTGAGCTGAGGGCAGAGGCTTAACCCACTGAGCCACCCGGGCGCCCCAGTAAATAAAATCTTTAAAAAAAAAAAGAAAGAAAGAAAGTAATGAAGTAATGTAAAGTTTATTAAGTGTAGAAATTCTGTGAAAGGTGGATAATTAAAATGTAACAGGGTGATTGTGAAGATGGAGCTAACATACACACAGGACTTAGAACAATTTTTTTTAATAATTTTGATTTTATTTATTTATTTAACAGAGAGAGAGAGATCACAAGTAGGCAGAGAGGCAGGCAGAGAGAGAGAGGGAAGCAGGCTCCCCGCTGAGCAGAGAGCCCGATGCGGGGCTCGATCCCAGGACCCTGGAATCATGACCTGAGCCGAAGGCAGAGGCTTAACCCACTGAGCCAGCCAGGTGCCCCTAGAACAATGCTTTTAATGTACTAAACACAATATAAATGTTAGACAATACTATTGCATATATTCTCATTTTCTTGCCAAGCTTTTGCTTAATTTTTCTCATCTTCAAATTAAAGGTTTTTGTTGTTTGTTGTTAGACTTAAAAATATATAGTTTATTTCCACCCCTTTCCTTTATACATGGAATGTTCAGTCAGTATGAAGTAGAGCCTGGTATCATGTATTTTTTTTTAAGATTTTACTTATTTGTTTGATAGATCACAAGTAGGCAGAGAGGCAGGCAGAGAGAGAGGGGGAAGCAGGCTCCCTGCTGAGCAGAGAGCCTGATGCGGGGCTCGATCCCAGGACCCTGGGATCATGACCTGAGCTGAAGGCAGAGGCTTTAACCGACTGAGGCACCCAGGCGCCCCGATCATGTATTTTTGTTGGTTTTTTAAGTAGGCTCCATGCCCAGCGTGGAGCCCAGTGGGGGGCTTGAACTCATGACCCTAAGATTAAGACCTGAGCTGAGATCAAGAGTCGGACCCCTAACCAACTGAGCCACCCAGGCACCCCGAGCCTGGTATCCTATAAAAAGCCCAAGACTAGGAGTCAGAATCTTAGCTTTGTTACTTAGAAATTAAGTGACAAATGCCCAAGTCTCACTTCATCTCTCTGGAGCTCAGTTTCTTCATTTATAAAAAGGGATTATGACAACCAACATCGTGTAGCACTCTGTACTTTGCAGAGTACATACAATATTGTCTAGTGTCTCATTTGATTCTTACAATAGTCTTGTGAAATAATGTGATATAGTTCCAGTTCTACAGATGAATGAATTGAGGCTTAGGGAGTTAATCGTCTTACCTGTTCGTTCTCTTAGTAAGTACAGAGTTGGGATTCATTCTTTAATTCAAAATTTTAAAAAAAAGCAATTGCCTGTTGTATGTTAGAACAGTGTACAAGCATGGGCATATATACTGTATGAAGATAAAATCCCTTCTTATACGGAAATCACGTAAAGGGGAGAGAAACCTGAGATAACAGTGGATCCAAGTAACTGCAATATAATAAATAACCCTGGAGTAAGCAAAGGCTGAGACAGGAGCACAAGAGAGGGGCACCTTCCCAGACATGAGGAGCTTGGGGGACACAGGTTAGGGTGATTTTCTTGGAAAAAATAACCTTTTAGTGGAGATCTGGAGGACAAACAGGAGTAGAAGGAAGTGGGGAAAGATTTCCCCAGGCAGAGAGAACAACATGTACAGAGATGTAGATGCAACCAAAGATTTGTGAGTGGTTCACTATGGCTAGAGGGCGACTCCAGGAAGTGTATTGATGAGAGATACGGGGAGAGAAATTAGCAGCAACATGTGAGTTCTGAAGTGTGCAAAGAAGTAGGTCTTATCCTCAGAACATTGGGAAATGTATTTATTTTGTTTAAGATTTATTTATTTTAGGGCGCCTAGGTCGCTCAGTGGGTTAAGCCTCGGCCTTCGGCTGGGGTCATGATCTCGTGGTCCTGGGATGGAGTCCCGCATCTGGCTCTCTGCTTGCATCTGGCTCTCTGCTTGGCAGGGAGCCTGCTTCCTCCTCTCTCTCTGCCTGCCTCTCTGCCTACTTGTGATCTCTCTCTGTCAAATGAATAAATAAAATCTTTAAAAAAAAAAAAGATTTATTTTAGAAAGAGAGTGTGTGCAAGCGGGGAGAGGCAGAGGAGAGGGGGGAATCTCAAGCAGACTCCCTGCGGAGTGTGGAGCCTGCCGCAAGGCTCAATCCCATTACTCCGAGATCATGACCCAGAATGAGACCTGGAGTCAGACACTCAACTGACTGAGCCACCCAGGGGGCCCAGGAAATGTATTTAAAGATATTAAGAGGAAGGTCATGATCAGATGCCTACATTAAAAATAGCACTTAGGCTGCATGAGAATTATTGGATTGTTGTTAAGCCCAGATAGGAGGTCATTTTGGAATCCAGAGAGGGAATGGTGGCCTAAAACTAGACATTGAGAATAGAGGAAAAATGTATGGTTTATAAACAAAAAGAATTTACAAAACTTGGAGTAGTTAAGGGCTTAGGCTCGTAACGAAACTCCCTGGGTTCAAATCCTCTTCCTGTGACTTGCTAACCGTGTAATTGTGTTGGGTATGTTACTTAGCTATGCCACGGTTTACTCATCTGTAATAGCAGCTACTTCACAGGATTGCAGTGAAGAGCAAATGAATGAATACTGGTAAAACCCTGACTTCGTATATTACAAGGCATGCAATAAGGATTCAAGAAATAGTATCTTTTTTTTTTTTAAGATTAATGTTTGAGGGGCGCCTGGCTGATTCAGTCAGTGGAGCCTGTGGCTGTTGATCTCAGGGTTTTGAATTTGAGCCCCATGTTGGGTGTAGAGGTTACCTAAAAATTTTTAGCTTTTCCATCCTCCTTGCCACTTGCTGTGCTGGCTGCGCACTCCCCAGTCTCTTCGTAGCCATGCCTTGCAAAATCAAGGAAATCAAGGACTTTCTGCTCACGGCCAGGTGAGGGATGCCAAATCCATCAAGATCAAGAAAAGTAAGGATAATATGAAATTTAAAGTTCGGCGCATAAGGTACCTTTACACCTTGGTCATCATAGACAAGGAGAAGGCAGAGAAACTGAAGCAGTCCCTCCCCCTGGGTTTGGCAGTGAAGGAGCTGAAGTGAACCTGGCCCACTGATTTGAACTATATTAAAGTTTTAAAAATTAGAAAAAAATATTTAAAAATAAATAGATAAGGGGCACCTAGGTGGCTCAGTGGGTTAAGTCTCTGCCTTCAGCTCAGGTCATGATCTCAGGGTCCTGGGATCAAGCCCCGCATCAGGCTCTCTGCTCGGTGGGGAGACTTACTTTCCCCTCTCTCTCTGCCTGCTGCTCTGCCTGCTTGTGATCTCTCTCTCTGTCAAATAAATAAAATCTTTAAAAATAAATTAATAGATAAAAATCACTGTTTGATTAGATACAGTGGTTAAAGGAGAACAATCAAAGATGACTTGTAGTTTCCAGGCTTGGGCAGCTGGATATAAGAAATGGGAGGTTTTGGGGTTAGGGAACGGAGTTCATTTTCTAGAAAGGTTGATACAGGCTATGGCATGTTTAGTGGCTCAGGAAAAAGGTATTTGGGCAGAAGTAGGACCTGGGAGTCAGCAGTGAGCCTTTGGAAATTGAAGCCATGAGAGAGACTGAGATTGCCAGGGAAGTACCCATAAGGAAGGTGGCTGAGGACAGACCACTGCCTGGTGGGTAGTGTCTAAGAGGGTCAGGAGAGAATTGAACCCTGATTGTCTACATCCAGAGCTCACATTCTATTACTAAAACAGCTTCTGTAAAATTTTTAAAACTCTCCTGTGAGTCTAAAAAAAATCTGAACTCCTCCTTTTTGTCAAGCAGCGGGTTATACCTCTGTGAGCATAGTCTCAGTCATAGAGCTTCACTTCAGTGAAGGAGGTGGACACTTAAAATATGGATATCTAAGTGCTCTGACAGCTAGAGAACCTCCCCGTGCCCAGGAGCACCTAACCTAGACTTGACGTGGGATGGGGAAAGGCTTTCTGAAGAAGTAATGACCAAATTAGATTTTCAGGGTTTTGTTTTTAAGATTTTATTTATTTGAGAGAGAGAGCGGGAGTGGTGGTTGGTCAGGTGGGAGGAGGCGTGCAAAAGGAGAGGAAGCAGATTCCCCGCTAAGCAGGGAGCCTCTCAATCCCAGAACTCTGAGATCATGACCGAAGTCCAAGGCAGACAGTCAACCAAGCCACCCAGCAGCCCCTAAACTAGATTTTGAAAGATAAAATGGTGTTAGTTAGGTAATGACAGAAGGTTCCAGGCGGACAGAAGGAACAGATTTCTCCTATTTGAACTTCCATGGAGGAAAACTGAGAGAAAGAGCAGCACATTTGGGTAGTAAAGACTCTGCTCAGCCCATGAACATGCCAGTTTGCTTAAGATAAAGTGTTTGGATTTCCTTCCAGGTGAGGCAGTCCCAGCTCATTGCTGCATCTTGTCTGCCTGCAGCCCCTTCTTCACAGAGCGCCTGGAGCGGGAGAGGCCAGCTCAGGGTCGGAAGGTGGTGCTGGAGCTGGGGGGCTTGAAGATCAGGACACTCAGGAAGCTGGTGGACTTCTTATATACCTCAGAGATGGAAGTATCTCGAGAAGAAGCCCAGGATGTGCTTTCTGCTGCCCGTCAGCTCCGTGTATCTGAGCTAGAATCCCTTCAGCTAGAGGGTGGGAAGTTGGTGAAGGCTCCCCAGGGCCGAAGACTGAACAGGGAGTGCTTACAGCCTCCAGCGGCTGCACCAATCTCTGCCAGGGTGGTGGCATCCAGCCGCCGCCCTCGGACTCCACTGCCCGTGACCCAGACTCCTTGCCCTCTTGGGCCAGTGAGATTGAAGTCCTCAGGGAAGGAGGAGGGGCCCCTAGAGAAAAGCAACCGACAGAATGCAGAGAACTTGTCTGGCAGCCTGCTCAAGAAGAAGGTCAGAGCTTGCCCAACTCCACAAGAAAAAAGCTCTTCACCATCAAGCCACAGTCAGGGACCAAGAGAGAACAAGAGTGACCCTGCCATTGTTCCTACAGCACTTTCTCCACCCAGTATGTACCCTTCTGTGGATGAGCGGCTCTTGCCCAGAAAGATCAGACTGAGTCGCTCAAAGCCGTCTCCTGATATCTGTACATCCAAGCCTTCTAGCATGGTAAGCAGACCCACCTCAGTACCCACAGCCCCTGGCCGGCGCCTTTGGCGGCAGAAGAGTATAAATAAAGTACCAGAAGACAAGGAGAAACCAGGGAGAGCTAGTCCTCTACAGAGCATCCCAAGCCCATCTGGCCTTGGGAAGACAGGTGGGAGCAAGAAGCGGAGCCCTGAAGTCAGGGCACCGAACCCAGACTCTGTAGAAGAGGGGCAAGTTGGAAGAGTGAAACTTCGGAAGATTGTCAATGGGACATGCTGGGAGGTGGTACAAGAGCCTCCCCTCAAAAACTCTCAAGACAGCCCTCAGATCCCAGAAGCTCAACACTCAGAAGGGACTGCGAGTACTCAGCCATCCTCACATAAAGAGCAGGGACTGTCATCTGCTCAGGTAGAACTATGTCAGGATTCCCCCTTGTGCTCTAGACTCCAAGACATTCTGCTTTCTGCTAGCCACTCCCCAGACCACCCAGTGGTGAAGTCTGAGTTCGGGTCCAGTCCAGAACTGATAGGGAAGGAACCTGGGTTGGATATAGACTGCAGAGAGCCCTATGCATTTGACACAGCCCTGCTGGGGCAGCCCTGCGAAGCCGAGGAGTACCGCATCACGACTGCTGCTGCCACCAGTGAGCTGGAGGAGATCCTGGACTTCATGCTGTGTGGCTCAGACATTGAGCCCCCCATAGGGTCTCTGCAAAGTCCTGGAGCAGAGGGCTGCAGGACCCCTAGCTATCACCTGACAGAAACAGGAAAGAACTGGATCGAAGGGGAAGAATGGTGTTTGCCAGACTTGGAACTCTGGCCAAGGGAGCTCACAGGACTGGAAAAGGAACCTGTTGGTGAGAACAAAGAGCCAATTGAGTCCCTTAGCCCCCTTGTCATACCCTCTGAGGTGAGTGAAGGGGAGGTACTTTCAGTAGGAGGTTCCTGGACTCCAGATCTGGAAATTACCAGTTCCCAACCATTGGATGGTCGGAGAGATAAGCTTCATATTGACTCTCTTGACCCCCAAAGGTCCTATGAGGACCTCTCACCTCCCTGTTCAAACTGGATGGACACTGGGCCAGAAGTGTCCCTAAGTATGGATGAGGTGTTGTATTCTGCTCCAGAGGCGGGCAAGGAGGTACCTGACAACTCTGAGTTGTTGGACCCGCTTCCTGCCAGCTCCGAAGAGGAAGAAATTGATGTGGTGGACTGGACATCAGAGGGGAGGCTGGTGCCCACTGGTATTCCCTCTGTGTGGCCCGACCCTTCCTCAGAGTCAGACACAGAAGTGGACATACTAACGTAGAACAAGAAGTAGGTTAGGGGCAATGGGAGGGTGGGAAATGTTGGCTAGCGAAAGGTCTATTGACAGAGGCTAGCATAGGCCCTGTCCTCTTAGCAAAAGAGGCAGGTGTACTCTTAGCTCTCTTAAGGTCCCCTCTTCTCCTTCCCAGGCTTTGGGAGCCAGGCAAAAATAGTACCATAGGTACAAAATTATGAACTTGAACCATCTTATTTCATTGTAATCTATTTTCCAGTTAGTGATAAACAAGTGAAACGATAAACTGTGTGGTCCCCAACTCTACTGGATCATAAGTAACAACCAGCACCACGTCTCCTAAGTTAGGAGGCATCTGCTAATTCAGTAATAAATGAGAAAGAATACCCTCTACAAAACATAATGTATTTTAGAAGGTGTGAAACAGTGCTGGGGTGTAACAAGTGGGTACGACTAACAGGACATGTTCCCATACCTAATGTGTGGCTTATTTAGTCCAATATGGGAGGTCTAGCCAGACCCTTGCAGGGGCCAAAGAGACATAACTTCCATCATCACTTCCAAGAAGTGAGTTGAAAAAGATAGATGCTTTTTTAAAAAAATAAATTATTTGCTTTTTTTCCCCCCCACAGTTTTTGCAAGTATTTCACATGATCCACCAGAGAACCTAGGAGCTCCAGGTTAATTTGTGACCTCAGAATATGAAAAAAATACAAAGGGAGCCAATCCCACAAATAGCTGGTTTTGTCCATTTTTTATCACAAGATTAAGTTTTACTTTATTATTCAAACACTTTATTTCAACTTTTATTGAACCAAATCCAACAACTGTTCAATGCCTTACTAGCAGGTTGCCTCACAAGTGAACCATCCTTTCTGGAGGGGAAGAAACCACGACTTCAGGTACATGACTAAAGTTTGGCCATGTTCCATCATAAATGCTCCAACATCACCAGAGACAGGAAGCTGTAAACATGACAAGGGGAAAAAAAAGGTTAGAGAAAGGGTCCAGGCAATCCAAAAGCCTGAGGAAGCTGTACCCCCCACCCCAGAACCCACAAACCAAGGAGAATTCAAGAATTGCATCCTCCCCCATTTTACTCAGCATATCAAGTGCCTGACAACATGTCCAAGGACTAGAGATAAAGACCAGTCAAATCCTTGGGGCCATGAGGGATACTACTGCAGTTTTCACATGGGATTAACAGAAAACATACTAGAAACGAAACAAAAAACACAGAAAGGTAGGGTAGGGATAAGCACACATGAGGTTACACAAAAATTCTGGCCAGTACAAAAGGGTAAAATAGCAAAAACAAGTGTCAATAACTTTAACTCCCAAACGAGGAAACCAGTGGGAATTTACACCACCAGCTTTAAGAAACAAAACAACTGCCATCAGGTGTGCAAAATACATCTAACGGAAACAAAAAGGGCCCATACCCCAACCCAGGGCAATAATCCACATCTTCAAAGGGCGCAAATTGCATTTCTACAGTCATTCACATTACCATCAGCACCCTTTAACTTAGCTCAAAAACATGCAACCAATTAGCAAATGGCACACCAACAGGAAATAATTTTACTGCCGAGTTCTAGTTTTCCTACCCAGGAGCAAAGGGGAAATTCTGAGCAAGAAAAGAAGTTATAGATCGTGTGTGAAATGAGGGCTGCTTCACAAATACCCCAAATCCACCCAAGCCCCCTTCAAACCTCAGCGTTGAGGACTTCTATCCAAAACACCCTACGAAAGGTGCTTCTTCAGCTCCTTCACCACCTCTTGAGGCTCCGGGAACTTCAGTTTGCGTGGGGGCCCCTTCTTAATCCCAGTCCAGAGCTCCACACCTGGGAAAAGACCAATAAAGCCAAGTCACTTTGGAATGCACCAGCACGTCCCCCAAATGCCGAGGTACCCACGGTCTGAGACCAGCGCCTCCCGCCTGCTCCCGGGCCCCCACTCACTGCTGCCGTCTGGGCGCAGCAGCGTCACCTCGAAGCTGCCCCTCCGGGGCTTAGCAGGGTTCACCTCCACCGGAAGCTCCGGGGTCTCCAGGCGCAGCGCCTGGCTCAGGGCCGCGGCGTTGCGCCCGTAGACGCGTCAGCTCGTGCTAGAGAGAGACGGGGAAGGTCAGAGCCTGGGGCCTTGGCCTGCGACGCCCTAGTCCGCCTCCCCGGGCCTCTCCAGGCCCCTCACCAATGCTCGATCACGACGGTCGCCTCCGCTGCCTTCGCCGGCCTCTCCTGTTTCGCAGCTGCCGCGACCACCGCCACCTCGGCCTTCCGCTTTCTCCCACGAGAAGCCATGGCGCCCGGAGCCCTGCCGGGAGCCGAGCCGGCCTGGGCGTGAATAGGGGTCCGGCCAACACCGCTCCGAGCTCCAAGTCACAGGCCCGGAAGCCCGCCGCCGGGACAAAGCGTCTCCCTAGCTGCGCAGAGCGTGGCCCGGCGCGCACGTGGTCTGGGGGCGTTCTCCCTGGGCACAACCACTCGGCCCGCGGACGGGGGGGGCGGCCCTCTCTGGACAGAACCACTCTGCTCGCGGAGGGGCGGGGGGGGGGGGCGCTCCCTAGGGCACAACCACTCTGCCCGTGGCGGAGGGGAGCTACAAGAAGCCCCAGACCGAACCACCCGCGCTTGCGGAGGGGCGCGGACTAGGCAGCTCTAAAACAACCTTGGCTTCACACAGGCGTTTCTGCAAGCCTCCATCGGGCTAAATAGCTTGGACCACGACAGACAAACCACCCCCGCTCCCTGGAAACCGCGGCCCAATCCCAAACCAAACCCATAGCCTAACTCGGTGAGGTCAGTACTCTGGGATTCAGGTAACTAAACTCCCTGATCCTGGGGACCATTGCCGGGCAGTTGGAGAAACTCATCAGTTTGGCCTTTGAAGTTGAGGAGGATAGGCGCTTCCTCAGCAATGGCCAGGCTTTTCTAATAGGCGAGGAACACACAAAGGCACAAACAGAAGGAAATCCCAGTTTCTTTATTATGGAAAACAATCAACTGGGCGTTAGGAGTAGGGAATAAGTGAAACCCCATTCCTGCCCAAGGGCTTTCTCTGGGAGGCCCCACCACACAAAGGAATGTCTCAAACCTATTCCCCTTCCTCCCAAACTCCAAAAAATAAGGGGATTATGCAATATTATCTTCGATGAGTACCCTCTGTGGTTAAAGGTGCCTCCTTGGGACCAGTGACAAAATTAGCCTTATACTTTTTAATGAAGGCCACAGACCAAGCCAGAACTGCCTAGAGAAGCAAGGGTCCTTGAGGGAAAAGTCCTAGCGCAGACTCCATACACAGGCATCTTCTGCTGGGTTGAATATAATCTAAGCAGACTGTGTAGGTCCACTAAGAGGAGGGATGAACACACAGCATGTTGGAGACATGTGAGTGATGGACAAGAACTGATAACTGACCCAAGCTCGGAGGGAAAGCATTTCCTCATCCATGGCAGATTTCTCCCTTCTTCCAGTGAAAGTTGGTCACAGCAGTGGAGGCCATCCTGGAGGGTGCCTGTCAATTCCCTGGAAGCCTCTTTAAAATCAGAAGCAGCACCCTGCCCCACTCAGGGATAGCCAAAGGAGAAAACATAAATAAAAGGCCCAGGCCTCACACAAGGCTTGTGGTTACAGGAGGGGCTGGGCCTCAGAGGTGAGGAAGCACTGACAAGGCAGGGATTCTATTTGTCCTTCTTGCTTTCCCCATCTGGTACTTCCATGGGGTTTGAGGCCACAGGCCGCTCCTCAAGGGTATTATCTCCACCCTTTGATAGCTTCTTGGCCCGTTGATACAATTCATTCAAGTTGAATTCTCGGATCACGTTCTCCTGCACAAAAGAGGTACATACGCACATCAGGGTTCTGGTGGGACAGTCCTTACTAGGAAGTAAGAAGTATTCAGACACTTAGACATAGACAGTCTAGGAAAAAAGGAAGAAAAGGACAGAAATCTATTCTAACTCTCCTTTTTTGGGTACCTGGAAGAGTCAACCCTGTACAGTTAAGTACCCATTATGCGATCATCCCTGTGCCAAGAATTACAGCTACATTATTTAATATCCTCTACAAAACAACCCTGTGATCCAAGTGTTACTCTCTTCAATTTTCTGCTAAGTAACCTCAGGTCTACAGACTATACTGACAAGGGCTCTTGAGACCGAATCTTAACTAATAACTGTTCCCCTGTGCTAGGAGTTCTGACACATGGTAGAAGCACAACAAATTTGCTGAGTGAATTCATGAATGAAAGCCCGTAACTAGTCCACACCCTCAAAACTAGTGGGCCAAGCAGCAGAGCCAGGAATCAAACCTAGGTTGGACTCCAAAGCGGACCACTGTTCTACACTCTTCTCCAAACCACTCGCTCACTCTTTCAGATACCTCAGAGAAGGTCCAAGAGACAGCTCGTCCTTTCTTGTCAATCTGTGGCCGCCGCATGACCTCCTTGCCACCTTGGAATAGGATCAGGGTGGGGAGCTGCTTGGTGAGGGGCGACGTGCTCACTTTGTACCTACAGGACCCAGAAAGGACTCTATAAATGGATCTGTCCACATCACTGCAAGTGATTTACTGCTAGGCCCTCTGTCTAGGCCCTTACATACCGTGTACTAACATCAGTATAGCGTCCAACGTCCACCTTCCCAAAATTTAGTCCTGTACAGTTGTACCTAAGAAAAATATATTATTTACATAAGGAAAGAAGAGAGTGGGTCAAGGGAAGTGGAAATACAAATATTTAGGGAGGGGGGAAAACGCCTTTGGTTGCAATGTGAGAAATAAAGGCCAAAAACAATGAGAGGGAAAGCACAGCACCTCTGCTTCCGTCATCCCTCCCCATACAGTACTCACTTGAGGGAGAGGTCAGCATAGATAGGAGCGAACGACTGGCAGTCATTAGACCAATTGGCAAAGAATTCCACAATCCAAGTGACCCTCTTGTCCCGCTCTAGTTCTTCCTGCCACACACAGGAAAGAACCAGTGAGCTGAATCACAAAGGCTTCCAGAAAGGTTCAGACTTGAGCATCTAATTCCTCACCCTGGCTTTCCCTCCCCTCTCTCACTCCTGAAACAAACCACCTTGACTTCCAATCTGAAGCAGTTACTCCTCCTAGTGAGTAAAAAGCACAACTACAAAAACACCCACAAAGGACACAAGAAACAAGGAGAGAGGAAGAGAACTCACATCAATGGTTTTATCACTGAAGTACTTGATGTACTCAGGGCCCATATACAGAGGAGGTTTACATGTCATCAGGAACACTAAACATGGAAAACAGATGTCAGAGGAAACATATAAGGCCTACAGCAGGAGATTTACTTCCAAATTGACTCAAAGATTTTAGGCCC
The DNA here is from genome assembly GCF_902655055.1 of Lutra lutra. Taxonomy (NCBI): domain Eukaryota; kingdom Metazoa; phylum Chordata; class Mammalia; order Carnivora; family Mustelidae; genus Lutra; species Lutra lutra. The sequence goes on along the minus strand of NC_062287.1, from coordinate 101,866,111 downwards.
CCAAGAATATGTGTTGTGGACATATGCAGACCACTGACACATTCCCTTCTTCTTAAAGTTTCTGTAGATTCTTATCACCTGAGCCACATACATAATTAATCAGGTAAAAGATATGGAAGAAGGGTATGGAGAGACCGATCTGGGGTTGGAATTTGGTTCCCACAACTGATCTCCTTACCTATGCAGAGTGTGATGTAAAGCAGGCCCATGCGAATATCCAGACGGAAGAAAAGAATTGCATTGGCCACTTTACTAAACATGAAGATGTTGCCTATATGTTGCTCCACAGTGACTGAAACACAAAGAGGTCACAGGTCAGGCTAGGCAGCATGCTCCTATATCCTGTTTGTCACTCTTCCTGTGGTACTTCGAAATGGGAGAGGAGGAAGAGGATAAAAGTCCAAGATCAAATTCAGCCCTGGCATGGAGTGAGGGACTCAGTCACCAGATAATGCCCCTCTCCTAACAAGGATGAAAGCAGCTCCGGAGGGCATGTGGCCTGAGCTGGAGAAACTGAGGCGCAGGCTAAACTTACTGGATCTGCGGTTCTTCATCATCACAATGGCACTGAGGAACATCAGGATCTCCACTTCTCTCTGGAACAGAATCAAAGTGACGGGAAGGCCATAAACACAGACACTTTGGGTGGGGAAGGGAGCCAAATACGGACTAAAAACCAACAGAGACCCAAATTGAAGATGGTACCAGCAAAGAATAACTGGAGTTGGCGAACATGTAGTGGGAACACCACCAGTCCGGTTCTACCCTGCCACAAACTGGCTGGTGCCCTTCGGCAGATCACTTAACTTCCGAGCTTTGGTTTCCTCAGTGGAAGAGTATCTGTTTCAAAATGTTACTGTGAGGAGTAAATGAAATAATGGGTATGAAAGAAATGCATAAAGCCCAAAGCCACATAATATTGTAAGACAGTATTACCAACTCAAAATAAAACAAAATAAAACTTTTCCCATCCAATATTCATTGTTTAATCCATGCATCTTTTTTTTTTTTTTAAAGATTTTATTTATTTATTTGACAGAGATCACAAGTAGGCAGAGAGGCAGGCAGAGAGAGAGGAAGGGAAGCAGGCCTCTGACTGAGCAGAGAGCTTGATGCGGGGCTTGATCCCAGGACCCTGAGATCATGACCTGAGCTGAAGGCAGAGGCTTTAACTCACTGAGCCACCCAGGCGCCCCTAATCCATGCACCTTTAATAGGCTTTGAGAGCTGAAGGGGGCCTCTCAGAACTTTAGAAGGCCCTTCTCAGTACCTTGGGCTTTTAGTTCTTTCTCACTTTCTATCTAGACTCTAAGGCCTGTGAGACAGGCAATAATCACCTCAAAGAAACAAGGTAATTTCAAAGAGTAAAGACTGTAATGCATAACAAGGACCCTGTGGGAGAAAGCATGGGAAGGGAAGGCAACTACAGTCTAGATGGTCTGAGGCCTACCAGACCTTTCTGTTTACAGTACAGGAACCCAGATCACTATTTCACACAGAACCAATCAACCACAATTTACAGCTAGAAGTCAGGGACCTTAGGTCCTGGGTTTTTAGCATCAGTTTCCAACAAAAAGTAATCAACTGGCTTTAGCAACAGACATATAAAGTGGGGGCTAGGGAATACAACAGATCTTACTAAATATTTCAGAGCAGAAAGCAGCACATTTTCACAAATGAAGTTGGATTGAGAGCTGGCATTTAACAAATGTGGAAAGATGAACTTAAAAGAAAAAAAAAAAAAAGGACCTGTAGTCAAGCAGGATACCAAACATAGGAGTGAAAGGAAAAGTGCCTAAAGACAGTGGGTCAATGGCAAAGACTGGCTACATATACTCCAAACTCAGTTTCCGTTTCCTCCTGCGCATACTGCAGCCGGATTCTCAGTCTACTTGAGCGGAAGGAGCACTGTATGACTAGTATTCCTGCGTGGAATGTGAGTGGAAGCCATGTGCCACGTCTGCGCCAGCCAGTAAGCAGGTGTGTGTCCTCACATTCCAGTTTCCTGTCCTCATCAGCTGGCTGGCTGATGATGGCATGACCCTACGGCCATAGGGGGAGGCAGAAGGAGCCTGGGTTCCAGACAAACGCTATGAAGCAGAGTCCCTTTTGGTTGTTCTGCATGTTTGTTCCTTGTTTTTAAACCTTTTATTATGGAAAATTTCAAACATACATAAAAATAGGCTACTAGAAGGTAGCAGAATGTGCCCCCCCCCCCAAATATGCCACTTTGGATTATTCTGCATAATAATTTTGAGCCTAAAAGCAATTAAGAAGTAGATACAAGAAAAGCTCCTTGCCCTCTATTTGTCTAAAAGCAAGACATAATTTTTTCTTTTTAGATTTTATTTATTTATTTGAGAGAGAAAGCGTGTGCAAGCTCAAAAGCATGGGGAGGGACAGAAGGGGAAGGAGAGGAAGAGAATCTCAAGCAGACTGTGCACTGGGCTCAGAGCCCCACAATGGGCTGGATCTCAAAACCCTGAGCCAAAACCAAGAGTCACAAGAATAACTGACTGAGCCACCCAGGTGCCCCGAAGCAAGACATAAGTTTTTTTGTTTGTTTTTGTTTTTTTTTTTAAGATTTTATTTATTTATTTGACAGAGAGAGAGACCACAAGTAGGTAGAGAGGCAGGCAGAGAGAGAGAGGAAGAAGCAGGCTCCCCGCTGAGCAGAGAGCCTGATGTGGGGCTCGATTCCAGGACCCTGGGATCATGACCTGAGCTGAAGGCAGAGGCTTTAACCCACTGAGCCACCCAGGCGCCCCAAGACATAAGTTTTTAAAAGTATTCCTCCAGGGGCGCCTGGGTGGCTCAGTGGGTTAAGCCGCTGCCTTCAGCTCAGGTCATGATCTCAGAGTCCTGGGATGGAGCCCCACATCGGGCTCTCTGCTCATCAGGGAGCCTGCTTCCTCCTTTCTCTCTGCCTGCCTCTCTGCCTGCTTGTGATCTCTCTGTCAAATAAATAGATAAAATCTTAAAAAAAAAAAAAAAAAAAAAAAGTATTCCTCCAACCCTTACCAGGAAGGACAAAAGTTAATCAAGGGAGACAAGTTTAGACCCTATCAGCCTGGAGACAGCACCAGAGGAAACTAACCAAACAAACAAGAGTCTTTATCTACCTTATTTTACCTTCCGGCAGTCTGCCGTTCTTGGAAGCCTAAAACTTCTTTCCTTTGTCCGGTCATTTCTCCAAAAATGTATTGCTCTTTGTTGAGGATATGCTATAAGCCGAGTTTTTTTTTTTTTAAGATTTTATTATCTATTTGATAGACAGAGATCACAAGTAGTCAGAGAGGCAGGCAGAGAGAGAGGAGGAAGCAGGCTCCCCACTGACCCTGAGACCGTGACCTGAGCCGAAAGCAGAAGCTTTAACCCACTGAGCCACCTAGGTGCCCCATAAGCCAGAGTTCTAATCCACCTCTGAGTTAATTCATTTTCCCTGGGTATCTCCAGTGCATATATGAGATATACATGTTAATATACTTGTCTTTTGTTTTTAATCTTTTATTACAGGGGTCTTAGCCAAGACCTCGGAGAGGTGGAGGAAAAATTAATTTTCCTCCCCTACAATACTTTAATCTCTTCTACTCAGATTTAACAGTAACATTTGGCAAAAGGTTCCCTTTCATCTATGCTACCCACTTTTTTTGGAGAAACTTAAAGCAAATTCTAAACTTCAGTGTGTATCTCTTACACATAAGGACTTTCTTTTTTAATAGAAACTTTTTTTTTAAGATTTTATTTATTTATTTGACAGAGAGAGAGAGAGAGATCACAGGTAGGCAGAGAGGCAGGCAGACAGAGAGGGGGAAGCAGGCTTCCTGCTGAGCAGAAAGCCCAATGCAGGGCTCCATCCCAGGACCCTGAGATCATGACCTAAGCCCAGGCAGAGGCTTAACCCACTGAGCCACGCAGGTGCCCCATGGACTTTTTTTTAAAAGGGGGGGCAGGGTAGAGAGGGAGAGACATAATCTTAAGCAAGCTCAGGTTGACCTGAGCAAAATCAGGAGTTGGATACTTAACCAACTAAGCCACCCAGGTGCCCTAAGGACTTTTTTTTAAAAGAAGTCCCCCCCCTCTTCGCCTTCCCCAAGATGGCCAATGGCTTCCAGGCTGCCATCTTGCCCCCCAGCCCTGTCCCTCTGTCGGTCCCCGTGGCGCCCACTCTCGGCCCACCTCCTTCCCACGGTTCGCCCGGAGGAGAAAGCATGCTAGCTGCATTGCTCAAGCCTGACGCTGGTGTTGGCGCTGGAATCAGCATGCAGCAAGCTCATGGTGTCCCGGGACGGGGCGCCTGCTGTCCATGACAAGTGTAACCCCTCCCTGCCTAGAATACACACACACCCTCCAGTGCATGCCTAACCGCCCACTGCCTTTCTTTGTGATGATGTAGTCAAAAATAAAGTAGGAATATCCAGGAAAAGAAAAAAAAAAAAATGTCCCCCCCAACCCCGGCCTTTTTAAGTTTATTTGTTTTAGTAATCTCTACGTCCAATGAAAGGCTCAAACTCACAACCCCAAGATAAAGAACTACATGGTCTTCCAACTGAGCCAGCCAGAGCCAGGCACCCTGGGACTTTTTTTTTTTTAACAAACCAAAATACCATTTCACACTTAACACAATAATTCCTTACTGTCATTTAATACTTGGTCCTTATTCAAATGATACCCATAATTTCAAATTGTCTTTGTGCAGTTTGTGCAAATCAGGAACAAGCAAGCCAGATCTATGCAATGCATTTGGCTTATGTGTTTCTTTGATCTTCCTTTATCTCTAAAGAACATCTATTCTTGGGGTGCCTGGGTGGCTCAGTGGGGTAAAGCCTCTGCCTTCCGCTCAGGTCATGATCTCAGGGTCCTGGGATAAAGCCCCACATCAGGCTCTCTGCTCAGCAGGGAGCCTGCTTCCCCCACCCTCTCTCTGCCTGCCTCTCTGCCTAGTTGTGATCTCTGTCAATAAATAAATAAAATGTTTAAAAAAAAAATCTATTCTTGGGGTGCCTGGGTGGCTCAGTCATTAAGCATCTGCCTTCGGCTCAGGTCATGGTCCCAAGGTCCTGGGATCAAGCTCCCTTGCTCAGCAGGGAGCCTACTTCTCCCTCTGCTTGTGCTCTCTGTCAAATAAATAAATAAAATATTAAAAAAAAAAAAAGAGAGGGGCGCCTGGGTGGCTCAGTGGGTTGAGCCGCTGCCTTCGGCTCAGGTCATGGTCTTGGAGTCCTGGGATCGAGCCCCGCATCGGGCTCTCTGCTCAGCGGGGAGCCTGCTTCCTCCTCTCTCTCTGCCTGCCTCTCTGCCTGCTTGTGATCTCTCTGTCAAATAAATAAATAAAATCTTAAAAAAAAAAAAAAGAGAGAGAGAGAATATCTATTCTTCATTTTTACAAAATCCAATCTACTTATCTGTTGAAGACATTGAGTCATTTGTACTCCTAACTTTCCCACTTTCTGGATTTGGCTGCTTGCTAACTTAAGGTATGTGTTCTTCTGATGATGGTTTTCGATCACCCATATTTCTTGTAAAGTGGCAATGAAATCTAGAGGCTTGAATACAATGCAATCCAAATCTTTTGCCAGAAATACATCATGGGTGGTGCTAAGACACTCCCTATTGCCTCCCTTCAGAGGACACCCAATCCTTTCATCTGAGGGTTTCAGCATCCACAGATGATCATTCCCTAGGTTTATCATTTCATTAGGGGTTGACATATGCTTTTGTTTTTATTTGGTTGGTTGGGTGTTTGGGGTTTTTTTTTTTTGTTTGCTTGTTTTTGTTTTTAGTAAGCACTATGCCCAATGATGTGGGGCTTGAACACATGACCCTGAGATCAAGGGTTGTATGCTCTACTGACTGAGCTAATCAAGTACCTCTGCTAAATAACTTTTAAAATGTTATCAATCCTTGACACTCCTGGGTGGTTCAGTCGGTTAAGTGTCTGCCTATGGCTCAGGTCATGATCCCAGAGTGCTGGGATCAAGTCCCACATCAGGCTCCTTACTCACTGGGGAGCCTGCTTCTCCCTCTGCCTGCTGCTCCCCATGCTTGTGTTCTCTAATAAAGTCTTAAAAAAATAAATTTTATCAATCCTTCCATGTTTATTAGCTCAAATTTATCTAAAGAAATCAATTATTTGGGGCGCCTGGGTGGCTCGGTCATTAAGCATCTGCCTTGGGCTCCGGTCATGGTCCCAGGATCCTGGGATCCAGTCCTGCATTGGGCTCCTTGCTTGGCAGGAAGCCTACTTCTCCCTCTCCCACTGCTTGTGTTCCCTCTCTTGCTGTCTCTCTCTCTCTCTCTGTCAAATAAATAAATAAATTAAATTAAATTAAAAAAAGAAAGAAATCAATCATTTGTCTATTATATCAGATTTTTCTCACAGTAGTCTAATGCTATGTTACAATGTCTATGTCATTCACCTCACATCATGTCACCTCACTTTATCATCTGATATCATCATCAGAAGGATGAGTGTAGTACAGTAAGATATTTTAAGGGAGGTAGACAGAGACCACAATGACATAATTTTCATTATGTTACTTTGTTATAATTGTTCTAATTTACTATCACTTATTGCTGTTAATCTCTTACTGTATCTAAATTATAGATTGATTTATCAGAGATATATATGTATATATGTTTGTGTGTGTGTGTGTGTGTGTATCTATATATAGGACAAAACATATATATATAAAAATAAATAAATATATATGTGTATATATATATATATATATATACATAAACACACATAAATATATAAACATATATAAGGTTTGGTACTATCCAGGGTTTCAGGTAACCACTGGGGGTCTTGCAATGAATACCCACCGCCCCAGCTGCCCCACATAAGGGGGGACCACTATAAAAATAGGAACTTCTGAAGTCGCGTGGCTACAATTGAACTAACTTATCAGTAACACTGGGGAAGGGCAGAGGAAGTATGAAAGCATTAACAAGGGATGGAGAATAAAAATAAGGGACTGGGTCCTAGTAAAGGTCAAGATTCACTTTGGGGGCTGGGAAAAAGACAAAAACTCAGGTTGCCCCTCCCCACCCAGAACACAGCTGCAGCTGTAGAGCAGAGAGCACAGAGCTTCAACTCATTTTTCTCTGCTCTTCCTCAAGTACAGCAAGCGTCTCGAGAGATTTCTTTACAATTTTTTTTTCTTTCTTTCTTTTTTTTTTTTTTTTTTTTTTTTTTTTTTTCTTTCTTTCTTTCTTTTTTTTTTTTTTTTTACAATTTCTTTCCAACAACTCTAACACTTGTGTTCATTTCTGCATCCTCAGGATGCAGCAGAGTGCCCAGCAGATAGTGCGTGCTCTCTGGAAATGTTAACTGAAGAGACGGCTGATGGGAGTGTGCAGGTACTATGGCCAAAGAGTTGTTTCAGGTCGTATTCACTCACTAGTTGACTCATGAGTGACAAGTTTGGCAACTCGCCTAACCTAACTCATCTAAGCACGCCGAGATCAACTTCTCCATTAATAAAACAGGAGTACTACTACCCTCCTTTATCTCGCTGGCTCAGGAGGCTTTACATGATGGGTAGCCCTGTAACACTACACACGTGTTGAGTTTGGGTACAGCTGTTGACCAGCATGGATGGTGAGATGGAAAGAACCCTGGACTCAAGAATCCTAAGAGCCAGGCTGTTGTGCAAGTTCACCGGCGGTTTTCCCATCTTAATTAAGCATGAAAGGGTTTAGGCTTGATGACGGTCCAGGCCCTACATTCTAACTATCTGTAAGTCCGCTACAGGCTCGGAACCTCAGGTATCCTTAAAAAGGTGAACCTCGGGGCTCCGCATGCAACCTCGGGGAACAGGGACAGTGAAGGTCGCGGGGTCCGCTCACCCAGTCAAAGTCACACGGGTTGCCGTCTTCGCGTTGCGTGGGGAGACTGTTGCAGAGAGGGGGTAGCTTCCTCACGAGTAGGAATGCAACAGAAAGCAGGGCTGACAGAAGATAGTAAGGTCGGGCCAGCCATCGTGAAAGTCGTGGCACCGAATACACCAGAGCAATTAAAGGTGCCAGGACCGCCATCTTCCCGGCCTTTGCGGTGCCCGCCCAGCTTCGGCGTCTGTAGGTCTGGTCCCGCCTCTCCCACCATTGAGACTTCCATTGGGTCTAGTCTCGGATGCTCCGCCTCTGAGCCCGGAACTAGATCTCTGATTGGACATTGCAGAACGTAGGGGGATTTGACACCTTATTGGTCGATCTAGCTGTCGCTTTCTCTAGTTAAGTCATTTTATTGGATACGCGACCGTGGCGATCGAAGACTACAGAGAAAACTTTAGTAAGTTTAGAAAGCACTTCCTGAACGTTCTCATAAAGCGACGGAAGTAGTTGCCAGAAAAAGGTAGGCTGGGTACCCAATGATAAGCGGCTCCTAGAGGAAGAGGGCGGAACATCGTGAAAGGATTGTCCAATGAAAACGACAGACGCCAGACACCCGGACCGCGCCGGGGTGGAGAAGACCATGGAGAATTTCTCGGCACTGTTCGGAGCTCAGGCTGACCCACCACCACCCCCAACCGCACTCGGCTTCGGACCAGGAAAACCTCCACCTCCTCCTCCCCCTCCTCCGGGCGGGGGCCCCGGCACGGCCCCGCCGCCCACCGCGACCACGGCCCCTCCGGGCGCTGACAAGTCGGCGGCTGGTTGTGGTCCCTTCTACCTTATGCGGGAACTTCCAGGTGAGTACTAGGCCTGGCCGAAGACAGCCAATCAGATCATAGCGAGGAGGTGATGGGCGTGGCTCTCAGCCCGGCCGGGTAGGTGTGAGGGAGCCTAGACAACGGGTGTCGGGACCTTGGAGCTCCAAGTCTGAGCGGCTCTGAGGATTCACCGCCAGAGGGACGGCATGAATTTTTGGCCTGGATTGGGAAGGGGAGAGAATGCATTTCCATAACCATGTTTCGCACCGTATTTGGCTCTGTCCCTTATACTGGTTTATTTTCCTAAAAATTTTCCAGAGCTTGAGTTTGGAATTAGGGAGGCCCGATTTAACATCCTTGCAGATCTTAAGGTTTTTCAGATCTGTCACAAACATGCTCTTGGTTTGAGACACGTTGCCCTCCTTCTAAGGGCCTCTGTTTCTTCAGCTGTCGGAAGGAAGGGTTAGAATCGAACCCAAAAATTGTTTTGTTGAGTACCTTCTGGGTACCAAGCACTGTGCTCTAAATGCTTAAGATACAGCTGTGGGTAGGGCTGACAAGATCTTTGCCTGTTTTGGAGTTTACATGTCAGAGGAGGCGGCACAGAGCATACCAGATAACATCAGATAGTGGTTAGTGCTACAAGGAGAAAATGTGATAAAGAAGTGAGGCAGAACTGCTTCAGCTAGAGTGATCAAAGAAGCCATCTCTGAGTAGATAATATTGGAGCGTCAGTGTAAAGAGCCAGTCCTGTGTGAGTGGGAGAGATAAGATGCAAGAAATGAGGTCAGAAGCCGTGGTGTGAGGGAGAAGCTTGGAATATCTGAGGGTCAGAAGACCATTCGGATTCCAGTGAAGTTTCAAGGGAAAGAATGGTAGGAGATGAAGGGGGGAGGAGTAGGCAGAGGCCTTTGTAAAGCATTTAGATTTTAAGTTCAGGAGCCATTTTATTATTTATTATTTATTTTTAGTAATCTCTGTACGGTAAGTGGGGCTTAAACGCACCATCTGAGATCAAGAGTTGCATGCTGTGCTGCCTGGGCCAGCGAGGCACCCCTCAGGGGGAGCCATTTTAACATAGGAAAGTGACATGATCTGATTCACTTATTTGTAATTATCCAAACAGCTACATTAAGAATGGAAGGTGGGGAAATCAGTCAGAAGTTACTGCTTAGTAGTCCAGGAAAAAGATGATGGTTTGGACTAGGCAGTAGCAGTGGAGGAGAGAAGCGAACTGATGCAGGATAAACGTTAGGGACAGAGCTTACAGGAGTGAAGGACTGAATAAAGAAGTAGAAAGGAACTGAAAATACTTGTAAATTCTTGGATTGAATAGTTGGGTGGATGGTAGTACTGAGACCAAGAAGGAACAAGTTTGAGGAGGTGGAAATCAAGAGTCGTTTTGGACATGTTAAATCTCCAGGTTGGGTTTCAATTCCTCCCAAGTCCTACTGCTACGTCAGGAATTGAAGGAAGAAATAATGCATACTGATACAGTGCTTTGAAGTTCACAGTGCTTATAGTTGAAAAAAACTGAAGTTATGGTTGATGTCTCCTAGCAGTTTCTCTTTCTGTTCTGATCGTACCTATTTATGTCAAGCAGTTGACAGATGCCGAGTATGTCTTGGGCAAATGCTGGTTTTATGTAGGAAGGACGGTGTGTGGTGAGAAGGGGAGAGAACTGGTAAGTCTAGTCCTTGCTTTTAAGGAGCTTATTTGACTTAGGGATATAAAGTATGTGGTTTAAGGGTAGTGACTGTATTTCTTGTTAAGGCTAATCTCATTTCTTCATGGTCGTGCCTCATATACAACTGCTAAGAACTACATGATGGAGACTCCTGGCTGGCTCAGTATGTGGAACATGCGACTCTCGATCTTGGGGTTGTGAGTTCCAGCCCTGCATTGGGGGTAAATGTTTATACTGGTTTTTTGTTTTTTGTTTTTTTTTTAAGACTTTATTTATTTGACAGAGATCACAAGTAGGCAGAGAGGCAGGCAGAGAGAGGAGGAAGAAAGCTCCCTGCTGAGCAGAGAGCCCAATTTGGGGCTCGATCCCAGGACCCTGGGATCATGACCTGAGCCGAAGGTAGAGGCTTTAACCCACTGAGCCACCCAGGCGCCCCTAAATGTTTATACTCTCAAAAAAAAAAAAAAAAGGATCTACATACTGTTTTTTTTCAAAATGTGTTCCTTGTTATCCAAGATGACAGAAAAAGTTGTCACTTGAGCCAGACCTTTAAAATTTCAAATTGAAGAAAATTTGGAAGAATTGTCTTATAATTACATCAGCTTTCCTAAAACAAACTTCCTAAAAGGAAATGAGATGAGAAGTATGTTTCTCAGGAGATAATGGAGACTTATTTAGATGGACCAGAAATGTGACACAGGGGAGTAATGGTAGATCAGCCCCCAAAGCTAAGTTACAGTAAGATGTGTTTTACTGTGAGTGCCAAAGGAATTTGAGCATTTTCCTGAGGATAATGGGAAACGACTGAGATTTTTGAACCGAGGAGTATTGTTTCTAAAGAATCTGCAGAATATGGGTACCATGTACTGAAATAGAGAAGCCATGAGTGAGGTGGGGAAGATTTGGAGGTTAAAAAAAAAAATGAATCTGCAAGGAATTGACTAAGAGGAAATTGGAAATGTGAGACTGGTTCTTAGGAGGGGAGTTTTTAGGAGGCTGAGGAGAGAGGCTTATAAATTATTTTCATGGAATTGATGGTCAAAATAGGAAGTTGGAGGGACTCATAAAGTGTTAGAGAAAAGCAGGAGTGCCTTCTCACCTGAGCCTTGAGGATGACTCCCTAGAAGAGGATAGCTGACAGAGGGGGAAAAAGGCAGGGTGCTAGAATGACAGGAGGCAGTTCCTAGTATGAGGAGCAGTACTGTGGCACCGAGTGTTCTGCTGCTACAGTCGACCACGCTTCGGAAATGTTTGACACAAGAAAGAAAAAAGGGAAGGGTAGGATAAGGCCTTGGGGTATGGAGAGAAAACACCTTGCTCACTTAACTGAGCACCGACGGTGTACACTATGTTGGGCAGCGGAGATACATGTATGAAGAAGAAAGACATTGTCTCGGGCCCCCAGGGGACTCAGATCAGAACCTGGGTTTTTCCAGGCGAGTGATTATGAATAAGCACTTTCTTGTCATTATTTGCATTCTTCGAGTTCATCCTAACTGTAGCTGAAATTGTAGGCTAGCTAGCTCCATCCTTGGCCACTAGATCCTTATTGTTAACAAGCTTCTATTTGAAAAAAGCCATGTGGTATTTGTACTGATAGTGCCTGGCATCTATACAGTACTTTATACTTCCTAGCGTTTTCATTTGAACCTTGAAAAAAAACTGTGTGCTTAAGATAGCTGTTACCCCACCTCAGAGGTAAGAGGAAACTGAGGCATAGAGCACCGCTAGGATTAGACTTCCAGCTGCCCAGATGCTAATGGGACATATCTTTCTTTGAGGCAGAGCATTATACTTGGGCTTATGAGTAATAGAGATAGTGGTAACAAGTTAGTCAGCAGTATCTTAAAAAATCCCATTTCCTAGGTAAAGGTAGTATTTCTTGCTAGTTTTAAAAAAAAAAGAGTCCTTGACCAGACACTCAAGCCATTGGGTCATATTTGGCTCTTACATTGCTGGTAGCTGAGCTTTGAGGTAATACCCTGCTGTGTCAGAGAGTATAATTAATCATTAGTATATTATATGAAAAGCACTCGGAACAGTGTTCAGCACAGAGTTAGCATCATGTAAGTGATTATTGTGGTGAGTCTAAGTTGGGGAGAGTGTCTGTTTCTTTGGGATGGTTTCCATCTCTGCCCTCTTTCGAAGTTTGTGGATTTTTCTCCTTGTTGCAACTTACCATACTATATGTATTTTTAGTGTTCATTATTTATAATTTTGCTTGTTTCTTTAAAAAATAAATTTAAGTCTTTGTAATTCTCACTTAAAAGATTATTTAGTCTAAAATCTAGTCCTTCACTTTCCCTCTGGGTGACTTAAAAATTCTCTCCTGTTGGGACTAGTATTTTTTTGTTGTTCTTCTCCCTGTGTCCTCTAGGTAGCACCGAGCTGACAGGCAGCACCAATCTGATCACACACTACAACCTGGAACATTCCTATAATAAATTCTGTGGGAAGAAGGTGAAGGAGAAGCTAAGTAACTTCCTGCCTGACCTGCCAGGGATGATTGATCTGCCTGGTTCCCATGATAACAGCAGCCTCCGCTCCCTCATCGAGAAACCCCCTATTCTTGGTGGTTCTTTTAATCCTATCACAGGGACCATGCTGGCTGGCTTCCGCCTCCACACTGGCCCGGTGAGTCCCCTCTCCCAGAGGAAGAAGGCAAATGGGGAGGCCTGAAAGGCGTGGAGGTGGTTTTTTTGTCCAAGTCTGTTCCTTTATAATGTACTGAGCAAAACAGATGGGAGCAGGGCATTTCCTCCCTCCACTCACCTGGACCTTCCTTTGGTTCCTTCAGTTACCAGAGCAGTGTCGTCTGATGCATATTCAGCCTCCCAAGAAGAAGAATAAGCACAAGCACAAACAGAGCCGTACCCAGGATCCTGTCCCACCAGGTAAGAAGCACTTCTGGTCAAAGCCAGAAACCCTGGATCTGGTTGGACCTTCCGCAGTTAAAAACCCAGTTAGGTTCCTTACAGAGCCCTGGACTCCCAAATTCTCTTTAAACTGGTATAAAGGTAATTAATGTTTCCTGCAGGTAGGTCTCCTGGGCAAGGAGAAAGTTGGAATGGTGCTGTAGCAGGGACTCCCGATCCTTTCTGGCCTTTAGAAGAGAAGTTGCCCTTGACTAGGTTTTCCTGTGGTCTTGAGTTCCAAGTAGTAGGGAATTTTGAGCTCTACGGTAAGGAATTTTGATAGGCACATACCGTCTCCTACAGAAACACCATCTGATTCTGATCACAAGAAGAAGAAAAAGAAAAAAGAGGAGGATCCTGAACGGAAGAGGAAGAAGAAAGAGAAGAAGAAAAAGAAGGTAGGGTAGGGACCTGCTCCTGCAGGCCATGGAGTCTCCCTGTCTCACCCTGTCGTCAACGGTCCTTTCCCTCAGGTAGAACCCAAGACTGAAAATCCAGGGCATGTTGCAGTTTTTTCCTGTACAGCGCCGATCAAGGCCAAGGCCACTTCCTAGTTGTTCTCTTACCCCTCTTTCCTTGTCTTCCCCAGAACCGACACAGTCCAGATCATCCAGGCGTGGGCAGTTCTCAGGCCAGCAGCAGCAGCAGCCTCCGCTAACAGGACTCTACTGGGATGGCTGTTCCTGCTGGACTGAGCCTGCTGACAAAAGCTGCCCTCCAGCTCGGACACTGCCACGGAAGCATCCCCTGCAACCGGGACAGATGCCAGCTCTGACTGTGCTGGGCTAAGATTAACGCATTATGTGAGAGAAGGGCCATGCTTTTGTAAGGCTCAGCCCAGTTGGCTTTCTCACGGACATCTCTTCCTCTCCCAGGAAGCTTTCCTTTCATCTCTTTTGTGCAATTGGTCTGATTTAGGACATTGATCTGTTAGGGTTTTTCTTTAAAAAAATTTTTTTGCATTTATCAAACTGGCTGAACTGTGGCTGCCTGTTAAGAGGTAAGTGCCTTTCCATGTGAGAGTCAGGTTTAAGCCAGGGCACTCAAGAGATCTGAGGAGAGTTTGGGTCCTATCATTACATTAATTAGTTGGCAGGAAGACCACCAAAATGAGAGTGGAGAACATGGTACACAAGTGAGGCAGAGCTTGCTAATACCTGTCCACGGCGGACATGTAACACTCTGCCCATCATGGGGAGAGCCAAGCACCTGGATGAGCCCCCACCAGAAGAGCCGATCCAGTTAAGGCTTATCTGTCTTCTAGATCAGTTTTGTGTTAAACAGAATAGCCAACTGAAAAAGCACCCACAATCACCAGTGTATTTCAGCAAGGTTGATTCCTGGTGAAGCCTGTGGTTTTTATTTTTATTTATTTATTTTTTCTTAAATCTCCGGCAAGCAAAGGTAAATGCTTTTTTCTTAATGGACTCTCTGACCTGCCTCATTCCTTAGTTAAGATACTGAAACTTAGGCTGATAGAAAAACATTTCTAAGCTTCTAAGATAGCCACAAAAAGGCAGCCTAAACTAGCAGAATGTGAGATTCCTTCAGTCTTTACAGCAGGCCAGGTAACTGGAAATGTCCATGAGAAAACCCAAGCTATTGTAATCTGACTTTAAATAAATTTGAAAGAACAGCTGAAATCTGTTGCTATGAGCCAAGGTTGTTACTCCATCAGTAGGTGGAAAACCATTCATTCAGCTACAGGTTTAATCTAGCATTTCAGTGCAAGACTGTATATGCTTATGTCATGGACAGTGAAAATAATGGGTTCTGGCCAGTTTCCAGAGATTTTGTGTCTGAGGCAGCCTATTTAAAATTAGGGCATAGCCTTTGCTTTGGACAAACAGAAGAGACACCATGAGCTATCATATTAAAGTGCCAGCCATATCCAGGCAGTCTGCCTCTAACAGGCTTTCATCCCTCCATCATCCACGGTCTCACCTCTGGCTACATCCAAAGAGCTTTACTTCCCAGAGACAAAATTCTGTTAACTGTAGCAGTAAAGAGTTCTCTAAGCCTTGAAAAGACAAAGAGCTTAGGTGGTCACAAAAGGTGTCTTCTAGGAATTTTTGCATTAAATCACCAAAATAAAAACAGGACCTGCTGTTTTAAGTGGTTACTTCCACTACAGTCCTGCCTAAAGGTGGGCCAGAAGCTTCTGAGGTTTTCTTTGAGACTTTCCACCAGAGATCATTCACCTTGCCTTAACCAGACAAAATAACACAAGTCAGGGGGAGCTGGTTAGATCAGGATTTCTTTTTATTCCTTGTTGGTTTAAAATGGCTAATCAGAATAAAAAATAAAAGGGCCTCTATCTAGAGGCTGGGGTCTCCCCTATTTAGAGGTTAGAACCCAGGTACCCCCACTACCCAGCACCATACTGAGGTGGGCTGAGGGGTAACCCCCAAGGGACAATCGGAGGGGCCTAGGCCTGCCACTCCTTCTCTCTATCCCATTTTTGGCATGTGATGAAAAATATTGCTTTTTGGATTCATCTCTCCCGGCCTTGGATTTAAAAATAATGTTAACCATGTGAGTTGGGGGAAGGCTCTGAGGGGACTAAAGAAGCCCCGCCCTAATCCCTCTCCCCCAAGAAGGGGTGGGGGGGATTATCCAATATTGTTCCTGGAGCTCAGCCAAGCTCTTTTCCTGATCTCCCCACCACCACCAAAGTCATGGGGCTGTGACCCCTTTCCTGGGGAAACTAAGTGCCAATGAACCTAGAAAACTAACTCTCCTCTCCAAGTCCTTCCCTCCTCTGACCAAGACCCCAGACTCGCCTCTCCCAAGGTTTCTTTCCTGATTACTACGCACCAATAGCAGTGGGGTGCGGTTTCCTTAGTTGGTAACTGGGACAAAAGAGAGGGAACCACTGGGAAAAGGAAGACTTCAATGGATGTCCCCACTTCTTTCCTGCTGGTCTGAGGAGTGGGAAGAGTAAGATACCCCTCCTTCTAGATATCCCTCCCTCATTTTCCCATCCCAGGATAGATATATAATTTCTTTGATATTTATAATATATATATATATGTATATATATATATATATATATATATATGTACACACACACCTGGTAACGCAGAGAGGAAAAAAATAGAATCCGTAACAATAATAAAAAAAATTATTTCTGGTTTAAAAATGATCTGGTTCCCTCCAGGGCGAGCAATTGCACAAATGTCCACTGAGTCTGGTCCAGGAGTTAAAGAAGGGAAGGTCTTAAAAGGTGAAGGGGGTTGCTACCCCAGTCTCAGGGCCCCAACTCTCCAACTCCCCACCCCACTGCATTTTATAAAACGCTCGTCATCCTCTTGGAATCGGTGGTTTAAAAAAATGTCCATGCAGGGGAGGGGAGCCCCTTGAGGAAAGGAAGGTGGCCACCTGGGGCCCTTTGGTGTAGGCGCAGAGGCGTGGGGGGAAGGGAGTTGCGGAAGGCTCACACGGAAATCTCATAGGTGGTACCACCCACCCCTGACACCTTCTTGACTCCGCCCCTTGTGGGGCTGCTGAGAGGCGGCTGGCCTGGGCCAGGAGAGGCAGAGCCTATACTCTTGGGCTGCCCATTGGATTTGCTGTAGGTGGTCTTGAGCTGTACTTCATCTCTAGGAAGAGAAAAAAAAGAGAGGTGTCAAGAAGCAGGACACAAAACACAGAAAAGGGAGACCGTTTTAAAAGTTGGGAGAACTGACATACTTTTCTATATGCTTTCTTACCCAAACATTTCCACCTATTTTATTGTCCTCTTAAAACATACCTGATGCCCTATCTCCTCTATTCCTTCCCTCCAACAGCAACTATCTTAAATACTTACTCTTAGGCAAATAAATACATTTTGGGAAAACAGGATTAAGAGACAAGTATTAATCGTTAGGGTCTTAACAGGAATAGCCCATGAAGGCAGCTAGAGAGAGTGAAAGGAGCTATCTATGAGCAGGCACCTCTGAGTCCACTTGCACACAAGTGAAGTCATGACACCTTTGGTAATGCTATGCTAATTTTAAGTCCACTGAAGTTCCAGATGGACTCATACTTACTTGGGTGTCAATAATGGCTGCAAGGCTACTTCCTCTGCCTCAGAGACACCAGCTGGGGCTTTTTGGCTGCTGTAAGACATAGATCGGCCCAGGTATGGGGCAGTGGGGCCTGGTTCAGGGGACCCTAGTCCCCGGCCTCTTAGCCCATCTGGCTTGCCAAAACGGGGGGCAGCTGGGCGTCCCAGCGGAGTCTTGACCAAGGGTGATCTCTTTGAATCATCTGAGGAGGAACTAGTACGAGGGGCATGGCCTGAGCCCGGTGTTGACTGAATGCCTGAGTCCCCCAAGCCTGGTTCTTCCTCACGGCCCGGAAGTGGGGGTGACTGGCGTAGCAGCTTCTCTCGTTCCTGGAGGGAGGCCACAATATGGCGCGACAGATTGTCGTACCGGACTGGTGAGGGCTCTCGGTGTGTTGGGCCGGTTGGCACCAAACGTGGGTGCCTCTCGGCTTCCCGTTGCTGGGCCAGTCGGGCTGACAGGAAGGGAGAGGTGTAGCCTAAAGGTGGGTCTGGCTCAGGCCCTGCCTGCACTGACTCGAAATCAGGGCTGTCTGAAGGAGTGAGCAGGCTGTCATAAGATAGGCTTCCATTGCGTGTCTGGTTGGCCAGGCTCTTATAGGAGGTGGAAGTTGTGCCCTCTGAACGAATGGACTGCAACTGGCCCAGCTCAAAGCCAGTGCCCTGGGCTGACTTGAGGCTGGAGGAACGTGAGCCACTGGATAGTGGATCGAAGTGGAAGCTTTTGCCAAAGGTGGGAGAACGGAAACTCTCTGGCTCCAAGCTGGGTTCCGAGCGGTAGCTGGGATGGCGGCTGCTTTCTGCAATTGAAGTTGGCTCCTTCAAACTGTCCCCACGACTCAACTGAGGGAGAAAACAAAGCATGCTCTTAGTGTTCCTCCTCTTGTGACAGATGCTAGGCCCAGAGCCCAAGTAGTCATGCCCTGCTAATATGCTTATTACAACTTTTTCTATGCGTCCTCTCGTTCAACACCTAGAGCAAACTAGCAAGTTAGAACAAATAATACCTCATTTTAAGATGCAAAAAATGAAGCTTAAAGAGGTTAAATAACTCACCCATGATGGGTTTTGAACTCAGATCTGATGCTGTGATCAGTGCTTTTACTAGTATGCTACACTGCCCCCTCTTAGATGACAGACACACTATCAAGATTCAGTCCCATTAATGTCTTTGGTTTTTTCCCTTCCCTTCTCCAAAATTCTTTTTCCCAGAACAGCTGACATACATCACAACCCTCCTCCTTCCAGAGTGTTCAGTACCTTGGCGCTGGAGGAATGAGGCATGGCGGCCGACGTACTGCTGCTACTGTAGCCCGGCCGGTACTTGTACATGGTAGGTGTGGGAGGGCTGTCCTTGCCCAAGAGGCTGCTATCTGCAGGAAAAAAGGCCCAGGGACAGACTTGACTTTACAAGCGGTTCTCTTAACTTGGTCAGAGGTCATTAAAGGACAGAGGGAGAACCAGGTAGGAATGGATACACCAGCCAACAGCAAAGTCCCAGGAACATGATTTGCCTGCAGTAAAGACTACAGACTCATAATGGCCCAGAACTCAGAGAGAGAATGCACCAAACATGTCTAGGATGTTCTATGGTCTATCTGGATGCTGACAGTTCCTTACCCGCAAAAGTCCAATTTGCTGCCACTAGCTACGTGGAATCCCCTTTCTCCTCTACTAGCTGCCCAAAGTGGCCAAAGGCCCACTTGATGGGTGTTCTCAGTGACAATGCAAGTATTACCTCCCAGGCCTTGCCTGTAAGTCTTCTCCACAGCACATAGTAACCTTCTTACTCTTGCCACTATTCTTACCCTCATTAGTAGCCAGGCTGAGGTGTGTTCGTAGCCCTGTGTAACGGCTCAGGTCCGGTTTAGGAGGAGGTGGGGGTTCAGCATCTGCAGACTGGCTCTCTGTTATCTCCAAGCTTCCCTTAGACTGGATGAATGAGGGAAAATCAGATTTGGAGAGTCGGGTGTAAGGACAACGCATCAATTATGTATCTCTAAACT
Source organism: Lutra lutra (assembly GCF_902655055.1). NCBI lineage: Eukaryota > Metazoa > Chordata > Mammalia > Carnivora > Mustelidae > Lutra > Lutra lutra. The sequence goes on along the minus strand of NC_062287.1, from coordinate 101,846,795 downwards.
GGGACCAGAAGACAAGGGACGAAAGCCATTTTGGGGATGACAATGGATAAAGAAAAATTTTCAACAAGGGTTTAATCCTGTCATTTAGGTGTTCATTTCCACCAACTATTTGTTGAGCTCCTACCATCCGCAAGCTGCTACATTAAAGTACTATGAAAACATGGAAACGAAAGGACTCAACTTCTACTGTCAGTGGACTTAAAATCTAATTAAATTTTTTTTCTTTTTAAGTTACTCCACACTCAACATGGGACTTCAACTCATGACCCCAAGGTCAAGAGTCACATGCTCTACCAACTCAGACAGCCAGACGCCCCCGTACTTAAGTAATTTTTAATACAAGTTATTAGAAATTGAGAAATACTATAAGGGCAATGTCAACTGAAAGTTTCCATTTCTCTGCCATTAAAGTCCCCAAGTTACCTACTTTACTTCTCTGAATTCCTAACCTTGCTTCTCCTCAGCTCTCCCTGGATGCCATTGTCCATGATCTTCACAGTTATCTGCCCATCTGACACTTCTGGTCGAAGGAAGGGAGGTCTGATGACAATCGTCTTCTCTTTCTTTGGTCTCCCCAAATACCTGAGTGCCAAGAGTAGGGGGCTCTCATTCATTCATTCTAAAATACCTAGTGGTTGCCTATCTTGTATAAAACATTTTTAGAAATAAAGAACAGTCTGACCAAGACAGCAAAAAACTCAGCATTGAACTGGTTTCTTAGATTCCAGGAAGAACTGCACCAAGACTAGGCCTCTGAGCAAATACCTAGTTCAAGCCACTCTGGAGTAAATCTCACCCTCAACTCTCCAAGGAGAGTAGCCATAATACCCAAAGGCTATCAACTGAATTTGGGGGGTCCACTAAAGGACACCATGGCTCTCCCTTGCAGGTACTTCCCAGTCTAAGAGAACCCTTCCTCAACAGCAGTTTCCCACCCGACTTCCCCTATACTAGAACAAGTCCAAAGACAAACGTTTTGACCAACAGTGAATACTGGGTGTACCTGGGTGCTGGGGAACTGCAGAGCACACGGCTGACATTGTTACAGCAGCCATTGGTGAAGGGGTTCACACCTCCTCGGAATTTACCCGTAACCTAGAAGAAGGAAAGATGGGCCATTATCACTTAGACAATGGACCTTGACCTCCAAAGGCCAAAACACAAATCGATAACCAACTATTGTGCACCCTCTACTCAGAAGATACAAAAATGAGTAAAACACAACCCTATCATCAAGAAACTTATAGTCATAAAAGTTAAGAATGGGAACTCTGGTGGCGCCTGGGTGGCTCAGGCATCAAGCGTCTACCTTTGGGATGGAGGCCTATATCTGGCTCCCTGCTCAGCAGGGAGCCTGCTTCTCCCTCTCCAGCTCCCCCCATACTTGTGTTCCCTCTCTCACTATCTCTACCTGTCATAAATAAATAAAAATCTTAAAAAGAACGGGAACTCTAGAGTCAGTTTGAATCCTAGGGCTACCTCACCCAGATAGTGTAGCTATCTGACCCCATACATCAGTGTTCTTATGTGAAATGATACACAGCTCTCTCAAGATTGAAAACTAAGATAATATATATAAAAGGAAGCAGGTAAAGTCAGCTTTATTATAAGCACAAGAATAAGCATTTCCCTTTAAGTAGTACCATAAGCTTCCTAAGAGCTGGCCTAAGTCTACTACTATTTCTTTAAGCTCAAAGCTTAAATTGTCCGATATACAGTGTACATTCCGCAAATGTCTGTCAACTAAGAAATGCTTCTGGGACACCTAGGTGGCTCAGCTGGTTAAGCATTTGCCTTCAACTCAGATCATGGTCCTAAGCTCCTGGGCTCGAGCAGTGCATCAGTGGGGAGCCTGCTTATCCCTCTCCCTCTGCTTCCCATTACCCCCTGCTTATATACTCACTCACTCTGTCAAATAAATAAAATCTTAAAAAAAAAAAAAGAAAGAAAATGGTTCTGTTCTCATGCTTTCATGAGGAGCACGGACACTTCATCATAAAAAGTATTCATCAGGGGCGCCTGGGTGGCTCAGTGGGTTAAGCCTCTGCCTTCAGCTCAGGTCATGATCTCAGGGTCCTGGGATCAAGCCCCACATCGGGCTCTCTGCTCAGCGGGGAGCCTGCTTCCCCCTCTCTCTCTGCCTGCTGCTCTCTCTCTGTTAAATAAATCCAAAAACAAAAAACAAAAAAAATCCCACCAGATTCTTTAAAAAAAGAAAAAAAAAGTATTCATCAGGCATCCATCTCTAGAAGCACTCCACAATACTTTTATTAGAGGGCAAAGATTTGCAGGCCCAGCTCTACAATGCGTCTCCCATCACTTCACCCCATACCTGTTCATTGGTTGTGCGTCCCCTAGCCACCAGCACCACATGAAATCCTGTGAGGCCAGCTACAGGGATGAAGAATAAGCCAGCCACACACATCACTGTCATTCTAAAGCCAAAGAATCAAGGAGAACAGAGCAACATGATCTCACCATCCCCAGCCCCTACCAAGAGCCACCTTCCCTTTGACCCTTGCTACCACAGTGCTCGACTTTCCTCCTCCTCCCCGCTCCCAAGCCCACAACCCACAGAAGGATACGTGACAGCTGTGCGGACCCCTGAGAGTTCCTCCATGTGGTAGAGGACATAAAGGAGGCCAAAGCCAAACACACCCATGATGTGCGCTGTCAAGGAGAGGAGGAAAAGGAAGAAATAGCGGTAGTTCCGGCGACCAATACAGTTGTTCACCCAGGGGCAGTGATGGTCAAACTCCTAGAGGCAAAAGGAGAAACACTGAGAAGCATCCTTGGACCAAAGCCCTAGATCACTTCTGTTAAGAAAGAGACCAAACTGGGACACACCCAGGTGGCTCAGTCATTGAGCACTGGCATTCGGCTCAGGTCATGATCCCAGGGTCTTGGGATCAAGCCCTGCATCAGGCTCCCTGCTCAGCGGGAAGCCTGCTTCTCCCTCTCCCACTCCCCCTGCTTGTGTTCCCTCTCTCGCTGTCTGTCAAATAAATAAATAAAATCTTAAAAAAAAAAAAAAAATGGACCAAACATCAGAACTGAAGTGCTGCTTTCATTATCAGGCGATTGTGTTCACCGTTTAGTTGCTAAATTAACAAGCTCAGGCACTTTATCTTGCTCTATCAATCTGTAAGGAAGACCTTCCAGAGGCTGATCGAAGGCCAAGGCCCCCTCTCAGAGTTTATCCAAGGTGACCAAGGAACTCTGAAGAGATGAACATCAGAGGTTTTACAAAAACATCAAGATTCATTAGAAAAAAAGCCCTGACAGGCAAGTGCTTATAGCAAAGTAAAAACTGATTGGGGAAAAAAGGGTTAAAAATAAGAGACAGGGGACGCAGAAGGACACACAGGAAGAGAATATAGCTGTAAGATCTGAGTGCAACAGACAGCATGCAGTGGATGCAGCAGATACACAAACCCAGAACAAATGACCAAAAAGATGAGTCAGAAAGGCTACAGGTGGGAAAGCCTATTCCCACTTGGGGTCCCTCCTATAAGAGAGGAATATGCTCTACCTCTCATTCGTACATCACTGCTAACATTTTTTTTTCCATTTCCAATTTCACCTAAATTATAGACACTAAAATGTACACATATATACATAAGAATAAGTGTTCGCTATTTATAGCTGTTAGATAATATAAAACTTTTAAATTAAAAAGATAAAATTTGGGGCGCCTGGGTGGGTTAAAGCCTCTGCCTTCGGCTCAGGTCATGATCCCAGCATCCTGGGATGGAGCCCCGCATCAGGCTCTCTGCTCAGCGGGGAGTCTGCTTCCTCCTCTCTCTCTCTCTGCCTGCCTCTCTGCCTACTTGTGATCTCTATCTGTCAAATAAATTAATTAAAAAAAAAAAAGATAAAACTTTTAAGTTTTAAATTTTAATTCTGGGATACTTAACATACAGTATTGTATTAGTTTCAGGTATACAATACAGTGACTCAACAATTCTATATACTACTTAGTGCTAATCTTGGTAAGTGCACTTTTTAATCCCCATCACCTATTTCACTCGTCCCCCTACCCTCCTCCCCTCTGGTAACCATCAGTTTGTCCTCTATAGTTACGAGTCTGTTTCTTGGTTTGTGTGTCTCTCTCTCTTTTTTTCCCTTTGCTCATTTGTTTTGTTTGCTAAATTCCACATATAAGTGAAATCATATCTGTGTTTCTCTGACTTATTTCACTTAGCATTCCACTCTCTAGCTCCATCCAGGTAGCTGCAATTGGCAAGGATGAGTAACATCTCATTGTGTATATGTCCCACTTCTTTATCCATTCATCTAATTGAGAACACTTTTTGACAGAGCTAGAATACAGCCCAGGTAGTCAGCCAGGGCTAGATCGCACCCAAGACCCAGAACGCAGAGGATTCAATTCTTATTCAACAGACAGGAAGAAGAGAACTTAGATTCAGCACCCAGGCCCACCCCCATCAGGCTTCCTACCTCCACACAATTGTCACAGACACTGCAGTGGGAACATCGAGGAGGACGGTAGAAACGGCAGGTGGCACACCACTTCATGCGCACCTGGATGCCCTTAATCTCCACTGTTTTGTAAAGGGGAGCTCGGAAGTCGTCTTCCTTGTCTTCATCCTCCTCAGCTGCAGAGAGGAAAAATCAGTTAAAAAAACTATGCCAGAACTGCACTAGGGGGGCGCCTGGGTGGCTCAGTCATTAAGCGTCTGGTTAAGCGTCTGCCTTTGGCTCGAGTCATGATCCCGGGGTCCTGGGATCGAGCCCCACATCTGGCTCCCTGCTCAGCGGGAAGCCTGCTTCTCCCTCTCCCACTCCCCCTGCTTATGGTCCCTCTCTCGCTGTCTGTCAAATAAATAAATAAAATCTTTAAAATTTAAAAAAAAAAAAAACTGCACTAGGCATGAAAGATCCAGTGATATTTAAAATATGGCCTCTGCCTTTGAGGAATTCAGTCTACTGGGAAGAGAGAACAGGAACTAATAACTAATACTGTGAGATCAGCCCTACAATACAACACTACCAAACACACTGGAAATGAGGTTCAAGACAGTATGACTCAGAGGTAGCTCTGCTACGGGAATGCTGACACTTGGTTTACATACTACAAATATATCTGTCATGAAATAATTTACATATCAAAGCACATATGTAATGAGTCTGCATAATAGTTCGATGTCTACAAGTACATGAAAACTACAGCAATCCAAGAGAGGAATTAACAGCAACCCTTTTTATCCATGCACAAACCCCTTCCCCAAAAGATCTTCCCTAACTCTATTAATTCCTTATAGATTTCAGTATTATTTGCTGGCTCAAGATAGTCTCTCCTTACCTGAATGCCTTTTCTTTCTTTTTTTTTGAAGATTTTATTTATTTATTTGACAGAGAGAGATCACAAGTAGGCAGAGAGAGGGGGAAACAGGCTCCCTGCTAAGCAGAGAGCCCAATGCGGGGCTAGATCCCAGGTCCCTGAGATCATGACCTGAGCTAAAGGCAGAGGCTTAACCCTCTGAGCCACCCAGGCGCCCCACTGAATGTCCTTTCAATTTCAATGATCAGAAACTCGTGGTCCTACTTCATAACTTAAAGGGCACTATTTGCCTTCTCATCTACAGTGTACAATTTTTATTTTTTATTATTAATCTAGAAAAAATACACGTGGGAAGGAAAAATTAAATAAATGAAGGTATAGGGATTAAAAATCAAGTTTCCAACTTTCACTGACTGGGGAAATGCTTTAAAATATAAATAGGTGAAAAAAACGCCAAGGTAAAGAACTGTACAAACAAAAGATCCATTTTGAAAATAGAAAACAAAAATCCACACTCGTAGGAGTGCCTGGGTGCCTCAGTCAGTTAATCCATTTCGTCTCAGGTCAGAATCTCAAGACGTGAGATCGAGCCCTGAGTAGCTCAGCAGGGAGTCTGCTTGAGATTCTCTCTCACACACCCCGACCGGCTGGCACTCTCTAAAATAAATAAATACATCTTTGAAAAACCAACAATGACATACATTTGATATAGATAAAGTAGTATATGTAAAAAATATATATATATTATACATATAAATCTTTAAACCACTGAAAGGAAACAGGAACAGTAGTTATCTTCTTTTAAAATTTTATTTATTTATTCAAGAGAGAGAGCACGAGCACAAGCACGAGGAAAGGCAGGGGGAGAAGGAGATGCATGGCTCAATCCCAGGACCCTAAGATCATGTCCTGAGCTGAAACCAAGAATCAGATGGCTCAACCTACTGAGGCACCCAGGAACCTCAATAGTAGTTACCCTTGGCTGTGAAATTACAGGTAGTATTTGTGTTTTTTATGCATCATGAATATTTATTCCTTATTAAAATCTTTACTATTTATAAAAGTCTTCTTTTAAAGGAAAAAAGTTAAAAATATAACTTATTTTGAAATTTCTGATCTTTCCACACCGGAAGTGAACACCTTCTCTTCTTAAAGTACTATATGGTTCTTAGGTTACTCTTGTAACTTAGCACAGTATAGCATATTTATTCCTAGAAATGTCTTCCCTATCTTTCTTTATAGACTGATGAACTATTTGAAAGCAAGGACCTTTAAAACAAAACAAAACAAAACTCATCCCAAATGACAAGGATAATGTCTTCCATACAGATCAATAAATATTTTATAGACATTAAAGTCTCATTAAGAAAGCCCTCCTTGGGGCACCTGGGTGGCTCAGTGGGTTAAAGCCTCTGCCTTCAGCTCAGGTCATGGTCTCAGGGTCCTGGGATCGAGCCCCGCATTGGGCTCTCTGATTCGTGGGGAGCCTGCTTCCTCCTCTCTCTGCCTGCCTCTCTGCCTACTTGTGATCCCTCTGTCAAATAAGTAAATAAAATCTTAAAATAAATAAATAAATAAACAAACAAACAAATAAATAAATAAGAAAGCCCTCCTTGGGGCGCTTGGGTGGCTCTGCGGATTAAAGCCTCTGCCTTCGGCTCAGGTCATGATCCCAGGGTCCTGGGATTGAGCCCCATGTCAGACTCCTTGCTCGATGAGGAGTCTGCATTTGCCTCTCCCTCTGCCTGCTGCTCCCCCTGGCTTGTGCTCTCTCACTCTCTGGGTGTCAAATAAATAAATGAAATCTTTTTAAAAAAATAGCCCTCCTGGGGCGCCTGGGTGGCTCAGTGGGTTAAAGCCTCTGCCTTCGGCTCAGGTCATGTTTCCAGGGTCCTGGGATCGAGCCCCACATCGGGCTCTCTGCTCAGCAAGGAGCCTGCTTCCTCCTCTCTCTCTGCCTGCCTCTCTGCCTACTTGTGATCTCTGTCAAATAAATAAATAAAATCTTAAAAAAAAAAAAATAGCCCCTCCTTGGCGCTAGAGACTCCAAGTTCCTTAGGTTCAACTAATCTTTGAGACAGAAGTCACAAATAAAGCACAGTGATACAGGCTTTGTGAGCACAATGATCTCAGGAAAACCTCATTCTCTCCAAAGCCTTCTTCCCAATTTGAGTCTCATCCATGCAAGTTAACTTCACAGGTGAGAGAAACATTGGTTACCAGCAACAACCCTTATCAACCTCTCTAAATCTAATGACGGTTCCTGACTCTCACCTCCTCTCCTCTGCCAGAACAGCCTACTTCTTCTCTAAGCTTAACCCTTCCAACATGCATGGGGAGACCACATCCTCCCTCTATAAGGTAATTCTTCTATTATTCCCCTTTCCAGTTCCAACTTCCTTCTCTTCTCCAGTTCCACCTCCTCATTCTATCAGAGTGCTTTAATCTTCTCTATCACAAAAACAAAAATAAACCAAAGCTCTCTCTCTCCCCTAAGACATTCCATCTTCTGCCTTCTCTCCTTAACTTCTTGAAAGAGTAATCTCAACACTCACGGGCTCTGTTTCCTCACTGCCCATTCACTGCCTTCCAAACCATCAGTTTTGCTAATTTAACTGTATTTTTCCTACATACACACCCAAACACACTATAAGAACTATCCCTGCCAAGATCTTAAATTCCTTAGTTACCAAAATGATAGGCAATTCTGAGTTTTCAAACTACCAGATCTAATTTCTGATACTGCCAACCATCATGAACTTCATGAACCTTAATTCCCACTTTGTCCAGTTTCTTCTCCTACTGACCTCTCTTGCCCAATCCCTCTCCAATGGCTCCTCCTTCTCCTCTGCTCATTATTAAAATGCCAGTGCTGGTTAGATCTGACCTTGGTTCATTCCTAATCTTCTTCTACTTTCTCTAGACAATCTTACTCCTGTTGCTACAAACACCACATGGCTAAAGCCTCTGAGATCAAAGTCTCTGAGTCTGACTACTCAATCGGCCAGTGGGCAACTATATCTGAATAAACATACTATCTCGAATTCAACGTGTATAAGAGGCTATCTTCCCTCCAAACATGTTCAACATTCCTGTAACTCCTATCTTGGTTTATAAAAATCAGCATCCAACTTATCTTCCAAGTTAGGAGCCTTGGGACTACCCTAGACAATTCCTTCTCTCTCGCTCTCCTCAATAAACAAATGGTCATGAAGAAATGTGTTGATTCTGCAGGGAAAAATCTCTAAATCCAGCCTTGAATTCAAGTTCTCAGGTGGTCTACATTACGGCAATAGCCTCCCCAAAAGTATCTGTATTTCCTTCAATAATTACTTTTGTAAAAAGAAATCTGAGCCCATGATTCCTCCAATTAAAGACCTCTTGCTGTCCAAATGAAGAAATATAACCTATTTAATTTAGCACATAGTCTTTGACAATTTGGCTCTCATTCACCTCCTACCTCTTCTGGCCCCACTATGTGCTTTATCTTCCACCCCACTGAACTCGGCATTTGTGGCACATGCTGCTTCCTGGACCTAGAATGTGCTTCCCTGCCATCCTTCACCTGACATCCTTCCTGCCTCCTCTTTGCAGCACTGCCCCCATTTCCTGGGGCAGATGTAAGTGCACCCTCTTCTATGGCCTCAAATAACTTTGTTCATGCCTTCACCACGGTTCACGCCACCTGCTGTAACTGTCAACCCTTCATCCTAGATTATTACTGTGCCTGGGGACTCATATGTTCAAAATGAATCCCTGCTGGGGAGCCTACTTCCCCTTCTCTCTCTGCCTGACTCTCTGCCTACTTGTGATCTCTCTGTCAAATAAATAAATAAAATCTTAAAAAAAAAAAAAAATGAATCCCTGCTGAATGAGTAACTGAAAATCAAAAGTTGACCGACCCAAAGTGAGTGAACAGGACTAGAAGTTATGGCACCTATTCTGGAAGACTCTGACCCACTTTTCACCATTAGACTATTGACGTATTCCAAAACCCTCAGAGTCCTAAGGCCCAGGACTAAATGCCTATGTCCAGAAACCATTATTTTTCAAAGGTAGTTGAGGAGTTTCCAAGAGAGGAGAAGGAGATCTTACCTCGAGGGAAAATCCCTGGGTCCATGAAGGTGGCCATGCTGAAGTTGGCCAGCACAAAGAGAAAAACAATCGCATTGTAGATGGGCACTGCAGGTGACACAGAGAGGCTTAGTCCTGGACAGCTGCACAGATAATAAAGAAAATGAGGGGCTGCCCCTAACACTTGGGACACCAACCATATAAAAACCTGAAAGATTTAGCCCCCATACCTATACATCATGTGTGCTTCACCTCTGCTGTCCCAAATTATCTTCATCCTTCACAACAAGTGGGTCTAGTTTTCCCATAGAAATGCTCATTTTAGATCAAGGTACGAGGCTCAGAATCTCTCCTACCATAACCCCTTGTACTAAAGGTCTGTGTTCTTCAGATTCACTCTCCCCCTGTAGATCTTTCCACATTTTGGAATCTGTCCTTATCTCCTTTTAAGCAGGCACAAGAGTGAGGGACTGAGTATGTAACTGACGCCAGCTACATTCCCTTTTCTTGCAAAGGCCGAGGCTGCTGGATCTCAGCCATGCCCCACTGACCTGCACACAGGCGCAAAGCATGGGATACCACCTGCCTCTCTGGCTCCCCTTCCCTCTTCCCAGCTGGCTTTCAACCACTCTTAACTGCCTAAAATTTCTTCACTGTACCAGATATTCCTGAGAGTTTTATTCAACTAAAAGCCAGTTCTTAAGGGGGGGGGGGACCACACAGAGATACCTATGGGTATCAGGACATAGAACTAGACCCCTTGAGGTCTATAAATGACATAGAAGAGTAGGGGAGAGAAAAAAAGGAGGGAGCAGACCAAATCAGCCCTAAATCCTATAGGAAAAAAAAACTGGCCAAACATATCCAATATTTCACAGGGTCCAAATCAAGAGATATGCTTTAGATAACTTTTCTTTGACACCCCCCCCCCAAAAAGAGAAGGGTGCCCTAGTCCATGATTAAACTCCATTTCTCTCAGGATATGAGTTCATAAGTAGGAATGCTGTAAGAACTCTTCCTTTCTGCTGATTTCCTGCGAGGTGGAAATTTCAGAAGAACATCTGATGTGCTGGTGCTTTGTCAGTACTATCAAATGCGCGGTCTCCTATCTCAGCTCACGAAGAACTTCCCCTTACAAGACAGCGGCTAAATACCCTAATCTGCTTTGTGGCTGAGAACTTAATCTCCAGAATGAGGACAGCATCTGTCCTTGTCCCCTCTATCTGGACCAGCCAGAAGGAAAGGAAGAGTTCACTGAAAGGAAGAAGGGGCCAGGAGAACAAGACAGCAAAGGAGTCTGGAGAATTAATCCACAGTAGTCCTGGATTCTGTTGAGAGATCTGTCTCCGTCAAAACAAGAAGCACAGCCCTGAATGGTGATTCGAGATGTGAGGAATTCATAGGAATTGAGCTCCTTAATCAGAATAAGACACAAAACTGATTGTCACAAAGCATCTCAGAGGTCTTCACCACCTCCATCTATTTATTCAAATTTGCCATTCACTTAAAAAAAAATTAAGTGCATATTTATCATGTGGTAGGCTTTTTAGATAGTATAATACCAACTCTTTGCTTCTCTGGGTAGGTGAGTACGTAATTGGGAAACGAAATAATGAAGCGAGGTACAGGCACTGATTTCAAGGGAAAACAGACCCTGAGTCACAGCCCTCGTTTTCCTCTATCCACATCTCCCAGGAAAGCCTCTTCCTCTAGGGGGTTCTCTGGTTCAGAAAATATGTCCCCATACTCTGACAGGGTTTGGGGAAGAATACAAGCAAGATGAGTCCTTACAGAGACCCACCCAAAGGCTGACCTCCCAGGTTCCTTGGGAGGGAGGGACAGAAACTAAAAACCAGTCATCCAGGTCAGAGCCCCTCCCTGGCGCTTAGCTGTCTTGCTCTGACTTCCGCCAGGGGAAGAGGAGAAAGGGTGACTCACTTGACTCCTACAGCCTGGGAAGATAATTAGAAGGGAAGAAGAAATTAAATCCTTAGAACACTGAGGTGCCCATGATTTAAACGTCTCGTTCCTAGAACTGACGACTGTAGCTACAGTGGCCTCTCCAGCTTCCAACAGACTAAAGGTTGCTCGATCTCTAAAGGGAGCTAAGGTCAGAATATGAGATGTCAGCCCCTTGCAGGCTCAGATAGCAGTCTTTCTGATGCCATTTTTTCTTCAGTTTTTCCATTTCCAAATGAAGAAAATCACCCAACTTCTTGGGTACGCTGCCACCCACCCATCCCTGGATAATGAACATCACCCCTGCAATCTTCTCCCCACCCTCAAAGATTTCAAAGTGATCTCTACACCCAACGTGGGGCTCCAACGCATACCCCTGAGATCAAGAGTCGCATGCTCCACCAACTGGGGCAGCCGGGAGCTCCACTCCCGTAACATTCCTGATATCCCTGATATCGACTCATCCCAGCTGAAGCGCGTGTAATCCTACAATCTATCCAGTTTCAGTTTCTGTTGCCAAAATAAAGCCTAGAGTAGCTGGCATCTAGAAATGATGTAAATAACTCCACTTCCCAGGCAGCATCTGCCCCTTGATTGAAATCAAGGACCCACTGCGTCCAACCTTCACACTCTAGCTGATGGAACACTCCACCAAGGAGAGGCGAGAAGCAACAGAGCCTGTTCCTGCCACATCCCATATACTACTTGGCTTGGAGAGGCTTGCTGTTGCTATAGTACTTTGCCAAATTCCTAGGTGACCACTCCAAGTGGCCTGTCTGAATCTGCTGCCTTTGAAGGAAGGAGATGAGGCCTGGGCTGAGGAGGAGTTGTTAGGTCTGGTCTTCAGCCTATGGCAATAATCACAGAGCTCCAAAGCAAAGGGAGTGGCCGGAGCCCAGAAGGCTGGCTGACTCACTGATGAGACTCCCAGACCTATACCAACCCAGGAAGAACAGGTTCTTCTGCACCCTCATTCAGCACTTCTGTTTTCCGACAGAATGGGTTTCAATACCTACACTCCTGGGGCACCTAGCTGGTTCAGTCAGAAAAGCATGCAACTCTTGATCTCAGGGTTGTGAGTTCAAGCCCTACATTGGGTGTGGAGATGACTTAAAAAAATAAATAAACTTAAAAAAATACCCACGGTCCTGAAAAATCTGTTTCCTATCCCTCTCTAACACTTCTATTACAAAAAATGGTTAAGCTGCTGGTAAGAAAAAGTAGGAGTCAAGAAGCTTTGGATCTTAATCCCATCTCAATCAATGCTTTGCTATGTAGCCTTAGGTAATCTACAGAAAACTCTCCAATCTTGTTACTTCAGCTACATAATACAGATAGGAGAATGAAGGAGACTGGTATCTGAAAAAACCCTAGAAATCTTTTTATTTTTATTTATTTATTTTCCTAGAATTCTTTTTAAACCAGCTAGCTTCATACTGAGCATTCACTGCATAGAAGACATGTGTCCCCCCAATACATTAATAACTATCACCATCATCATCAATTATCACTCCAGTTCCACCTTCATCCCTAATTCCACCTTCCCTATGTGAGGTACTAGAAATTCAACATCACTTAAAACAGAGGCGCTAAGCTCCTAAAGAATAGGTCTAAGCATTCCGCCCATGCCTAGCACATAGTTTGACTCTATGGCTAGTGTTTCTTGTTGATGAGGCAAGGCTGGAATGAACAGCCCACTTCCTGCCCCTGGGGATCCTCAAGACTCCACAGGAAAAAAAAATTTTCCCCTCTCAGGTGGGTAAGTTTCTCCCTAAGATACCTGATTGGTCGTGTCTTACGCACACTTTCAAGCAGCTGAGTACAAGATGTAGGACTTGGGCACTTATTCCTGGATGAAAAAACAACGTGGGAAGTAAAAGGAACATCCACTGCTCAATTAATGCCCTAAATCACGAGGCTGCTCCCACTCAAATCAGGTGCTAGCACTTCTGCAGTCAAGAAAAAAAGGACCAGAGGGAGAGGCACTAAGGTTACCCAACTCTGTGGGTAAAGGGTTGGGAGGGGCCAGAGGCAGAAAGTGAAAAGAAGCTCTTTCACAGACTGGATACTGGAAAGACCATCCTGGATTTCTGGACAACCCTGACTTCTATCCTGCCCGTAGAAGACAGCTTGCAGCAGAGATTTTAGGACTGTGCCCTCCCTACCAACTTCACAACTATACACAATGAGACATTGGTTGACTCAACTAAGAGCTCAAGGAGATTTTAGGGAAGCAGTTCAATGATTTATTTCAAATGGCACTGCTGGGAGCTCTAAGAAAGACACAGGGGTCCCCAAGGAGGCAAAGAGGAGAGAAACCAAATGGCTGGGGCTCTACATACCAGCCTCAGTTGACCCAGAGCAGCCCTCCTCTCATGTTTTACACACTGGGGTTCCACCTAAGATCTCACTGGAAAAAGGGTCACTGTGCTTAAATAAACTACTCTCAGTCAACCTCCTCATTTTACAATAAGCAGACTCACAAAGGTTAACAGACTTTACCAAAATTAGCCTCCTGACCCCCAAACAGTGCTGATTCCTCTTACCTAGCACTGCCCCTACCCTTGCCAATCACAAAAGGGAACTAAACTAAGACAGATGAGGATCCAAGCCCATTATCTTAAAACACAGGGTGTAGGATCTAATCAGGAGGAAGAAGGTTACTTTAGCAGACACTCTCCTTCCCCAACAGTGGAAATGGAAAATTCAAACAGAATCCCCAATAACTCTCCCACTTAGTTTTGGTACAGGACAAATTCAATGAACGGAAGAGAACAGGGTTCTGGAGGGAAGGCCTCAACTGTTCTACTCAAGCTTCCCCAGGGCAGATCACCTTTTGGCGACCAAACCCAGCTGATAATTTCTGCTCACAGCTTTCCCTACCTGCCAGAGAAACACCAAGGGTAAATTGTTCCTAATGAGTTGAACCCTACATGCCTCCACTAATTATGTCTGCCAACTGAAAAGGACTCTCTCTCCTACTCTCAGTCCTCGAGGTCCCAAAGCTGTTCCCAACTGGGACTTAAAGATTGAGGTAAGAACAGACAGTTACAGCCCGGTGAAGAGAACAGGAGGATGACAAGAGTTACAGATTCAGGGCCCCAAACAGGAGGTGGTTCAAAGACAGCCTCCCTCTAGGGCACTTGACTGGCTCAGGCGGTAGAGCACCTAACTCGAGATCTCGGGGTTGTAAGATCTGGAGCCCCACGTTGAGTGTAGAGATTACTTAAAAATAAAATCTTAAAAAAAAAAAAACAAACAAAAAACTAACCAATGAAACAAACAAAAGAGAGGCTTCTTCTCGTCTTTTGAAACCAGAAACTCTTTTTTAGGTTGTATATAGTTTTAAATTGGGGAGGGGGGGTCCCTCCAAGGAACTGAACCTCAAAAAGGATATAATCTGTGGGGGGAACAGTTTTTGACAACAGTGGCAGCTCAGCCCAGATATATACTTATAGAAGAATTGCTAAGGTCCGATGTAAAGGAAGAGATGAGAATTTCACTGGTACCAAGAGCTAGGTGATAGAAGATAAGGAGGGTGTTTATCTCCATGAGATGGGCAGGGGGGAATCGAGGAGGAAAAGAGCCCAGAAACTGGCTGAGGAAACTGCCAGGGGAAACTCTAGCTATGACTTGATTTTCTAACTTCGGATTAGAGGCAGTGTTTCCAAAGTCCATTACTGTTCTCCAAAATACTTTTTCCTGGGGCTGAGAGACCATGAATAAGAAGGGCCCCTATTTCTCTGGCACCAGGGAATGAGAAAGTAGGTTAAATAGCTTCAACTATCTGTCGAGAAAATGCCTATGTCAGGACAACTCTTTGTGGTGAAACTGGTATAACCAGCCACGCACTTCGATGGCTTCAGATTAACAAAATAAGAACAACGATTCTGCTTGCTCCTTCTCAAGAACAGATGGGCCGAAAGAGAGACTGCTCAGTCAGGCCCCCTGCATTTCCTAGCTTCCCGAAGGCCTTGCCTTTTTTTTTTTTTTTTTTTTTAAGATTTTATTTATTTATTTGACAGAGAGAAATCACAAGCAGGCAGAGAGGCAGGCAGAGAGAGAGAGGAGGAAGCAGGCTTCCTGCTGAGCAGAAAGCCCGATGTGGGGCTCGAACCCAGGACCGGGGATCATGACCTGAGCCGAAGGCAGCGGCTTAACCCACTGAGCCACCCAGGCGCCCCAGGCCTTGCCTTTTGAAGGAAAACAGACCCTCCTCAATCAAGTGGGCCTAAGGGTGTCAACCTGGTGTGGTGCCATACCCTCTACCCTCCTGACACAGCACCACAGCTGCCACAAGGATACGAAGACCCCATATAACCATCCCTTGGTTAAAATTCTGATTCTAAGGCCACCTGGCTGGCTCAATTGCTAGATCATACAACTCTTAACCTCGGAGTCATGAGTTCGAGCCCCACACTGGGTGTAGACATTACTTAAAAAATCTTAAAAAAAAAAAAAAAATCTTAAAAAAAAAAAAAAAGTGATTCTATTTACTGGCCATAATAGCAGAAACCAAAACAAGTCTAAGACTAAAGATTCTTAACTCCTTAGTGACAGTCAATACATGAAGAAGGAAAGAACACTAAGCACGCTGAATTTAAGCAGAAGAAAAAAATTATGAGGAAAAGTCAGATAAAGAAGAGTACAGAGAAGAGTAGGGCTGCGTTAGACCCTTGAGGGACTCAACAGGCATGCTCAGGCTGGAGAGCTGGCGGCCAAAGAATCCATGACCTCTGCCCTCCAGACAAATACATAAAAAGCAGGATGATGCTCATACCTTAGATAAGAGAATCATTTTTTCCCTTGTTTAAAAACTAAACAGAAAAACATCATTACTTTGCTGACTCTATTGGCCAAACAATCCAAATCTTTTAGAATTCCTTTGGATACCCGAAGCTCAATTTAGGGGGGAAGAGAAGTTTCCTCCCCTACTCAGACTTAGTATCAGTTCTTAGATTTCTCCCCATAATAGTAACTGCCCCCTTCCCAGCAACTCCTGCTTCATTCATCCTTCAGTGAGTCCAAACCGTTTTTATTCCCTACCACTTCAATCCATTTCCTTCCTCTTCCCAGCAACCTCCCATTGCTCTAAACAGCACCTCACAATTAGGTCTGAGCCCGAAATCACGGCAGAGTAAACTCCCCAGAAAATCTAGCACGCTCCGATTGCTCCAAGAGCTACAACTAGGACACTAACTCAGTGACTCAACAGTTTAAGGCTCAGAAGCCTAAACAGGTAACGGCAAAGAGGCCAGCCAGGTGGTCGGCAGCTAAAATACTGTGCAAAGAGGAAAGATAAATCAGTCTTCTCCAGTGACCAGCAGAGAACAAAGTCTGAATATCCTAAGCAGGAAACCCTCTGGTGCAACCGCTTTTCCAAACAGGACCAGGGAATGCAGGAATGACTGCCATCCCTTCAGTGGGAAGGGCTGCGAAGGCAGCCTACCAGGATTTTTCCTAAATAAAATCTGCCCTTTCCCAGTGGCCTTCGCTGGTCCAGGCTTCAGCCCTTAAGAGTGCAGAGAAAACCATCTGAGCAACAGGAAAAGCCCAGCTGCCTCCTTGGTAGGTCTCTTAAATCAATTCTGCAATTCTCCAGTACACTCAGCTCCAGACATGCTGGGGAAAAGCCATTACTATCTGAAAAACCTCTCATCTAGTTCTTTCTCTCACAGAACCAATTGCTTAAGCTGCTTCAAGCCTCTCTGGTGGTTTCCTCCTACCTCCTTCCTAGTTCACGATCATCTCATGATGGAGAGCTGGGTAGGAAAACACAAAAGACATCTGTGATTCCCAAGGAAGCGAGGCAGGGAAAAGGAGAGGATTCAACAGAGTAAAATTTTTAACAAGGCTGACAGGGTAAGCTTTTCCTCCCTGTGCTTAACCACATCTCTGAGATGTGTTGTTGCCTCTATCCGACAAGATGCCCAGGCACGTGGCGAGAAACTAGCAAAACTCATGTGACAAAAACACCCCTCACCTCCCCCATGGAGCCCCCCAAATGCCACCACTGGGAGAAAACTCACGTAAAGGCAAAGAAGAGGGTTGTGGCTCCCACTAAGAAGATGGCGGCTGCTGAGACTGGAACATACTTGCTGGGCTTGAATCTCTTTCCAGACTCTGCGGGCATGTTGGAGCTCTGATGGGAGGTCTGCCCTGCCGCATAGCCCAGGCCCACACGGCGGCAGAACAGACAAGAAAACGGGATGAGGGAAACAACGGAGAAAAAGAGTACAGAAGGAAACCAGGGAAACAGAAATTTAAAATTATCACCCTTCCCCCTCCCAAGGAAAACAAAAGGTCAAAAGATCTCAAATGAAGGAAAGCACACGGGAGGGGGAAAGGTGATTCCAAATCATGAATAACCACCTCCCAAGAGCAAGGCAAGAGGGAGAGATTAAGAAACACAACTTGTACAGTTTAAAAACTGGAGACAAACAGTAGGCTGTACACATGCAAACGGTTCCAGGTGGAAAACATGGGCCGTCAGATAGATCAGGGAATAGCTCATGGATGGAGCAAGTCTTCAAAGGGCAAGCAGGGGAGGGTATTAGGGTAGGGGAGAGCACATGGGCAAGGAAAAATTCTTCTGAGGAGACACTCTAGCACCTCCACGACCAACACACTCCACCAGATGTGAGCTGCACCTAAGAGGTGTGCCCTGTGTTTCTATTTTAATCCAAAAGGGAAACTGAGGCCCCTTCCAGTTTTAAACAGAAGGTGTTTTTACTGTAGTCCTCGTCCCTTTTAGGCAGTTTTCTCAATGCCACCACTCCCACACCTTGACTTCAGGGCCTGTAGTCTGGCAATGGTGGTTTAATTTTATTTATTTTCTCTTGATGGCTAAAGCTGGGCAGCAGCTGTTACAAGGTTGAGTTGTAAATCCTTTTCTTCGAAGGGGGGGAAAACAGAGAGAACACGAGCAGGCTTGTCTGTCTTCAATCTCTTCTTGTTATTCCCAAACCCTTTAAGGGCTCCGTTTCCTATAGAGTTCATGCAAAACTAAAGAGAAACGTAAAATCCCTGAAGCCATGTTCTTCCCAATAGTAGCAAAATAAGAAGAAATCAATTCCACTCAATGATAGTTCTAAAAGGGTACTGTGGATGAAAGCAAAGTTCCAAAGAGGTCCCTATTTCCAGGTTAGTCAATGTCTTTGATCTTTCTTCTTCAGTCTTGGGCTTTCTAGATGCAGAATTCAATGGGGTTACAGTGCCTCACCTGGGGGAAAAAAAAAATAACACAGATATCTTCGTCAGATAAATTCTTTCAGAG
Organism: Lutra lutra; assembly: GCF_902655055.1. NCBI lineage: Eukaryota > Metazoa > Chordata > Mammalia > Carnivora > Mustelidae > Lutra > Lutra lutra. Next base: position 101,828,181 of record NC_062287.1, on the reverse strand, counting down.
GATTTCTTAAGAACATCAAGGTTAATACCCCACAGGCTACTCTGTAAAAAAAAGCGCCTTTTTATGGCATACACTTCACTTATGTGCATGTGGGAAAGGATTCTGAATTGGGAGAACAATGGATTCAGAATCCTTCACTCTTCTAAGTGCTGTTCATACTGGAAAGAGAAGAACATGGTTTCACCTGGCCTGAAGTCATCAAAGAACTAGCTCTCTTATAAAGGATACATCTCACCTGACACAAATGGGCAGTAACAAACATCAAGAATATCAAAATCTAAAAACAAACAAGGGCATAGAAGTGAAGGACAGTCCTAGAAAAGAGATTTCTCTTTGGACAAAGAGAGTATTTACTGCAATAATGAAAAAAGAAAAAAGTAACCTCAAAATTAGGACAGTATGTCTCATTTCCTTTCTGTGTATGTCTCTCTTATCTCTCTATGCATTTTAGTTATAACCCTGAAGAGGCAAAAGCTGAGTTTTTGGTTTGCTGGAATAACCCATGAAAGCATCTGGTGAGAACTGTCCTTGAGCTGAAAGGTGAGCTGCTCTCTCTAAGAAACTGAGTCAACCATAGGGGCTGGCCCTTTTCTTCCCAATTCAACAATTTATTTCTACACTGGCCTATCAGAAGTCAACTGGGCCTCACATTCCCCATATGACTAAGAGTAACAATTATTTCTGTTGACTGTAGTAGCCAAGTAACACTTTGGATTTTATAGGATGCTTTTCATCTAGTGATCTCAAAGCACTTAACTCACATTATCTGGTGACACAGTCCCTTATCCCACTCCATAAAATTGAAGGCTAGAGAATGCCTCAGGCCATTCTACTTAATCACTTGAGCAGTCAGTTTAAGAACCAGAGTTCACATGCCCCTCTGCCAACACAAAGCCATTCTACCACTTTCTCATCCACTACCCTACTTGCCCAGTGACTGGATCTTAGAATCTGCAGACGAAAATTTTACTTCAGTTAGAATTTAAAAATAAAAGTTCATTTGACCCAAGCAGTTCAGTATTTCCCTTAATACCAATGGCAGAAATTGCTACGTTGGAAGATTCAAACAGTGAAATAAAAATGTGCCCTGGAATTCATCACTTCCTCTCTTAACCTGTGGCATGGAAGGCAAAGACACCTTCCTTCAAGATGCACTGTCTCTCTCCGTAAAAAAAAATAGAGCATTAGAGGGCAAAGAGCAATATTAGAAGAGAGTGAACACTCAGAGAGTACAAGAAATTATGAAAGGCCTAAAAAAGATAAACCCCCTCTAGCGCCTGATTTTATGATTATTTAACTCGCAGTTTCTATAGTAATCAAAGCTCAACCTTCTCAATTTAGGCCTAAGTAACTTTGTGAACAATGAGAAGCAAATTCTTGAGTTTGTGGGCAGCACTAACTAGTAAAATAAACTTTCCCCTCAAAACCCCAACAAGAAGATGTAAAGCTACCCTGCTTCAGTTTTATCTAGAGTAAGTAATATCATTTGGACACCATATATTAGGGGCGCCTGGGTGGCTCAGTTACTGAGCGTCTGCCTTTGGCTCAGGTCATAATCCCAGGATAGAGCCCGATACCTCATTAGGCTCCCTGCTCAGCAGAAAGCCTGCTTCTCCCTCTCCCACTTCCCCCTGCTTGTATTCCCTCTCTCGATGTCAAAGGAATAAATCTTAAAAAAAAAAAAAAAAAAAAAAAGACACCATATATTATTTCAGATCATATTTTCTGACAGGAAAAACATCACGTGGGTTAATATTGCCATAGTAATGCAGCATCATTAAAAGCCATGCAATTTGGGGCATACCATACTGTGAAACAAAAGTGATCAACATTTGAAATGTTTAGGGAATATACATTAGAAGGCAGAAAACAAAAATGGAACAATTTATTAGGTATAATAAAGACGTACCAAGTCTAAGGACAAAAATGTGCTGTGGGCAGTAGGGATGAGACTGCAGGGTGAGTATGGTTCATCACAACCAGCAGTCTGGATCTGTACCAGCATGAGAAAGGTGTACAAGAATGTGTATGACATATTCAGACACAAAGTAACCAATGGAATAAATATATGTACACAGAAAACAAACTACAGATCATATTGTATAAATGTTTAATACAAGTAGGTACCGCAAAAGGGTGAATGGAGAACAGCAGTACCACTGATAACAGAAATTATAATTTGTTGAAAAAAAGTAGTGTAACACTGCAATATAGTAAACCTGAATACAAAGTAGTCAAGGTATCATGAATAATCCACATGTCAAGATGTTGGCTGGAGTCAAGCAGAAGTTTAATAAGGGTGTTATTACATATGGAAGAAGACAAGTACATGGCAGTACAATTCTTATAAGCATTAGGTGAGTCTTTAAGAATGAGCGATAATGAGCAATATGAAGAGATCTGATAGAATAAGAGGGATACTGGGATAAAAGGATAGGGATGTGATATAAAATCAACCTAGTCAAGATGGCATTACCCAGAAAGTGAAAAATCCAACGCAAAAAATGGTCTAGGGTATAACACATATCCGATCCTACACCTCTTTCCATAACTTTTAAGTCACTTTCTTCTTTCTCATTAGCGTGTTTTCATTTACCCCAGTGGGTAAAACACTTTCCACCTCCCTGTCCCACAAAGACATTCCTATAGGTAAAATACTGGCAAACGCATTCGAGCTCCACTGGCAAAAAGTACAAAGTACTAAAAGCACCGAGCACCCAGCTGGTGGGGGTAGGGAGGAAACGGAAAGATGGGAGAGAACAGGTAACAGGATGAGGCTTGAGCCAAAATAAGTATCAGCAGAAGGGGACAAGGGACCTGAAATGCGAGGAGGTAAAAAGGGACCAGCACCCCGTCCCCACCCCGGAGCTGGGGCAGAGTTGGCTAAGACCGAGAAGACGGAATCCACGGCGGTAGGGCCCACTGAGGCTGCGAGAGACGGCAGAGCCCGGGGGCGCAGGGCCGGGGGCGGAAGGGGCGGCGGCCGGGCGCCAGGCGCGGAGGTCCGGAGCCAGGACCGGGAGGCCGGGCACTAACCCGTTCAGAGCCCCGGTGGCCGCGGATCCCCGGCCTCTACTCGTCGTCCGTTTCCGGGGCCCACGGGTCCCGCCGCAGTTGGATGACCCGGCCCGGGGGAGGAATGGGGCCTCAAACCACCTCCCCCCTCCTCGGTCCCCCTTCCCTAGAGGTCACACTCCCCTCCCACCTCAGTGGCCCGGCACTTCCGGTTCCGCAGGGGCCGGTGTCCCCGGTACTCACCCCCGGCGCGGTTCCCGTCACCGCCGCCGTCGTTGTCGCCGCCGCCTCCCGGCAGTGCCGTCCGGCCTCTGAGAGGCCGCGCGCGGCCCCCGCACGCTCCACGCCCGCCCAGCTACGCGCGCTCCCGCCCGGCGACGCTCGTCTTCGAGCCGGCGCGCGGCCGCTGCCCTCAGCGCCGGGTCTCGAGCCCTCCCAGCGTTCCCATTGGCTCCCTGTCCCGGGCGCGCACGACGCCTCGCGCAGGGCACGTTTCTCTCATTCATGCGGCTCGCGACGCCGCGCCCGCCCCCTTTCACTCTCCCATTCACCCCTAGCCCCCACCCCCACTCCGCTCTAGGGCGTGCGCGCGATCAGGGCGACCGCGGCGACCTCGCGGCCTGATTGGCTGCAGGAGCACAGCGCCGTACGCACGCGAGAGAACGAGCGCGCGCGCGCACGGCCGTCGGGTTCCGCAGGCGACTGGGCGAAAAGGACTGGCGTACTGCGCAGGAGTCAGAAATGGGGAAGTGGCTGGGCGAGTCTTCCGTTTTCCTGCGTCCTATTTTCAATCCCTACAGTATCCAAGAAGAAATCCTCGGAAGTAAAATTAGTTATATGTGTGTGCTGGAGATACTCAAAAGCGAGGAGCCACCCTCACTCCTTCTCCAGACCCCCTCCAAGTAAGTGTGGTACGGCCCAGACAGGCTTCTGCTATGGCCAATCATCATTCAGCCCCGTGGCGCATTGGCCAACCGCTTGGCGACTGAATAGCTTCACCCCACCCTCGCCTCTCCCCTCGGCCCCATGGCGATAACTTTACTTAAAGCGCTCCTAATGGAGGAGTCCTCAGTGGAGGGAGCTCGGTGGTCCCAGCATAATAATGGGTTAATGGGCCGGTCTGGCTGTGACTCCTGCTTGGAAGGCGCGCCAGGACTAGAAGGGTCGTGTGGGGCGAAGTTCCTGCCAAAGGCGCGGGAGGAAGAGGATTGAGAGCGGCGCGAGTTGCGGCCCACCGTAGGGCCACCGGTGGAAAAAGGCTCAGAGTAGGCGCCCCCTGAGGCGGTGGCAGCCCCCCGGAGTGCGAGCAGACTCTTGGCTTCATTCCCTCAGTTTCTCACTGCAGCACAAGGGATGGACGCCCGCTTCGCTAGCCTCGCCGCAGGCCGGGAACACCCTGGAATCCGGCTGTCCCTGGCGAGCAGCTGGCCGACTCTGCATAGATCGCAGCGCCACACTTCTTCCCTAATTAGCCCTACCCAGCTGTGAACCCAAGAGCAAGGCCAGGTGTTCTCTCCTCTTTTAGCTCGAGGCCATTTCTCTTTTGAAAGGAGCGCTGGCTATTACATAACAGTCTTTCAAAAGTGTTCCAGCAGCCACTTCTCTGAAGCCAAAGTTGCTCACCTGTAAAGTGTGATTCTAAATCCTGCGGTCTGTCCTTGGGCTTGGTGTCAAATGTTGCTGGTTTAACTGTGGTCTAATACTTCAGTACTAGGCAGCAAGGTAAACGGGAAAGGTCTACCTTCAGTTTCTGAGGTCTCGTTCTCATACGTATGCCTCCTCTGGCATGGCATATGTATCACGGTCTAGTTCATTCTTGCTAAGGACTTCAAGCCACGATTTATTGCACACTAGAGAGTTCTTTTTTAGTGACCTTTAGAGTTCTTTTTAGTGTGTATTAAGAAATGAAGTTTTCTTTTGTTTTTAGGGTTTTGTTTTGTTTTTTTAATTAAAAAACGAAATCTTGGGGCGCCTGGGTGGCTCAGTGGGTTAAGCCGCTGCCTTCGGCTCAGGTCGTGGTCTCAGGGTCCTGGGATCGAGCCCCACATCGGGCTCTCTGCTCAGCAGGGAGCCTGCTTCCTCCTCTCTCTCTGCCTGCTTGTGATCTCTGTCAAATAAATAAATAAAAATCTTAAAAAAAAAAAACTTTAAAACACTTAAGCTCATATAAAAGGTAAAGTTATTATTGGAGATAGAGTATTTATAGAGGCTTTCTATCTGTAAATCAGGTTGTTTCCTTAAGAAATCAAATTTCAGGGGCGCCTGGGTGGCTCAGTGGGTTAAGCCTCTGCCTTTGGCTCAGGTCATGATCTCAGGGTCCTGGGATCCAGCCCTGCATGGGGCTCCCAGGGAGCCTGCTTCTCCCTCTCTCTCTGCCTGCCTCTCTGCCTATTTGTGATCTCTGTCAAATAAATAAATAAAACCTTAAAAAATAAATCAAATTCCATTTTTCTATGGTATATTTTTCTTGGATTTTAAGACTTCCACTTCCCCAACTTCACAAGTTAGGCGTCTTACCTTTCCTACTTTCAGCCGTCTTAAGAACTTGTAAACTGTCTTGTCTTTTGGCTAGACACTGCCAGATGAAAATAAAAATTCGATCTTCCACCAACCAGTCACACATAATAAAGCTCTCCTAGGACATTGGACTACTGGATGCCAACCTTTTAGCTGGATGAGCACTAATGGTGGCATAATCACTATCCCAAGGTTTAGGCACAATTATATTTTCTTGTCCATTTTATTTTAGGATTATTTAGCAAGATATTTCCTGGAAAGGATGTTTAATAGAACATAAGGTTTAAACTACCAGCCTCTTCTCAAAAATATTGCACAGTGAAATCTAGGCTAAAACAAGTTAGACCACCAAACTTCAAATAAATTACTTTACTATGTATGTATATCACATAACACCTTATACTTTTTTTCTGATGTGTACTTTTTCCAGTCCTCTTCGCTTGTATCTTCACATGCCTATAGATGGCAAACCACAAGGTCATTTCAACATACCATAAATAAACAGGCAGACAGAACAAACTGCTACCCTTGGGTATAGGCACAGTGAAGTTTTTTAGTACCAAAATTGCCACTGACCTCTTTGGGTTTAAGTTTATTTTTCTTTTCTTTTAGTAATACCTGCACCCAACATGAGGCTTGAACTCATGACCCCTAGATCAAGAGTCACACACTTTTCCAATTGAGCTAGCCAAGTGCCCCAACCTTTTTTATGTTTAAATACCACTACGCATGGGGGCGCCTGGGTGGCTTGGTTGGTTAAGTGTCTGCCTTCGGCTCAGGTCATGATCTCGGGGTCCAGAGATCAAGCCCCACATCTGGCTCCCTGTTCAGCAGGGAGTCTCCTCCCTTTCCCACTCCCCCTGCTTGTGCCCTAATAAATAAAATCTTACAAATACATACATGCATTCATACATGCCATTGCCTTCCTTCCTGTCCTTAGGCAATCTGCTTGTGTTAAAGCACTTTATCCCTTTGTGCTCTGGATCCCATCCCCTTCACTCCTTCATTTTCTTCCAGATTTTTTCTTTGATGTATTCTTTTTAAGATTTTATTTATTTGACAGAGAGCACAAGCAGGAGCAGTGGCAGGCAGAGGAAGAGGGAGAAGGCGGCTTCCCCCTGAGCAGGAAGCTTAATTCGGGGCTCGATCCCAGGACCCTGGGATCATGACCTGAGCCAAAGGCAGATGCTTAGGCAATTGAGCCACCCAGGTGCCCCTCTTTAATGTTCTATTTGGAAAAATACAGAAAAAAGAGAATGATGTCAAGAAGATTCTTCTCCCCCCATCATTAAATTCTCTCTCTAGTCTGTTGATAATGCTGAGGCATCCTACCTAAAAAACTAAGAGCAAACCCTCTCTTTACCCTACATCCAGCCCCCCTCCCTTTCTTAGCAGTTTGTCTATGGAGGTTATCTACACATCTTCACAATAATAAATGTATTTCAATAGGACTTTTGTCCGTACCATTCCAAAACTACACTTGTAAGGTCAAAACTGACATCCATGCTTCCAGATCCATAGTCCAATCTCCTTGGCTAACTCACACTACACTTTACCTCTTATGTTTGGAGTGCCTTTAAAGTCCATCTCTGTCTCCTGATTTCCACCTACAAAGTCCCTGACTTCATCCAATACTGCTGCCTTAAAAAGCCCTCTATAAGCCAACAGCTCCCATGAACCTTCAGCCCTAACTTCCCCAAACCTAGCTTCTTGTTTCCACACGTCCACACAGCATCTCCATTTGGATGACTAATAAATAAACACCTGAAACTTAATATTGCTAAAGTAGAATTTGATATTCCCTCATCCCCTCCCTGAGTTTCTCCAACCTCATATCCAATCTAGTTACTCAAGTAAGAAATACAAGAATCAGCTTTGATCCCACTTTCTTTTCCTCACCACTCCCATCAGCAGGTCCTATCTTATCTCCAAAAGATACCAACACAATCTCCTACTCCACCTCGGCTAGTCTAATGCCCCATCAATTCTCACACTGAAACTACCACAAGTCTCCTCACGTATCCTTTCTCCTACTCTTCCTTCTATAAGCCATCTTCCACAGAGCAGTGATCTTTTCAAAATCAGGCCATTCCTCCATTTAACCACCTGCTTTGCTCTGAATTATGTCTCCCAAATTCATAATGTTGAATCCTAAGCCCCAAAGATGATGGTATTAGGAGGTGGGGCCTTTGAGAGCTACTTCGATCATGATTGTAAAACTTTCATGAACCGGATTAGTGCCTTTATAAAAGCGGTTCCACAGTGCATCCTTGGCCCTTCTATGTGAGGACATAGCTAGAAGCAGGCAGTCTGCAACCCCAAAGAGAGCCATCATCACAACACGATTGTGCAGATGCCTTGACTTTGTAATTTCCTGCCTCCAGAACTGTGAGAAATCTCTGATATTTATAAAGCTACCCAGTCTGTGGCATTTTTCATATAGCAGTCAGAAGGAACTAAGACACCACCCCTCTCCCATCCTTTGCCACTGCTCTTAGATTACAGGAGCCCAATATTATCTGGTCTCTGCTGCCCCCTCCAGCCTCAATTTTTACCAATTGCCCCTTGATAACACCACACCAGCCTTTCCCTTCATCGAATACATCATTTTTTTTTCCTTTCTTGGGATTTTGCATGAAGATGTCCCAATTTCACACAGCCATTCAGGTCTTAATGTGAAATGTGCTCAGGGGAGGCCTTTCCTGACACCAATCTAAAGCATTTTCCTAGTCATTCTATCTCAGACCACCCAATTTTAACTCCGTGTAGCACTTACTTTTTTGTTTATTCTATGAAAGCTCTGTAAGACTTTGTCTAACTTGTTCCCCACCTGGAATGGTTTCTGGCAAAAAAGATGCTCAATAAATATTTCTATTTGTTATATAAATTAATATTTGTGAAAAGAATAAATGGATGAAGGGCATTAGACAGTACTCAATTATCCAGTCTAAATTAGGAACACAAATAATTTGCAAGAAATCAGAGAATGGGGCTTTCCCAGCTTCTTACTACCTGAAAGCTCAGTTTACACTGACCTAGGGCCCAGTTCCAATCAGACAGACAATAGGAATGATAGCTGCAGCTGAGAGCAAATGGGCTATGTCTGGAAAATGATTAAACCAGAAATCTCAATCCAAGTTTATCACCACCGCCTGTAGCTCCTCAGAGAAACCTGGCATTGACAACAGATTTAGTATCTGTTTACCTACGAGGAAGGCAAAGGAAAGCCATTATAAAAATTCACCTGCTTGGGGACGCCTGGGTGGCTCAGTTGGTTAAGCGGCTGCCTTCGGCTCAGGTCATGATCCCAGCATCCTGGAATCGAGTCCCACATCGGGCTCCTTGCTCAGCGGGGAGCCTGCTTCTCCCTCTGCCTACCACTCTGTCTGCCTGTGCTCATGCTCTCTCTCTCTCTCTCTCTCTCTCACAAATAAATAAAATCTTAAAAAAAAAAAATTTAAAAATTCACCTGCTTGGCTCACAGGTGGGCTCTTGGCTTTCCTATCCTCTAAGGATTTAGCAATAACTCCTTCCAAGAATATTTCCATCTTGCTTAGGGAGAAAAAACAACATTTAAAAAAATTATACCACCTTCTGTGATATGGCAAAAATATTTATTAAAATTTTCCACATTTGAGCTTTATTACAAAGAGGACTTCTGATTCATCCTTTCATCCTGGATGAGACAGTAAATGCTATATAACAGAATATAAAGCAGTAATGGTTTCAAAAAAAAAAAAAATCCCTCCTAAAAATCAGTCCACCAAGTAGCACTGTGGAAGAAATGGGATTCTCCAGGACCTCAGAGAATTCAAAGTGGCACCTTCAGTGATCCAAAAAAACCAATTATATTCTCATGGTTGTCCTTTTGGTTCAAGATTAGAAGAGCTGGGTTTCCACCACCTGTTTTAAGAGGTAGCAATATGCTTTCTACTAGTTCACTATTTACTCCTCTGCGTGGCCTCAACAGAGTCTCATACCTCAGCCTATCTGCCTTTGGTTATGGCCAGAAGATCTTTAATGTCCAGGCAGCAAGGCTTCCTGCCAATCTCTACTTAAGATCCATGAACCGGATATCCATGATGAGAAGGAAGTTCTTGGGCAGTGGTCGAGGGGCTGGAGAGAGAACAGTAAACACCTGATGTTCCAGGTCCACACTGGTCACCACGATGAAGCCAGCCACACTGGTCTCGGAAAGGTTCTCCTCTGTGCCCTCAGCAGTGCTAACACTCAGGAGGTGGTGCACCATATCTCGGCCAGGTGTGACAGGTACTAGCTTAAGCTGATTGTCCTCCTGAGACATGCCCAAAGGCAAACAGGAGTCTGGAATGGTGGGTGCCCCAACTTTGTAGATTTTCACATCTGAAAATTTGACATTGAAGGCATGGGGATAGAAACAGCCCCGGAATCCATAGAAATACTCACGGATACGCTCATCCCTACATTCCCGCCGGAAGTCTTTGGAGCGTTCAACTACACCCCCCGATTTAGGGAGCAGCACAGTGCGGACAAAGTGAGGTAGGTCCCGTTTTAGTTCATTGTACAGTCGTTCTTGATCCAGAACCACTACCACATCGACCTCAAAGGCTGAAGCTGCGTGCACCAAGGCCTGGTACCCAGAGCCCTTGACCCAGCCACAGGTGTTAATGACACAGCCACTCACAGAGGCCCTTCGGTTCACTTCACACCTTTGATTGAACACGTCCGCTAACCGAGATGTAATCTGCAGAAGAGAGCATCAAGGTGAGGAAAAAAACACAAAACAAGCAAACTCATAGCTACATAGAATAAGTGGCTATTAGGTACAAGAAAAAAATGACATTCTTAATGACTGTGGTTTTAACCTGTAACAGGGATTTCATTTTTATGTTGCTTCTTCTACTGTTTCATGTCCTAAGTAGAGATTTAGTAAATGACTCAAGAACAGGGCCACAGGGATGCCTGGGTTGCTCAGTGGTTAAGCGACTGCCTTCGGCTCAGGTCATGATTCTGGAGTCCCGGGATCGAGTCCCACATCAGACTCCCTGCTAGGCAGGGAGTCTGCTTCTCCCTCTGACCCTCCCCCTTCTCATGCTCTCTCTCTCTCTCTCTCTCAAATAAATTAAAAAAAAAAAAAAAAGAACAGAGCCACAGAAACGTTTAACAATCTGAGGTTGACTTCTATTTGAAGCTGTCTTTTCCGAAATCATGTGGCCATCATACCAGCTGAGAGGGAGCAACGAAATGGTCACAGACGATTTCAATTAGCACACTTTTGCACAACTTTCTACCCTAACAGCAGCCCTTCCCTCATCCCACCTTGGCTCTGACCTTATTATAAAGCTTGATGTTGGTGCCAGGAGTGGTGGAGCCAAAATGATACACCAGAGGGGCTTGGATAGAGAATCCCTCTTCAACATCTGCTGGCCGCTCAATGTAGAGGGCCCCCATGGTACCAGGGATGGAAACGGAGCCCTGGCCCACATCCAGCTCCACATAAGTGGGACGGCGGCCCAAACGCACTGCGTAGTTGAGCAGTAGACGACACACTGTGGACTTGCCCACATCAGTGGGGCCCACCACCATCACCCGGGGGCCTCGCTCTTCTTCCTTCTCCGCCTGCCTCCTCATCTGCTCCAAAGCTGTGTGAGTGTTGAGATAAAGCAACATAGGTGTGTCCTTGGAGACGTAAGCCACCTCGGTGCGGCCACTCAGCTGTAAAGAACAGCCATGCCAAGTGAAAACAGCCACCTTGGCACCAGCATCAAAGGTGAATTTCTTGTTTCGGGTCAGCTCTGTGCCAAAGATTTCTGCCATGCCGGCCAGCAGCTCCAACTGAACTGACTGAGATGCCTCCACCTCAAAGCGAAGTTCTGTTTCACGCTCTAGTTCAAATTTAGTTGTTGGCTTCTTGTCATCGTTGGCCTCCTCTCCCATCTTTTCTGTGTAGCTGCTGTACCTAGAACACAAATTAATTATCAGATCTAAACGGAAATTACGACGCTGTTCAAGATCCTCCCATGGATAGTTCCCCTTACCTTGCTTTATTTTTCTCCCTACGTGTCTCACTATGTATTTGTTTATTGTCTGACTACCCTCTCTGGAATCTAAGGGTTGGGCAGTCTGGTTTGCTGCTGTATCTCCAGTATCCAGAATAGGGCTTGACAAACCGAAGGCACCTCATAAATTCACCGAGTGAATTAATGATTCAGACATAAAATTATTTCTACACATTGACCTAAGACTTGATTATATCACCTCCATAGCTCCTTTCGTCACTCTATTGGGATACTCCACTTGAGAGGGCAACAAAAGTCCACTCCCCAACTCTCTTAATCAACAAGAAAGGGCGTCTGCGATCTGGATGCAAAGCAGAAAATACTGGGTTTGGACTTAGAGCAGTAACGCCCCGCTCAGCAACTGCCAAGTACCGTCGTTAGACAAATCACCTTATCTCTCTGGATCTCTTCCTCGGCTGTCAAGTGGAGGCACTTAGGCTTCCTCTCACAAAGTGTTGTTCCGGGCACTGCTGAAGGAAAAAATGACTTCGTGGTCTAGAAAACGCCGAGAAATAGCGAAGAATGATCTCCGATCGCGAATCGCAGCTCTAAGTCCAGTATCTGTCCCGGGACCCCCAGACGCCGAAATCCGTCCTGGCCCTAAGGGGGCGACGGTTGCATTCCCGAGCCTGTTATCTCACCTGTGCAGCCACAAACCCAAACCCGTAAATGGAAGAGCCCCGACGACACCTAAACCCAACAGCACTCCACGCTCGCCCAGACCAACGCCGGAAACAGAGGCGGTTCCGCACTTGCGCAATGGAGAAGCCGCGGTCGCGCGATGCCTCTTGGGATGTGTAGTTTTGCCAGAATGGCCTCAGGCTGCTGTGCTCGCGCAGCCGCTCGGCCTTCTGGGAGTTGTAGTTAGGGGATTGTTTTGCTCGTGACGCCAAAGGTGGGCGGGGCGGCGGCGGTCATTGTTAGCGAAGATGGCCAGCAGTGGGTAGGAGGCGTGGCGGTTACGCCCCGCGCGAGGCGGGACCCGCCAAGGAGCCAATGGTTGCCGAGGCGCGGCAATGTGCGGACTCTAGCACCAGTGTTCCCGCTCACCTGCCGCGGGGGAAAGAGAAGGGCGGTGGAGATGCCCTCGGTGGGTAGCGGGAAGGCGGGGGAGGAGGAGGGTGTGGCGGGGAGGAGGAGGGTGTGGGGGTAGGGAAGGGGCTGGTTAGGCTCGCCATCCGGGTCCCACGACCATCTGCTTGCCTGGACCACAAGCCAGGAGGTGGGGGGAAATCTGGGAGTAACGGAAAGTGGAGGAAAACAGCCTTTCAGAGGCAAACCTGGGCTGTCCTCCCCTCTCTGACACAGCGCTTGGCACCTAGAGGGCATTAAATTTTTTTCTTTTTTTTTTTTTAAAATATTTTTTTTTTAAAGATTTTATTTATTTATTTGACAGAGAGAGATCACAAGTAGACGGAGAGGAAGGCATAGAGAGAGAGAGAGAGGGAAGCAGGCTTCTTGCTGAGCAGAGAGCCCGATGTGGGACTCGATCCCAGGACCCTGAGATCATGACCTGAGCCGAAGGCAGCGGCTCAACCCACTGAGCCACCCAGGCGCCCAATTTTTTTTCTTTTAATAAAAGAATAAATATCCAAGAATTTCTTCCAGTCATTACCCAACAACGTCTCTCCTCTTGAGAGGGAATTTATGTTGGTGACTCGTTTTCCCTCCCTGAATTCCTGACAGTTCTACAAAGCCAATAATTTATTCCACAGGCGACAGTTTGGGCCACTTCTATAATCCTCGGGAGCTTGGGCTTTGGAATCGTGTGCTCTGCTTTGCTACTTTCTTGCTGTGTGACTTTGGGCAAATCAGGCATAAATGCTCTGAGACCCAGTTTCTGGTCTGTAAACAGGGATAATAACAGTACCCAACCTCTTAAAGTTGTTTTAAAGATTGAATGGGAGGCTACTGTAAAGTACTAAGCACAGGGTAACAGGGCATCTGATGTTAGCTTTTAAGTTTTTATTATAGGCTGAGGAGGGGGAGCTCTAATAATGCCGTCCATGTGTACAATAGTTTAAAATTTTCTTTTTTTTTTTAAAGATTTTATTTATTTATTTGATAGAGAGAGATCACAAGTAGATGGAGAGGCAGGCAGAGAGAGGGAAGCAGGCTCCCTGCTGAGCAGAGAGCCCGATTCGGGCCTCGATCCCAGGACCCTGAGACCCACTGAGCCACCCAGGCGCCCAATAGTTTAAAATTTTCAAAGCCTTTTCCAGTATCTTCTTTCACAGCCAACCTATAAAGTCAGTTTTATTATCTCCAATTTCAGATGAGGAAGGAGACTAAGGGAGGTGAAGGGACTTGCCCAAGTTAGGACTCAAGCCCAGGATTTGGGATTCTGAGTCTAGTTATTATAGTAGCAAACACTTACATAGTGTTAGATGCCAGGTACGATTCTCTGAGTTTTACAGGTGGAAATTCATTTAATCCTCACAGGAGTCCTATGAAGCACATACCATAATTAACACCCCCCAGTTTACGGATGAGTAACTTCCTTCAGTCCAACTCCCATGGTTACTCTGGATCACGAAGCCCAGGACGATTATTTTCTGGGTTGCGTCTTTCACACCGACCTTGCCTTAGCACTCCTTCTGTCCGAGTACCATCCTCACTTCCCAAGGCTTATTCCTTAATGGTTTGCTTGAATTCATTCATTCACCACACATGCATTAGTTCTCCAGCGAACTTTCAGGTATCCCATAACTTTTCACCACTCTTCAAAAACTCAGTTCCAGGCTTCTATTTGCAAATTCTCTCCCGGAATAAGCTCAGCCTCTCCTCTTTCCCTGCAGTCTATTTCCCAGATCTGTTTCTTTGCCTCCACACTCTGTCCCTTGAGGCAATTTCTTCCAATTATCTGAAGGTCATCTTTATTTGGCTTATTTATATATCCATCTCAAGCTGAACTTAGGGAAAAGAAACTCTTCTTGCCTTTAGATTATCTCCATTTCACTCCCCCCCCCCTTTTTAAGTAATCTCTGCCCCCCATTGTGGGGCTCTGACTCACAACTCCCTTCCCCCACCCAGATCCCCCACAAGTTCCACTTACTGAGCCAGCCAGGTCCCTTCCAATTCACTTCTTAAACAGAGTGAGGACACAACATTTACAGCATGCATGCTTGCCTACACTCTCTTTTCTTCCTTGTCATCTTTCACCAAGCGTTCCTGCCATCTCCACTCCCACCCCCAAAGAATACTGTCCTCATATGTCTTTTTCATTATCCTCTCCAGTTAAACCCTTGATCATTTTTTTCCTGAGTTAATTAGTATCCCCTTTTTTTTCCTCCAAACTTTCAGTCCTTGCCCTAAGAACTACTCATCTACCTTTTCCCCCACTTCCCAATGTTTTCCTCAAGAATGGTTCCTCAAATTCCTCCCCCCACTTACCTTTCCTCTTTCATCTGCTGCCCAGACAGAAACACTTCTTTCTTTACCCAGTTATCCCTCTCAGTTCCAGACTTCTGGTAATATCACTCAAGGCACTTGCACTGTGTTTTCAGAATTTATCTTAAACCCCAGAATCTTCCCAGATTAAATAGAATTACTTTTTTTTAATTTTATTTATTTGAGAGAGTGAGAGAGCACAAGCAGGGAGAGTGGCAGGCAGTGGGAGAGAGAGAAGAAGGCTTCCTGCTTAGTAAAGAGATCCTAGGATCTTGACCTGAGCAAAAGGAATAGGCTTAAGCGACTGAGCCACCCAGGTGCCCCTCCTGGTACTTTTTCATACCCAGCTAGCAATGCCTCCCATTACCCATATTTCCCTACTCCTCCCTTGCCTTACATGTGAAAAGACAAAGGACCCACGAGCTGTCCTTTCTGAGTACCTATCTCTGTCACACTTCATTTTCTAGATGGTAGCCTCTGTTAGAAATTGGGTTTTTTTTTTTTAAAGGATTTTTTTTTTAAAGATTTTATTTATTTGACAGACAGAAATCACAAGTAGGCAGAGAAGCAGGCAGAGAGAGAGGGGGAAGCAGACTCCCTGCTGAGCAGAGAGCCCGATGCGGGGCTCGATCCCAGGACCCTGGGCTCCATCCCAGGACCCTGGGATCATGACCTGAGCCGAAGGCAGAGGCTTTAACCCACTGAGCCACCCAGGCGCCCCCGAAATTGGGGTTTTTATCTTAGAGGATATGTTCCATATCCACACACTTCAGAGATACGCACAGGACAGCACTCCATGAGAAACAGAATCTGAGTCAAATGAAATGTAATTGGAAGCTGCTAGAAAAATAGCCCGGAAAAGTGTAAGTTCTTCATAAGGTATAAAGTTGGTATGTGTCTCTTGAGATGTCAGAATTTAATAGTAAATCCTCTCTGGGGTTCCGGGTATGAAGCTGAGAACAGTGTTTGGAAATAACTACTGTTTACTAAGTGCGGATCGTACGCCAGTCACTTTTTCGGTGTTTACATGCTACCTCACTTTACTTCACATCTCCATGAGGTAAATCTTAGGAGGAGTGGAAAACTGGCGGCACAAAGATCAGAAACTTGTCCAGGGGTTCCTGGTGAGTGTACTGGCCAAGATGGTACTCAAACTCATGTCCCTTTGAGACCAAAGCCAGACCCCTGGACCTTGTCTGAAGATGCGGCTCGATTGCTGTTTTGTTCATCTTCTTTGGCAAGGCTCTGCGCTAGACATTGCAGTCTTGGGATGCAGAGAGGAGTTTCCCAGAGGACCTTTCTCAGAAAGTTTACAGCCCAGTAGAGAACCTTACGTAATGTGGGTGTCTCTCTTCCCGAAGCACAAGTAACTTGGAGGTAGCTGAGGAGAGGTTCCCGCTTGTGAGAGGTCATATTCCGTCTATGACTCCTTGAGGGGCATTAAGCTGAGGCTCCGAGGCTTGGAAGTGCCTGGTTCAAGCTTGGGGAGCACAATGTAACCATCAGTATTTCTGTCTTCTCCCTGCGTCAGGGCTGGTGTCTGGGCTGAGATGGGAAATATATCCTCTTGAATGTGTGCACACGCCTAGTTCTCTGCATCCATCTCTCACTGTCAGTGCCTGGCCACCTCCTTCCCTCCAGCCTGCCACCCGTACTCCATCCTTGCCCAGCCCTGTCCTTCCCCCAGGTTCCTTCTGTTTCCTTGGCCACACTGCCTTCCTCCTCAGCAACCAGCCTCTCCTCTAGCATCCCTCCTCCCGTCCTATCCGTCTGCTCCCACCCCCCTGCTCCCTCCCCTAGACCCATCCCTCGACGCCTGCCCCCTCCTTTCCTCCCAACCCGCCTCCTGTGTCTCCCAGCCCTGCTCTGACGTGGGAGGTGAGGGGGTGGGGGGATGGATGACTCACAGTGTTATGATGCAGTTCCACAACACACAGCTACATTCACCCACAGACCGAGGTACAGACGAGAGACAACCTCTGGCCCCCCAGCAGCTGGCCAGCTTGGCAGCCCCAGTCTCCAGCCCCTAACTACCTTCCCCCGCCCCCATCCCCTTCCCAATTGAAGGAGCGGAGAGAGAAGAGAGAAGAGTGAGCAGAGAGATTGAGAGAGAGAGAGAGAAAGAGAGAGAGATAGACGGAGATCTCTGGAGCAGACCTCAAGGTGAGGGGGCAGCCCTTCTCCAAATGAATTTTTTTCCCTTTCGCAAATTTCCTCCTCCTGCTGCGTGTTGCTTTCTCCCCATTGCAAAAGCATTATTCATCCACCCTTTGTCCTCCCTTCCCCCTCCCCGCTGCCTCCGCTCCCTTCTCAGCTCCTCCATCCCTCTCAGGGCTCTGACGGTTCCCGCACTTATTTTCCGGCAACTTTGGCTGCTGCATCAGGCCTCACTGTTTATTGTTTTGCTGCTGGTGCAGACCCCCGAAGCCCGCCCGGGAGGCTGGCTGCGCTGCTAATTATTTGGACCATACCATACCGAGAACGCCAGCCCGGGAGGGGGGGGCGGTGAAACCTCGGAGCAGATGAGAAAATCCATTGTGAGCAGGTGTCGTGTCCCCCACCCCCAACCAGGCACAGGATTCGCACCTGGTTCCTCAAGCCTCCGCCTGGGCGCCTCTGCTGTCAGCGTTGGTTGCTCAGCACCCCCCTTCCCCCAGCGCTCCCTCTCCCCCACCTCCCACGGTCCAGCCCCATCTCACTTGGGGGAACATCCTCTCCCCTGCACTCAGCTTGCCTTTGTTTTTTCCGTCATTTGCCCAACTTGATTCTTCCTGTGATCTGAGCCGGGGAAGCAATGACCCCAGCTCCCCCTCCTGTGAGTGAGTCTCTGCCCTTCTGTGCAGCCTCTCCTTGGCCTGATGGGGAAGCCGGGGAGAGAGAGGGAGGGAGGTGTGTCGGAGGCCGGGGAGGAGATAGAGAGCAAGGCCTCAGCCTGGCCCCCTGGCTGGGCCCCTGGCAGGTGCACTAGGTGGAGCGCAGCAGAGGGAAGCTCACAGGCAAAGTTGAAGGCAGACCCGGGAAGTGGGCGCTGAACAGTGGACGCTGGTGAGGAGGGCCCCTCTTCTGCGGCCAGAGCCCAATGTCACCCTGAACTCAGCTCAAGGTGTCTTTCTGGGGCCCAGCCAAAGGTAGAGGACCTCAAACTGATGATGAGCTCTGTCCGGGGTGGGGGTTCTGTGGAGAGACTGCCTGGTGGCCCCAGGAAACACTGGAACAGCTGGGGCACCAGTGGCCACCACAGGGCACAGGATGAGATCCTGCTTGCCCAGGCTACTCGCAGTCATGCCACTTCTGCTCTGCTTAGTGGCCTTGTGTTGCCAGAGTACCCAGCTGGCACCTTGGAACCGGACTTGAGCTAAGTCACCCACGGCAGGCCTCAAGGCCCCATGGAGGAGAAGGCAGAACCTCACCCGTTTATCAGAGCCAACAGGGGGCCCCTCCCTTCTTATCCGCTGCCTCTAGCACCCTCTGCCACTTTGGGGTTGGAGTCTGGGCGGATACTGACCTCTCCCTCAACATTCCTAATCCAAACCCAGCAATTTTATCTAATGTCACCCACAGAGTCACTGCCGTTTGTCCCTACTCCAGGGAGAAGGTGGAAACGTTCTCCTCATTGTACCCCCACACCTAGGTTTTGAAACTAGGAGTCCCCCCCACTTCTGCAGTGGATGTTGATCCAACACCACACCACACAGCCCAGGAGGGCAGCCATCCCTGCCGTGATCCCCATTACCCATTGCTTCCAGCTGTTAGATTTGCCTGAAGGAAAGATATTTTTCTCTCCTAGGGCTGGATGTCCAAGTCTTTAACTGAGGCTAAGGCAACAGTGAGCAAAGAGCAGTAGAGACCAAGGGGGCCCAGAGGCTGAGAAAAGAGCCAAGTCGCTGTTTCTGAGCTGGAACGAGTGGACCAAAGTGCAGGGCTGGCAAGCGGCCACGTCCGAGGTCTTTGGTACCAAAGGAGACATCCATGAAGTTCTAGTTCCCAGAATGCAGGACCCCAGCCCCAGGACAGAGCCAAACAGGGTGTGTGTGCCTGCCTGCCTGCCTTTTGGGCCGGCTTCTCCCCTACACAGAATGTATGAAGGACCGATTGCATTGCAAATGGAGGCCGCAGAAGAGAAAAACCGCCAGGCTTCCCCAACTTGTCAAAGGCTCTGAACCCGAGCCTAGCAGCATACGTGGGGTGCAGACCCTCACAAAAGGGCTGAAACCCAGGAGAGAGGACACTTGCCAATGACAATGCTCCCATGGCAGCGTTGGTACCAGCAGGCTGCTCTCGGTGGAAAATGGCGAAGGCTCCTCCTGCCCCAGGAGGGAGAGACACCACCTCTCCGGCTGTGGCATCAGAGGCCTGGAACAGCTGCCAGTGCAGCCGGGAATCCAGGGGACCGGGCGATGGCGTGACTGGCACACTGAGGGTCCCTGGTGGTGGGGGAAGTCAGGGCAGGGCGGAGCAGAGCCCATCTTCCCCATTCCCCCTGGGGAGGGGCTCTTCGGGAGGTCAGGGCTCTCCTGATGCGCTCTTTCCTCTTCCCAGGTGACTTCCATTTCTATCTGGTTCACGTCTGGGGGGGCCCTGGCCGGGCAGCCCCCCCACATTTCTCCTGCCCTGAAACACGGCTCTAGCCAACCTGCTCCGCTGCTTCACCTGCGACCGTCTGTGCGGGGGCTGCACGGCGCCAGCCCCTCCGGCCCGCCAGGGCATTGTCCTCCAGCCTGTCATGCCCAGCTGCGACCCTGGCCCGGGCCCTGCCTGCCTCCCCGCCAAGACGTTCCGCAGCTACCTGCCCCGTTGCCACCGCACGTATAGCTGCGTCCACTGCCGCGCACACCTGGCCAAACACGATGAGCTCATCTCCAAGGTACGCCAGGTGGGGCTCCGCCACTTCTCTCCCACCAGGACTCACTGAGGGGAGAGGCAACGAAGGCTGTCCGCCCTCTCCCCCGCCCCTGGGGGGCTCAGGCAGTGGGGCCAAGGGCAACCCAGCAGTCACTGTCTGTCCTATGTCTCCACAGTCTTTCCAAGGGAGCCACGGCCGAGCCTACCTGTTTAACTCCGTGTGAGTCTACCTCTCTCTTTGTGTGTATGTGTGTTCGTGAGTCCAAGCAACTTTCCATTGCGGAGAAAGGGGGTGAGCCATCAGCAGGTGGCCTTGCACCTTTGGCTCTTGCCTCTCCTTTTGCCAAGGGGTCCAGAAACTCAGTCCTTGGTTCTCTCGTGGAGAGTCTGGGCAGAACTGGAACCACTGCCCTGGAGAGGAGAGGCCCAGGCCCTAGGCATTCAGGGGTGGAGTGTGGCCGGCCAGGGCTTCCCATGGGGTGGGCTAAGTGCTCTCCAGGTGGAAGTTCCTTTGGGCTGGTTGGGGGCTGAACTGACAGAACGACTCCCCTGGTGCCGGGTCCTTCGTGTTTCCTGAGACAGGGTCAACGTGGGCTGCGGACCCGCTGAACAGCGCCTCCTGCTCACGGGGCTCCACTCGGTAGCTGACATTTTCTGCGAGAGCTGCAAAACCACCCTGGGCTGGAAGTATGTAAGTACCTAGAGAGGGGGCCACCCTCTCATGTGGACGCTCGTCATGGCCCCCTGAGCCCTAGGGACCACTGCAGGCTTTTGCATGGTCCAAAGAAGCAGGAAGCTTGTTGCTGGGTCGGACTGCGCAGGGGCTTTTGGGGGCAGGGGTAGGAGCCCGGGTAGGAGGAGGACCTGGAGGGGGTTTGTTTTGTCCTACATTCACTGCTTCCCCTCCACCAGGAGCAGGCTTTTGAGACAAGCCAGAAGTACAAGGAGGGGAAGTACATCATTGAAATGTCACACATGGTGAAAGACAACGGCTGGGACTGAGGGGCTCAGGCAGGCTGTGCCCTTCCTCCGCATGCCCACCCTCCCCACACCTGTCCCCTGGCCCTGCCAAGCAGTCCATACCAGCATGAGTACTGCCCCACCCCTGGGGGGAAGCCGGCTCCCACCACCCCTCCCCCCCTCCACCTTATCACCCCCAGGCCCCTTTGGAAGGGCGGTCTGGGGTACCCCAGGGGTGTTCAAGGCTCAGGAGTGGGCAGCAGTCAGGGAGAGACAGAGCTGGGGAATGAGGATAGTTGTGGGTCCTTCTAGCCCTAAGGTCCTGAAAACGGAGGTGATGGCAGGGCATAGGTCAGGCAGAAGACCATGAAGGACCCATTTTTGCCCTAATCTCTTGTTTGAGTGAACGGAGGACAAGCCTTAGGCATGGGGCTGGTAGGTCCCAGGCCACAGGACAGCAGATGAGAAGGGGCTTGAATTGGAGTGAAATTTTGGCCTCAGACACCGCGAGACACCAGTCTCTGAGGGTGAAGTTTCCCGCCCCCGTTTGTAGGAGAAAGGATTCGGGGATGTAAGGGGAGAAAAAAAAAATCCCAGATCCTAAGCCCTGGGAAATAAAAGAATCACAGGGGTTTCCATTTCACTCCACTTTTTAGTTCATCTTGGCACTAAAGAGGCACTTTCGAGTATCTTCGCCAGTGGGTGGGGTGGGGAAAGCTGCTCCTGTAACAGCCCCCACCCCAGCTGGCTGTTTCCAGCACGAGCAGACTTTCTGGGCATTCTCTGAGGCCCAGCCACTGCTCTCTGGGACCCAGTCCCTTGGAGGGGAGGTGGGACATCAGTGCCACGGGGTCAGGCTTCCTCGTGGCTGCCACCAGCGAACGAAACTTTTGTATGATACATAAAGTGTTTGGGTCTATTTTTAATAAAAAGGGGAAAAGCAACTGTGAGGAACTCTGTCCTCTTGACTGTCCTTCCCGTTTACCTACCATATACTATTCTGTCACCCCCTCCCCCACCCCGCCCCCCAGGGGCCTGTCCCTTCATGCCACTAGAGGGCAGCAACTGCTTTGTCTGTATTAAAACCCCACTTGAGCTTTAACCAGGGGTTGGGTCTTCAGGTGAGGTCTGCTTAGTGAAGAGGGAGCTTTTGCGAGCTGTGTTCCAGCGGAAGCGCCCAAATCAGCTCCTCTTCCAGAGCCCTTGACAATGAATCCTGCTTTTGCCTGGATCCGGGACTGGGCACCTGGAAGGGTCTCTTCCCTGAACAAGGGTGTCCTTGGGTCCTATTGCTTTTCAGCCTGGTTTTGAAATGTCTGGGTCAGTTCGTGGCCACACTTACGGCTGAAAGGAAAATCGATGAACGCAAGGTGTTGCCCCAGCACAGCAGAGACCAAGTGGAACGAAACGGCTCAAAAACCGCAGCATCAGGGCCACCGTGTGACCCACGCGCAATTTCTGGCAGTGATATGAAATCCCCATTGTTATTTGCTGGGTCACTGACAACTGCGGGGAGGACTGTACACATCATAAAAATACTTTTTTTTTTTTTTTAAGCTAGCTTGTATCCAGATTCGTTCACTGATATCGCTGATCTTTGTAGAGCACCAGTGACCTGCCAGGCATTGTGTTCATCAGTACTGAGGGGGCAGTGGAGAACAAGGCAGCTGTGGCCTGACTTCGAGGGACTTTCAGTCCTTCCCGCTAGGGAAGACAAACAATATCGAGCCAATTCTAGGAACAGGGGACAAGGGCTCTGGGCAGCAGGTTCTGGAGCTCCTAAGGAGAGGCTTAGCTTAGATTTGAGGAGTCAAAGACAGAGGTGATGACTGATGGCGCGTGGAGGAGGAGCCCTCGGGTGGGCATAGGGGGAATTGGGGAGGGGGACTGTTTCAGACAGAGAGAACTTTGTCAAGTGGCTTAGCTTAATTTGAGGAGGGAATAGAAGTTTCCCAGCGCTGGAGTGGAAATGCCAGTGGGTGAGAAAGAGGACACAGGAAAGACAGACCATTTAGGGATCTACATTTCATCCCAAGGGCATTGGGAAAACACTGAAAAATTCTTGTTTTTCTAACAAGAGTGGCGTGACATCATCAAATGGCTGTTTTGTGCCCAGAGAAGAGGCTCAAACAGAAACGTTAATACATGGAAGAAAGAAAGAAAGAGAGAAAGAAAGAAGGAAGGAAGGAAGGAAGGAAAGAAAGAAAGAAAGAAAGAAAGGAAGGAAGAAAGAAAGAAAAAGAAAGGAAGGAAGGAAGGAAGGAAGGAAGGAAGGAAGGAAGGAAGGAAGGGGAGGCTGTCTGGGCAAAAAGGCAGGAGGGAAGTAGAAGATGCAAGACAAATGCAAGCCACAAAAGGATGATGTCCAGCACCTCTATCTGGGAAGCCTCAGAGGGCTGCCTGCAGGAAGGGACCCAGAAACCCTCGCAGTCCCACTTCCCGCATCAAAGTCCAGGAAGTCTTCTCTTCTCAAGCCCCAAGTGCTAACCCTGAAAATCAGACACAAATTAGCAACCTTCTTAAAGTTCCCCAAATCAGCCCCCTTTCTGTTTGCTTTCACAAATGTACATTAAGCTAACTAGACACTGTGGGAAACAGAGAAGTAAGTGGAGTAGTCACTGCCCTCAAGTTCTTTGTAATCTCTCTGGAAAGAATCATTCTGTGGCCTTGGCTCCAGGGGTGCTATTTAATCTTCAAGGTCAGGCCATGGGCACTGCTGTCTAAACCTGGGATGCCCAGACAGGTGTACCCCGGAGAAGTATCGTTAATTGCCCTGTAGTTCCCATGGGGTCGTGCTCGGAACTGCAGGTCTCCCTTTCATGCCCTAAAAGCTGCAGGTGTGGAATGCCAGGGGGCACACAGATCCTTGTCCCTGGTGAGCAGTCCTTCCAGGTTAGCCCTTTTTCTTTGCTGTGTATCCACTTTTTGTCATGGAGGTCTACTCTGGTCCTATGAGCGATACTCCCAACCTTTTCCACCCACCCTCCAATCCCAGCTTGAGCCTGGCAACTTCTTTCTGAGACAAGCCCCCACTTTTGTCCTTAAAGGTTTGAGGTTTTGGAAGATACCCTCATACAACCAGCAGGTGGCATAAAAACTTTCTAGCCCCTCAGCTCAGGCAGCCTCCCAGGGGACAGAACCGACTCAAATCTCTCCAGATAAGTCTACCAAAAAATGGTTGAGCTGGCAGCCTTAGGACAGGGTTACATCCAGGCTCTGCAGTCTAAAAGCTGTGTAACCGTGGACACCGTGCTTAAGTCTGTCTGGATCTCAGTGCTTTCATCTGTAAAATGGGGGTGTTACTTGCCAAGAAGTTCATTGGCTTCATCATCGAGGATGAAGTGTCTAGGACATCGAAGTGCTTCCATTCATGTGAGCTGTTAGCATGGCTACTAAGAGGCTTCCCAAATTCTTACCAGGAAGATAGCTGATTGGCACCCAGAGGGGAGAGGAGGTCTTGATGCTGAGGAGGCAGCCGGCGCTGGGTAGCACTACGCGGCCAATGCCCTTTTAACATTGCACTGCTAGTGGTAGGTGCAGACAGTAGCACAATGTGAAAAGAGCTCCGGCCCGCAGCAGAAGCATGCCGGCCCTGCCTCCTCGTCCCTTCTCCCAGGCCCCGGCCCACTCAGCTCTCTTGGCCTCCCTCGGCCCCTTCTCATTTTTGAGACCCCTTTCCTGCCAACTCAGTGCTAACCCTCCATTTTGTGTCCCCTTCCTCCTTTGGCCTCCTTCCTCACACCCTTCCCATCGAGACTGCCTTTTCTTAAGGTTTTGGGTGGGGGTGGGGAGACAGGGTCCATGGAGGGAGCTAAAGTGGAGACCTTAAGCTTGGCCCTCAGTTGGAAGGGACTGATAGCAACCACAAAAGTCTGGGGGCCAGACTGTGTTCCCCTGGACGTGATCTCGGTCAGCTTCTCTTCTGGAGGAGCTTGCTGACCAGGACCACAGCACCGTCTATTCTCCCCTACTCGAAGGCTCTCCCTCCTTAGTAGATAAAGGAGTTCTGGGCCTCAAGGGAACCAGTTCAGATGTACCTCCAGGACCAGAGTGTGGAAGAGCAGAGTCAGAGGTCCCAGCAACACCATGAAGCTTTCAGGTCTAAGGGTGGAAGCCGCAGGGGGAAGCCCCATCCATGGTCTTCAAATCCACCATATGCATTCAACACAGAACAAAATGGTGAGGGTGGTTCCCTCTCTCGTAGTGAGCATTAGGGATGGGCTTTCATTGGCAGTGAGATCAAAATGTGAGCCATTCCTGATTTTACCCAGGGACTCCCCGTAGAGTCTTCAAGCTCACTCACAACTTCGCCATCCCATCCTATTCAAGGGGGCTTCAACATTGGATAAACAATCCTGAGACTGATCAAAACCCAAAACCAAAGGTTCAGAGCAACAGCGTGGCCCATTCCTGGCTAAAGTGCTGGTCTCAGAAGCCTAACTCCAGTTCTGACCTGGTAAACAGTGTGCTCCCCAAAGGGGCAGAGGCTGGGGTTGGGGGTGATTCCTCAGGCACACCAATCAGTGAAGGCCTCCAAGGGATGGAGCCTCCTCTGGGAGATGCTCTCCTCCCCACTCCACAGCCAGCAGGAGGCCCAGAGGGCAGGCTTCCAGTTAGGAGCTCTTCCTCAGGGCTTCCCCTCCAGCTTCCTCCCACCCCCCCAGGAAGCAGGAGCCTTTGCTCCTGTGATGTGCAGACACGGGGCCCTCTCCCACAGTTTGCACAGTTGCAATGACGGAAACCAAGGCCCCGCTAGGGTCAGTCACCAGGACTCTGTGTTAGGCAAACCAGCCCCAGCTGGGAACTGGATCAGGCCAACAGGGAGCAGAGAGGAGTAAAGGCAGGACTGCCCAGTCTGCTTCAGGGAGGCTGGTGAAAGGTTATTCACCAAGGAGTGGCTAGATCTTTCCTTGGGCAGAGCAGGGAGAGGGGGCTAGGGCCCAGATCCCCTCAGCTCTCACACCCACCTCCTTCCAGAGCGGGCCCTGCGATTCACCAGCCAGCAGGGCCCCTCCCCCACCTTGGGCCCAGGAGCCATCCCCCAGCTCCTTCCAGAGGCGGGTGTAGAGACCGAGGAGGAAATGGGGGAGGGGAGGCCCCGGCTCAAGTTCTCTCCACTCCCCCTCCTCATTGGCCACCATCTTCCGGCCCCTGCCCCCCAGAGCAGCAGGGGATGGGGCCCAGCCTGTGGAAGGGAGAGAAAGGGCAGGTGGAGGTTTAGCCGGAGCAGCAGGGGCAGGGGCTGGCCCCAACTGTCTCCTCCCACCCCCTCCCCGCAGCCATGGCGACAGGCGGAGGAGACCAGGAGGGTCGTGAAAGCCATGTTCTGTGAATGGGATGAGAGGGGCAGGGGGGAAGTGGAGGGTGAGGGGCTCTCTCCCTCAACACCAATTGTGCCCCCCCCAACACACACACCTCCAGGCTGGACCACACACGCGCGCACACAAACTCCCAGCCATACTTGCCACACAGCTCAGCCCTTACTCCACACTTACCCAAACAGCGAGCTCTGGAGTGTGAACACACAGCTCCCCCACAACCCTGCACCTCTTAATACCGCACACTCTGAGCTCAGGAGCGGGCCTCCCACCCACTCACAGCCCCTTGGCTCACCCCACAACTTCTCAGGATGCAGAACTCCCTGCCCGGCTCCAGCCCTTCAGCCCCTGCGTTCCCCTCCCCGCACACCCCCGCCAGGGCCCCCGTGCCCCGCACCCCCACACCCTCCCACACACTCCCACACACGCTCGAGCACGGACAGATGGCCCAGCCTCAGCCCTGCCCAGCCGGGCCCCCCGCCCCTTCCCCACCACACCCCCCGCTGGAAAATGACAGGGAAGCCACCCCGGCGAAACATGCCCAGTGCTCCCCAGTCGCCGTGGTTTCGAAAGGAGACCCCAAAGAGATGCCCACGAGTCGGGGAGCGTAAAGGGGGGACGAGAAGACGAGAGAAAGCCCAGACCAGCCCCTCCCCGCCCGAGAGAGAATAAAACCGAGAACCGCCGGCGTTACCCTTCTGGGAGCTCCCGATACCTACACATGCTCTTCGTTACGTTCCTCTGCCTGCCACCTCCTTCTTCCCGGGCTCTTTCTCTGCCCTTCCCTCCCTCTCGGCTTCCCTCCCCGGCCTCGCTCCCCCTCTCGCACGCCCTCCCGCAGCCCGCCTGCCCTTCCCCCGGCTCGGACTCCGGGCCCCCGCGCCCGCCCCGCCGCCCGCCGCCCGGCCCGAGTCCCGAGGCCGGCCGGCCGCGGCGCCCTCGCCTCTGCCCCGCTCGATCTTCCCCCTCGCCCCCTTTCTCCTTCCACACTCCCTGCCGTCCATCTTGAATACTTGGGATTCTTGAATGGAGTGAGCAGGATCCGCTCCCCCAGGCTCCCATTGGCTGTGGGTTAACCCTTTTGAAACGAGATCCTCCCTCCCATTGGCTGCCAGGCTCCCCTCTTCTCCCCCAACCCCCATCCCCTCCGCCTCCCAACAGCCGGCGGGGTCAGGGCGCTCCCGGGCGCCCCCTCCCCTGGCCTCTCACCCCCTGCCCCCGCCCCTGCACGCCCCTTTGCCCGCTCTTTCCATCACCCCCCCCCACCCACGGGGTTGCAGGTGGAGGCAGGTCTGGTTCCCGCCAAATGCGGCCCCGAAGCTGGGGTGGCAGAAACCCTGTTCCCAGATGCCCCTTGTGCTGGACTTGGAGACCTTGTTCGATGTAGGGGTGCGATTTCCTGTCCCCCTGCAGCCCCTCCTGGAGCAGAAGTACCTCTCCAACAGGGAGTCCGTTCAGCTTTCCGCCTCGCCCGGGAGAGCTGAGAGCTCCTGAGCCCTCCCTAACTGGGCAGCCCCCTGGGCTGGGCAGGAAGAGATGGCAGCTCCGGAAAGATCTGAGGCTCTTCGGAAAAGCTAATTCCCTGAGTGCCGCGGGGCAGGTCTGACCCTACCAGGAATGCGCAGCATCTGGAGCTCCGCTCAGTCACAAACATCCCCTGGGACCAGCCTGGCCTGGTCCACGTGCTAGGCCCACTAGGGGCTCTGAGTTGTGGGAGCCCAGAGAGGCATAGAGGAAGGAGGCAGCAGGGAGTAGGGTATGGATGAGACCTGGCAGTGGGGAACCTTTGTTCTAGGCCCACATGTACCCGTAACAAGCTTGCGGATGTCTTGTTTGCTCGCTGGGTCTCAGTTTCCTCATTTGCAATAAGTTGGTCTGGCAGAGCATGGTCCTAAAGGAGTTTCTGTGTGAAGATGGAAATGTTCTATATCTGTATCACCTGATATGGTATCCACTAGCCACACGTGGCTACTGAGCACTTGAAATGTGGCCAAGGTGACTGAGAAACTAGCTGTTTAACTTCATTTAATTGTAATTACTTTTATTTTAAGATTTTTTTAAAGTAATCTCCACACCCAATGTGGGGTTGGAACTTACAACCAACCCTGAGACCTAGAGTGGCCTACTCTGCTGGCTGAGCCCTGTGAGGCACCCCTGTAATTACTTCTAAATAGCCACATTGTAGCCCACTGGCTATCATATTGGACAGCATAGGCCTAGAATCCTGGTCCTGCTGGTAAGTAACATTCCATGATTCTTGTTGGGTGGGGGGTGGTTCGGCAGGGGGATTCTTTCTCTTCATCCTCAGGTACAAAATCCTCTAGATTCAAATCACGGATCACCAAGGCCATCAATGTCCAGGAACTGAGGTTCAAATCCCAGTCACCTCTCTCAGGAATCCTTTCTTTATGTTAATCTCTTCCTGACAAGGGAGATGAGATATGGTGTGTACCCACCATAACAGGAAGGGTTGGGGCTAGCGGGGAATTTGCAGGTTGGCCCCACTGTCTTGTTTTTTCAGGGATAGAAACCAAGATGTGGATGGGGTGATGGTTGTAGATGTCCCTAGCCCAAGGGCAAGCCGCAGGTTATTTTGCTTACAAACTAACACACATCCATACATTTAGTACATGCCTTTGGGCTTCTGCAGGGCCCCTCCACACACACCCTCCATACCCCCACCCCACCCACATACATCATTAAGTTCACTCATTAAATGTACTCTGACCCAGGACGAATGTATGGCTGATGTCAAGGGATAGCCAGCTCCATGGGAGGGCCAGACTGGCTCCTGGGTATGCTGGGTTTACAAGAACATAGGTAGCCACCAGATCCCGCTCCCTCCACCAGTGTGACTGAGTGACTCCATGGTGCCGTCTTCTACCATGAGGAGAAAAAGCTGTGGGGCAGGAAAGTGAGAGAGAGTCATCCTTGGGCTGACCAGGAAGCAGAATGAAAGAAGGGCTGGGGCTTCTGGAGGAGGATGGGTGCAGCCAGCGAGCAAACAGGACATCCGCAAGCTTGTTACGGGTACATGTGGGCCTAGAACAAAGGTTCCCCACTGCCAGGTCTCATCCATACCCTACTCCCTGCTGCCTCCTTCCTCTATGCCTCTCTGGGCTCCCACAGTCTCAGATTGGCGCTCCAAGCCCTAACCCATCAGAGAACGAACCGGGCAGGGAGCTAGTAGAGAGCGATTAATCCGCTTTGTCTTTATCCACTTCCCATGGCAGAGGGCCTCTGCTTCTGCCTGGGTAAAGTGCCACAGGCAAACAGAAGACACGGTTGCCTGGAGAATGGCTTCTGTCTTCAATACTCCTTTACTTCCACGTGAAAATTGCTAAATGGCTTCCTTGGGTAACAGACAGAGAAGGAATTCAGAGGAAGAGGGACGGCCTCCCATGGAGAATGGAATCTCAGAAAGCTCCCTGGAGGAAGTAGCATCAAAGAACAGAAAAGATGTAGAGACAAGAAGATAGGAGAAAGGAGGAGTGTTCGGGGTGGGTGGGAAATTTAGTGAGAACTTAGGATGGATGAAGGAGAACAGCAAGGATGGAAAGGCGTGCTGGGATGGATCACGGAGGGCTTAGACACTTGCCTTTGGCCTCTACTCAGCTCCAAAGATACTGTTTTTCTTGAAGGTGCTCTTCTTCTTTTCCCCACCAAGAGACGCCTCCCATCTCTTCCTCCAACTACCCCACCCTCAGCTCTCGCTGCTCCCCCTGTGGTCTGCAGGCCCCTTATTTATGTTCTACAAGCGTTCTTGCTAGGACAGAGTGGACACCAGGTCCCCATCAGGGGAGAAACTGTCCTCTGTCCCTCTTGGCTCAGTCTTCAGTCTCTGGATTTCCTCTGCCCAGGAATGGACTGCATGGAGAAAGCCTCACTTACCATCTTCCAAATCCCTGCTTGGCCCATCCGTCCTCAGGAAAGAGTTGAAAAGGAAGCCAGGAACAGCCAGACACGGTCCAACTTGTTATAAGCGTATTAAAAAAAAAAAAAAAAAAAAGGATCCAGGAGCTCTTTGGCTCCTAGCCACCCCACCCCACCTCCACATTCTTCCCTCCTTCTCTGGGAGTTCCAGAATATCCCATGGCTTTGTAGTGGCCTCCCTTCCCCACTGTCCCCACAGCAAGTCTGGGACCATTCTAGGTGTGCCCCTTTGTTTTCCTTCCTAACCCCCAGAGACCTATCCAGGGCGAACCACATGGAATTCTGCAATTGTGAGACGGGGAGACCATCTGCCCCAATTCTCCACCTCTTGGAAGGACTGAATTTGAAATGTTGGGGAAGTGGCTCCTAATTCACTGGACTGATACAGGCCTTTCTGTGGGAACCTCTTCAGTTTCCCCTCCTTCCAGGATAAGGGGCCTCTGCATTTTTACCATCCTGCTTCTCTCTACTACTTATGTGTCTGAGTGCTTCCTGTGTGGAAGACTCTGGAATCATTGCTAGGACACATTTCTGGCCACAGGTGCTTCCCGTTGAGGGGTACCAGGCAGACACACAAAGAGGAAG
This sequence comes from Lutra lutra, assembly GCF_902655055.1. NCBI lineage: Eukaryota > Metazoa > Chordata > Mammalia > Carnivora > Mustelidae > Lutra > Lutra lutra. The sequence continues at coordinate 101,797,583 of NC_062287.1, read as the reverse complement.
TCAGGCCATAACAGGTGCCCAAATAAATGTAAGAACTTTCTTTATGTGGCAAACCCATTTCCCTGAGGTCTTAACCCTATTCTTGCTTCATCAGTTGTCCCATGTGTTGTACCTCCAATCCCTTTCTGTGAGCCTAGAGCGAGGGTCGGCAAACTCCAGCCCACGGGCCAAATCCTGCCCTCTGCCTGTTTGTGAATAAGGTTCATCAGAACCTGGCAGTGCCCATTTGGTTACAGACAGTCTCTGGAGGCTTTCACATTATAGCAGCAGAGCTGAGTGGTTGTGACAGAGACCACATGGCCAGCAAAATCTAGAATAACCAGCTCTGTGTAACAAAAGTTTGCTAACACCTCATTCGCAGACCGTTTTGGACCCTGGTGTCTCAACAAGCCATAATGGAACTCAAGAAAGTCAGCCAAGAAGGGGGTTAGTGCAGGGACATAGCCCAGACTTTTGTCCTTAGCATACACAGGTGTGCAGTTCTCCCACACCCTCCTGGAAACTCCTCACTGTGCCAGTCTGCTTTTGACCTCCTCCTTACCAATCCCATGCTTCTCTCAATCCCCATCACACACAATCTCTCTCAAGCTTTTGACTCTCCGGACTATGTCAGAAATGCTCGTGGCTTGTGGAAGACTGGTCTCTCTTGGGTTGCCTCCTACTTCTCCAACTATCCCATCTCCTGTCCCTTCCCATGGGTCCTCTTCCTTCCCCTGCTCCCTACATACACACAGTCTGCAAGGATTTGTCCAGCCCTCTTCTCCCTCCATACTCTGTCACTCAACAAAATCATACACATGCCTGATTTCAACAGTCAGAGAGAGAGCACAAGCTGGGGGTGGGGAAGCGGAGCCAGAGGGCGAGAGAGAATCTCAAGCAGGCTCCACGCCCAGCTCAGAGCTGCATGTGAGGCTGGATCTCACCACCCTAAGATCATGACCTAAGCCACAATCAAGAGTCCGCCGCTTAACCAGCTGAGCCCCACTAGGCGCCTCAGTAGTCACTGTGGCTAAGCCATCTATGTGGATGGCTTCCCAATGTACAAACTCTGAACTGAAGGCCAAGATTTCTTTCTTTCTTTTTTTTTTTTTTTATTTATCTGACAGAGAGAGAGAGATCACAAGTAGGCAGAGAGGCAGGCAGAGAGAGAGGGGGAAGCAGGCTCCCTGATGAGCAGAGAGACCGATGTGGGGCTCCATCCAGGACCCTGAGATCATGACCTGAGCTGAAGGCAGAGGCTTAACCCACTGAGCCACCCAGGTGCCCCAAGGCCCAGATTTCTAACAGAAGTCAACTTCAGTGCCTCCTCAGATGCATGTCTCACTGACCAAAGTGACAATGTCCAGCGTCAAACATGTCTTCCTCTACCTCTCACCTCACTTTTTTTAAAGCTTTAATTTATTTATTTGATAGAGACACAGCGAGAGGAGTAACACAAGCAGGGGAGTGGGGGAGGGAGAAGCAGGCTTCCCGCTGAGCAGGGATCCTGATGTGGGGCTCCATCCCAGGACCCCGGGATCATGACCTGAGCCGAAGGCAGACACCCAATGACTGAACCACCCAGGCACCCCCTCTCTTCTCATGTAATCACCTTTGCTCTCCTTGCATCTGCCCCTTCACGGTTGCAGTTCCCGAGATCTGTCCTTGACCCTTCTCTCTTTGGGGGCAACTACATCCATTCTTACAATTTCAGCAATCACCAATGCATGAATCACTGTCAAATCTCCATGTCCAGGTATGTTTCTAGCTGCTTCTCTACATGCCCAAACATTTGTGAGAGGTAGACATCCATGCTTTTGCCTACGCAGACTTCATTCCCCTTCTGGTAACTATATCTTAGCTTTCCTTTGTGGAAACACCTATTCTCTACTTTCCATCCCCATGATCCACCTGAGGCTGACCTCATCTACCCCACCAGGGGCAATCACACAACCCAGGTGTTACTGTCTGTCGCTGTGTAACCATTTAGCCCCAAACGTAATAGCTTAGGACAACACTCATTTACTTTCTCGCAGTTTCTGTGGGTCAAGAATCTGAGCACAGCTTAGTTGGGTCCTCTGGTCATGATGTCTCATGAAGCTGCAGTAGAAGTGTCCCCCATGGCTGGGTTCTTCTGAAGGCTCCGTGGGCGGAAGAATTGCTTCCAAGCGCACTTTCACAGTGGTTGGTAGGATTCCATTCCTTGAGGGGCTCATTTCTTCAGTGGCTGTTGGCTGGAGGCTACCCTCAAGTTCCTAGGAATGTCTCTGTGTCCAACATGGCAGCTGGCATCCTCGACGCCAGCAAGAGAGAGAGTCTGTTAGCGAGAGGGAAATCACAGTCTTTTGTCAGCTAGTCACAGGAGTGACAACTCCTCAGGGAGCCTGGCTGGCTCAGTCAGAGGAGTGTGCAACTCTTGATCTCAGGGGGGTGAGTTCAAGCCCCACATTGGATTGGGTGTAGTGATGACTTAAAATAAGTAAATAAAATGAACTTAAAAAAAAGTGACAAACTCTCAACATTGCCATATACTGTTAGCTAGAAGTCTGTTACTCCAGAGGAGGGATTACACAAAGGTACAAATACTAGGAAGTACTATCACCAAAGGGCGAGCTTAGAGACTGTCAACCACAGCCAACTTAGTTAAATGACAGTAGTTGATTCAAGGATGGGTATCCACTCAGAGTCCATCAGCAGCAGGCCAGAGATGTTGGCTGGAACCTTTGGGACAGTGGCATGGCCGGGGTTATTCGGGTAGCAGGTAAGCTTGAAACTGCTGGTAGTCATAACTGTTACAATGTGGAGGAGAATCTGCCTAAAATGAAAACATAATAGGGGCGCCTGAGTGGCTCAGTGGGTTAAGCCTCTGCCTTTGGCTCAGGTCATGATCTCAGGGTCCTGCTTCGGGCTCTCTGTTTGGCGGGGAGCCCATTTCCCCCTCTCTCTCTGCCTGAATCTCTGCCCACTTGTGATCTCTTTCTCTCTGTGTCAAATAAATAAATAAAATCTTGAGAAAAAAAGAAAACATAATAGAGAAAAAGAAGGCAAGAGATGGGGAGAGACAGATGCCTGATGACATCATTTGAGAACCTGATATAGCCGCGCCTGCAGAAGGACCTCTTTTTTTTTTTTAAACATTTCATTTATTTATTTGAGAGAAGAGAGAGACAGTGAGAGAGAGCATGAGCGAGGAGAAGGTCAGAGGGAGAAGCAGACTCCCCGTGGAGCTGGGAGCCTGATGCGGGACTTGATCCCGGGACTCCAGGATCATGACCTGAGCTGAAGGCAGTCACTTAACCAACTGAGCCACCCAGGCGCCCCAGAAGGACCTCTTTTTTTTTTTTTTTAAAGATTTTTTATTTATTTATTTGACAGAGAGAAATCACAAGTAAGCAGAGAGGCAGGCAGAGAGAGAGGAGGAAGCAGGCTCCCCGCTGAGCAGAAAGCCCGATGTGGGGCTCGAACCCAGGACCTGGGATCATGACCTGAGCCGAAGGCAGCGGCCTAACCCACCGAGCCACCCAGGCGCCCCCCAGAAGGACCTCTTGAGTGTTTATTTAGGTCAGCCGACACAGTCCCTCTTCTATCCACATAGGTTTCAGGATCCTGTCACCCATAATCAGAAGATTCCCAGATGATAAAATGTCTCAGAGATACCTTGGGGGTGCCTGGGCAGCTCAGTTGGTTGAGCGTCCAACTCGATTTCAGCTGAGGTCATGATCTTGGGGTTATGGGATCAAGCTTCGAGTTAGGCTCTGCACTCAGTGGGGAGTCTGCTTGAGATTCTGTCTCTCCCTCTGCGCCTCTGCCCCCTCCCCCTGAAATAAATAAATAAGTCTTTTTAAAAAAATGTGTCATCCAAGATACTTTGGATTCATTTTGCCCCAACCCAGTTTGACTATCATACCCTCACCTTTCCCACAGACCTGCCTCTCTCCCTACGTTCTGTTTCGCCGTTAAAATCATAACACAATGGTTCCAGCTGAAAACCTTGGAGTCTTCTTCACCCTCCCTTATCGCTATAGAGATTGGAATGACCTGTGCCCATGGCTTGACTCTACAGAACCAGAGGAGAACCTTCGGCTGTATTTACAAAGGTGGGGGAGGCTCAGAGGTCACCCACTAAAGCACCATGTTCCTATAGGTAAACAGGGAACTCTAGGGCTTTTGCCAAGCCATTAGGATCTTACAGAATTTCTGGATGTGAATCACATGATGTAGAGGATGAGACTAGTGTATCTGGCTCTCCTATCAAAACACACCATAGGCTAAAACGAAATTCTGGCCAACTGCCTAGTAGCTTGTGGTTTGGAAGGTACCCTGGGCTGCATTTGTGACAATATTCCTTCTGTCTCTAAGACAGATTAAAAGAAATCATGCAGACGGTGTGTCAACTATACCTTAAAAATAAAAATAAGTAAGGACACCTGGGTGGCTCAGTCCATTAAGCGGGTACCTTTGGCTCAGGTTATGATCCCAGTGTCCTGGAATCGAGTCCCGCATTAGGCTCCTTGCTCAATGGGGAGCCTGCTTCTCTCTGTCTCCTTTGCCTGTCACTTTGCCTTCTTGTGCTCTCTCTCTCTCTCTCTGACAAATAAATAAATAAAATCTTTTAAAAAATAAAAATAAGTAAATTAAAAAGAAATTGTGTCATTTAAAAGTCAGTCACCGTTTCTTTTATATCTTCTTCCTGAGGGTTCCCGTTGTAATTCTAAACTTTACCTCTCTTTTCCTTTGCCATTTTCACCCAGTTGCCCTAAATTCTGTGCGTGCTACTTCTTAGACAGTCCTGTTTTCTCCATTCCCCTCTCAGATGAATATCCCTCTTGGGGGTTTGTATCGGCCTCTGAAAACTCTCCCCTAACCACTCCCACCCCCCAACCAGCTCCATCAGAGGGTAAACCCGCAACACAAACTTCAGATCCTTCATCTGCCCCAAATTGTGATGTCTCCCTGGTGCTTCCTAACCTTTACTGGGTCATGGACCCCTTTTTAAGAAGGTGATGGAAGTTATGGGTAACTCTTTCCAGAAAAGTCTGTGTTTTTTGTCGTTTTGTGTTTTGGTGTACATCTCAAGGGGATAATGAACCCTCTGGACTCCACTTACCTATTTTTAAATTTTTTAAAGATTTTATTTATTTATTTGAGAGAGAGAGTGAGTGAGTACCAGTGGGGGTGGGGGGGCAGAGGGAGAAAGAGAATCTCAAGCAGACTCCATGCTGAGCAGGGAACCCCACCCAGGGCTTGATCCCAGGACCCTGAGATCATGACCTGAGCTGAAATCAAGAGTTGGATGCTTGGGGTGCCTGGGTGGCTCACTGGGTTAAAGCCTCTGCCTTCAGCTCGGGTCATGATCCCAGGTCTTGGGATCGAGCCCTGCATCGGGCTTCCTGCTTGGTCAGGAGCCTGGTTCCTCCTCTCTCTCTGCCTACTTGTGATCTCTATCAAATAAATAAATTAAAAAAAAAAAAAAGAGTTGGATGCTTAGCCTACTGAGCCAGCCAGGCACCCCTAGGTTAGACTTTCTTAAAAAGTATGTAGTCCTGGAACACCTAGGTGGTCCAGTCAGTTACGCTTCCAACTCTTGGTTTGGGCTCAAGTCCTGATCTCAGGGTCATGAGATCCAGCCCCTGAGTCCAGCCCAGGATGGAGTCTGCTTAAGACTTTCTCTCCCTCTCCCTCTGTTTCTCCCCTCCCCGCCCGTTAACCCCCACCCTGGGCTCGTGTGCTCTCTCTCAAATAAATAAATAAATAGGATGTAGTACAAAGCTTTTAGCACAGCATTCGTGGTCTTCCAAACTTATCTCTACCTGCCTTTTTAGCTGCAACTTCTGCCTTGTGCAGTTATGTGTTTTGTTTTAAGATTTTATTTATTTAGGGTTGCCTGGGTGGCGCAGTCAGTTTGGCATCTGCCTTCGGCTGGGGTCAGGATCTTGGGGTCTTGGTATGGAGTCTCTAGTCGGGGGGTGGTTCTTGCTCAGCAGGGAGCCTGCTTCTCCCTCCACCTGCTGCTCCCCCGTTTGTGCTGTATCTCTCTCTCTCTCTCTCTGACAAATAAAGTAGATGAAATATTTTTTTAAAAAGATTTTATTTATTTATTGAAGAGAGAGCACGAGCAGAAGGTGAGGGGCAGAGGAGAGGGAGACACAGTCTCCCGACTGAGCAAGGAGCCAGAGGCAGGGCTGATCCCAAGATCCTGAGATCAGGACAGGAGCCCAAGTCAGTTGCTCAACCGACTGAGCCACCCAGGTGCCCAGGGTTATGGTTGTTTTATGTCTGATTCCCCACCAGACCAAAAGCTTCCCCAACAGCAAAGACTAAGCCCTTCATTTTCCCTTGTTATAGCTCCCCAGACAGAATAAAACTTTCTCTGGAACACAAATCAGAACGCCTAGCTTTGGCTAGATAAATTGTTGGCTCACTGCCAGATTTTTATTTTTATTTTATTTCACTGTGCTAAGAACTCTTACCATGAGATCTGTCCTCTTCACGAATTTACATGCGGACGACACAGTATTGTTGACTGCAGACACAACGTCTTACAGCCGATCTCCAGAACTTCCTCATCTTGTTCAACTGACACTTCACGCCAGTTGATCAGTAATTCCTCATTTGCCACCGTTCCACTCCTGGATTCTAAGAGCTTGACTATTTTAGATACCTCAGAGAAGTGGAATCATGCAGTACTTGTCTCTCTGTGTCTGGTTTGTTTCACTCAGCAGAATGTCCTTGAGGCCCATCCATGGTATTGCCTCTTGCAGAATTCCCTTCTTTTTTTTTAAGGTTGGCTAGTACTCCAGTGTGTGTGTGTGTGTGTGTGTGTGTGTGTGATGTTTTCTTTACCTATTCTTTTTTTTTTTTAAGATTTTATTTATTTACTTGACAGAGAAACAGGCAAAGAGGGAACACAAGCAGGGGAAGCAGGAAAGGGAGAAGCAGGCTTCCTGCCGAGCAGGGAGCCCGACATGGGGCTCAATCCCAGGACCCAGAGATCATGACCCGAGCTGAAGACAGACACTTAATGACTGAGCCACCCAGGCGCCCCTCTTTTTATTTTTTAAGGTTTTATTTATTCATTTGACAAAGAGACAGCACAAGCAGGGGAGCAGCAGGCAGAAGGAGAGGGAGAAGCAGGCTCCCTGCTGAACAATGAGCCCAACACAGGCTCGATCCCAGGACCCTGAGATCATGACCCGAGCAGAAGGCAGACGCTTAATGACTGAGCCACCCAGGCTCCCCTTCTTTACCTATTCATCTGTCGATAGTAGTAATAATCCCTGGGACAAAGTTGTGACCCAGGAATGGTGGTTTATTATTATTGTGGTAAAACATATAACATGCAATTAACCCATGTTTAGTGTACAGAACAGGAGTGTTAATATATGCACACTCTCGTGCAACAGATCTCTAAAACCTTTATCCTACAAAACTGAAACTCTATGTCCACTGAACAAGAACCCCCTCCTGCCTCCTCCTACCACCCAGGCAACCAGCATTCTAGCTTCTGTGCTTCTGTGAAGGCTGAGAAATATTCCATTGGATGTAGACACCCCGGGTTCTTTACCTACACACTCTTCATCCAGTGGACATTCACGTTACTTCCACCTCTTGGCTAGTGTAAACAACGCTGGAAGAATGCAAAACTAGTTTGTATCAGAAACTAGTTCTCTTGGGGCGCCTGGGTGGCTCAGTCGTTAAGCGTCTGCCTTTGGCTTAGGTCATGATCCCAGGGTCCTGGGATGGAGCCCTGCATCAGGCTCCCTGCTCAGTGGGAAGCCCACTTCTCCCTCTCCCACTCCCCCTGCTTGTGTTCCCCTTCTCACCGTCTCTCTCTCTGTCATATAAATAAATACAATCTTTAAAAAAAAACAAAAGACTAGTTCTCTCCTTTCTTTTAATACCCTTAGGGCGAGCTTCATGGGTTATTTGCATTTTTTTAAAATAAAGATTTACCTATTTATTTATTTGACGCACAGAAAGAGAACACACTAAAAGGGGAGTAGCTGGCAGAGGGAGAGGGAGAGGCAGGCTCTCCGCTAAGCACAGAGTCCCATGCAAGACTCCATCCCAGGGTCCTGGGATCATGACCTGATCTTTTAAAAAAGTTTTTTTAAGATTTTCTTTATTTATTTGAGAAAGAGAGAGAGAGTGAGAGAGCATGAGCGGGGAGAAAGTCAGAGGGAGATGTAGACTCCCCATGGAGCTGGAAGCCCGATGCAGGACTTGATTCTGGGACTCCGGGATCATGACCTGAGCCGAAGACAGTGGCTTAACCAACCGAGCCACCCACACGCCCCATGACCTGATCTGAAGGCAGATGCTTAACTGACTGAGCCCCCCAGGTGCCCCAATTTTGCTTTTTCTTTAAATAATTGTTAGGTTACACACCTCAGGCGTTTGGAGATGATAATTCTATAGATACTACATATCAATTAGGGGGAAAGGGAAAGGCTCCCCCCTCCTTCCCCAGAACAATAACAGAGTATAGATTCTTTTTCGGTAGCCCTTTGACTAGATAAAGAAAGACAATCTATCTGCCGGGCTGTCACAGTGCTTAATCCTACAGCTAAAATTCCAGATTCCAGAGGTTCACTTCTATAATGGGTGCAGAGCCATCCCCCCGCCCCAGTTCTGACTGAAGCAGCCCATCCATGGAGTCCTAAATCCTGACCCCAGCGATCAAAAGCGGGGGTGGGGTGTAGACAGCAGTAAGGAAGGAAGACCACCCAAATACAAATGTGTAACTCCCTGGTTCAGAGATAACTTGTAAGGCAAAACGCTGGCTGATAATCAGGGCCAGGAGCTGCGCTTTGGTATTCCCTCCTCTAGTGATTTCCCGGGGAGATACGTCAACTGAGAATAACATCAGTGTCATTATAAAATAAAATCTTTACCCAAATATGGACATTGTATACTTTGTGGGTTTTTCTTTAAAAAACATTTTTTTTTTTTTTAAATCAAGTGAGCTCTACATCCACCTGACGTGGAGTTTGAACTCAGGACCCCGAGATTGAGAATCTCATTCTCTACAGAATGAGCCAGCCAGGCGCCCTTGGGTGTTGCATACTTGGAATCGAAAGCATTTGCTCCACATTTATAGGTATACATGGAGCCAGGGAACGACGGTGTGAGTCAGGTTCCCAAGGAGTTTCCTAGTAGCTGGAGTGGAGAGGCAAATACTTGCGGACATGTGACAAATTACACAAGGCAATGTATGCTCAGTGCTGTGTTTGTGGGGGGGCAGGGTGCCATTGGCTGGGAAGAGCAGAGCACACCGCGGGGGGATGGGAGTTTGCCCTGGACTCAGAAGAATCTCAGCATTTCAATAAGTGGATAGGGTTTGGAGAGGCCTTTGGTGGTGCTTTGTTGTCACTGACACGTACTGAGTGCTAGTCTGTACAGATACAGTACTGATTCCTGCAGTGGGAGGCTCCATGCTTGAAGCTGAGGATAATGACAAAAAGACATGGTCTCTGCCTTCAAGGAGGCTTTCAAAATTATTTCAACAGGAAACAGATTTGTCTAAGGTGGCCCACGGCTCTGGCCACAGAGACTCCCCCAGTATACTTAGTTCCCTGGAAGCAGAGCTAGACAACCGGGGACTGGGGATCCAGGGCAGACTGGCTCTGACGCTATGTACTGAAGTCAGCCAAGTCCCACCAGTGCGACCACACCAGTCTGGCCCGGGGTGGTCCTTGCTCATCTGATGCTGGCTCAGTTGCCTTGCATTTTCCACTCAGCCCTTAATCCTTGGCCCTTGAAGCTGGTGTTTGGTTTCCCAACCGGGGGAATCCTTTGGCTCTTTAGCTGATTTAGGAGAGAAGATGAGAAGATGAGGAAGGGGGTCTTCCAGGAGGACATGCTCAGCAATAAGCCAGTGCAGGGAGGTGGCAGGGTGGCGGTGGAGGGAGCACTGGGACCCCGGGAAACGCTAGTGGCTGACTCTGGTTTGAGGACCTTCTCCAGCCCTTCCCGGCTGGGTGACCCTGAGCAAGTGATTTCTTCACAAGCTCCTTTTCTGCATTTGCAAACCTGGCGAAACAGTACCAAGTCGCAGGATTATTGCAAAGGTTCCGCGAAATACTGAAAAGGAAGCCCAGTGCGGAGCCCATGGTACCACGGGTTTGGAAGGGGATAATGCATGGAAGGTGCCCGGGGCAGTGCCCCAGGAGCTCCCCCGGAGTGCAGAGAGAAGAGGCACAAGCCAGCAGCCGAGCTAGCGTAACCCCTACTTATGATTTTGGCCAGGACGGAGGCTACCAGGCTTGGTCCTCGGCGGAGGCATTCTGCGGTCACTCAAGGAGAAAGGGAGGGCCGTGGGGGAGGGGCCGGGAGGCGGCTGCTCTGCCAGCCTGTCGCTCGGGGATGATGGATGAGCCTACTCCGTGCCTTGTAATTAGCGCTGACTGGCTCTGAAAGTCTCACGGTGGGGAAATGTTCCCCCCTCCTCCGTGGCCGGGAGGCTCTCCTCCGGGATTGGGGCTGGGCGGGATTGGATGTAAAGTTTGCCCCGACCCTCTGGCACCCCCTCCCAGAGGCTGGTATGCACGTGCTTTTGTACACATGTGTGAATGTGAGTGAATGGGCATATCTGTGACTCTTGTATCAGCGTATGTGTGTACACACGTGTATGTACAAAAGTATGTATGTATTTACATGTCTCTGAGTGCACATGTGTGCCAAGTTGCCCGTCAAAGGCAGGATTAAATGTGCAAGAACTTTCGGCTGGGAGGAGGGGAAGGCGCAACTGTCTTCCGTCATCACGAGTCCGGGTTCATCCCACACCAGCCACCTCCACCATGCCGCCCAAGTTGGACCCCAACGAGATCAAAGTCGTATCCCTAAGGTGCACAGGTGGGGAAGTTAGTGACACGTCTGCCCTAGCCTGGGAGATCAGCCCCCTGGGTCTGTCTCCAAAGGACACTGGTGATGACATCGCCAAGGCAACCGGTGACTGGAGATTGGAAGGGTCTGAGGCTGACCACAAGGCTGACGATTCAGAGAGGATCAGACTGAAGTGATACCTTCTGCCTTTACCCTGATTATCAAAACCCTCGAGGAACCGCCAAAAGACAGAAAGAAGCAGAAAAAACATGAAGTGCAGTGGAAACGTCACTTTTGATGAGGTTGTCAGCATTGCCTGACAAATGCGGCACCAATCTTTAGGCTGAGCACTCTCTGGAACCATTAAAGAAATCTTGGGGACTGCCCAGTTTGTGGGCCGCAATGCAGATGGCCACCACCCTCGTGACATCATAGATGACATCAGCAGTGGTCCAGCAGCATGCCCCACTAGCTAAGAACTGCAAAGGAAAATATTTCAATAAAGGATCATTTGAAAACAAAACAAAACAAAATGCAAGGAGAGGAATCTGTAAAATGCTCGTCTTTTGTCTGGGTCACTTGAGGCTGACTTTCTATTTCAAGAAGTCACTTGACTGCCCCTCTGAGTTATCTAGATGATAGGCAGCCCCTGTCCTGAAGGAGGAAGTACCAGAAGCATCCATGCCTCTCTATACAGGCTGCCCCTCCCTGAGTAGCTACAGCAGGGCAGGAGGGAAGAGGTGTTCCAACTTGTATAAGAGTTTTTCGGAATAAGGGGATTCATATTTCCCTAACATTTCTTCCTAAGATTCAAAATTGCAGAAAGCTTTTGGGATGGATGAGTGGAATTTCAACCCAGGCTTAGGGCAAGGAATATCAGTAGGTTCTCAAAGATGGAACCACCTTGGGGGACACCTGGTTGGCTCAGTCCATGGAGCACTTGACTCTTGATCACAGGATCATTAGTTCAATCCTCACGTTGGGCATGGAGCCCACTTAAAAAAAAATAAAAATAAATAAATCAGGGCACCTGGGTGGCTCAGTCATTAGGTGTCTGCCTTCCACTCAGGTCGTGATCCCAGAATCCTGGGATCGAGCCCTGCATTGGTCTCCCGGCTTGGGGAGAGGCCTGCTTCTCCCTCTCCCACTCCCCCTGCTTGTGTTCCCTCTCTTGCTGTGTCTCTCTGTGTCAAATGAATAAATAAAATATTTTATAATTAATTAATTAATTAAATAAAATGAAATTACCTCGAGAGAAAGGGCACCAAGGTTTCCGAGCACTGGGGTCTACTGTCCACTCCATCATTCATCAACCATGAGACCTTAAAGGAGTAGATTAATTACTTTCTTTTTTAAAATTTATTACTATTTTTTTAGTAATCTCTATACCCAATGTGGGGCTTAAACTCACCACCTGGAGATCAAGAGTCACATGCTCTTCCCACTAAGCCAGCCAGGTGCCACTTTGTAAAATTAATTGCTTTCTAAGACCGCATTTTCATCTACAAAAAGAGGATATAATGGGATTGTGCTTTTATATAGTATGTAAATTTGAGTTAAGCAAATTTGAAAAACTGCAAATCCCCCTAACTTTTTTTAATTTTTAAAGAGTTAATTTTTGGTTTTTTATTTTTATTTATTTATTTTTAAAGATTTTATTTATTTATTTGACAGAGATCACAAGTAGGCAGAGAGGCAGACAGAGAGAGAGGGGGAAGCAGGCTCCCCACTGAGCAGAGAGCCCGATGCGGGGCTTGATCCCAGGACCCTAGGATCATGACCTGAGCTGAAGGCAGAGGCTTTAACCCACTGAACCACCCAGGCACCCCTAATTTTTATTTTTTAAAAAAGATTTTATTTATTTACTTGAGAGAGAGAGGAAAGAGAGAGCATGAGAGGGGAGAGGGTCAGAGGGAGAAGCAGACTCCCCACTAAGCAGGGAGCCCGATGCGGGACTTGATTCCAGGACTCCAGGACGATGACCTGAGCCAAAGGCAGTTGCTTAACCAACTGACCCACCCAGGCACCCAAAGATTTTATTTTTTTTTATTTTTTATTTTTTTTAGATTTTATTTATTTGTCAGAGAGAGAGGAGAGCGAGCGAGCACAGGCAGACAGAATGGCAGGCAGAGGCAGAAGCAGGCTCCCCTCCAAGCAAGGAGCCCGACGCGGGACTCGATCCCAGGACGCTGGGATCATGACCTGAGCCGAAGGCAGCTGCCCAACCAACTGAGCCACCCAGGCGTCCCCAAAGATTTTATTTTTAAGTAATCTCTATATCCAACATGGGGCTTGAACTCATCACCCCAAGATCAAGAGCTACTTGTTCTTCCAACTAAGCCAGCCAGGTGTCCCTTTATAGCTTAACTGCTTTTTTTTTTTTTTAATTTTCAATTCAATTAATTAACGTATAGTGTATTATTAGTTTCAGAGGTAGAGTTCAGCGGCTCATCAGTCTTATATAACACCCAGTGCTCATTAGATCAGGTGCCCTCCTTAATGCCCATTACCCAGTTAGCTCCCCACCCCCATCAACCCTCAGTTTATTTCCTTCAGTTAAGAATCTCTTATTGGGGGCGCCTGGGTGGCTCAGTTGGTTGGGCAGCTGCCTTCAGCTCAGGTCATGATTCTGGAGTCCCGGGATCGAGTCCCACATCGAGCTCCCTGCTCAGCAGGGAGTCTGCTTCTCCCACTGACCTCTCTCCTCTCATGCTCTCTCTCTCTCAAATAATTAAATAAAATCTTAAAAAAAAAAAGAATCTCTTATGGTTTGTCTCCCTCTTTGATTTCACCTTGTTTTATTTTTCCCTCCCTTCCCCACGATCCTCTGTGTCGTTTCTTAAATTCCACATATGAGATTAGCTGCTTTCTAACACTCCATTCTTCATCTACAAAAAAGGGACATAAAGGGTGTGGTACTATGACATATTATGTAAATTTGAGTTAAGCAAATTTGAAAAATTGCAAATCCCCCTAAACTCTTTTTTTTAAAGATTTTAAGAATCTCTACCCCCAACATGGGGCTCAAATGCACAACCCTGAGATCAAGAGTCACACGCTCTTCTGACCAATCCAGACGAACGCCCCCAAACTCCCTAAATTAAAAAAACAAAATCACCAAGGTTACATGATTTCAAAATTGGTGAGTTGAGAGGCCTGCGCACTGTACTCACAACCATTATCACATGGCAGTATCCCTTGATAACGGCTATTAATGTTCACATCGTGAGAATGGAGCCATTGTTTATGTTTTCCTAACTTCTGAGAGGGGATGCTAATGACTAATGTGCTGTTTTCATAGTCAGCATTGTCCTTTAAAATATTTTCTGCATCCTAGAATGATATTTTCTCAGAGTTCATTAAGTGCTGGCATGAGTGCCAAAAAACACAGTCCAAAATCAATAACTTTGTAATGGAAGTTAGATATGATAAAACACTAGGAAAAAGCCCCAAGAACTGTCGTGACATGCCAAGCAGTTAATTTAGGAGTGCCTGCGCCAGGAAACGTTAGAGATTTTAGTGTTTAGTAAATAAAGACTAGCATAAAGGCCAAAATATTCTGAAGTGGTTGAAGATTCCTCCCCACCCTTTTAGAATGATTCTTCTGGAAAATACAGTGTCAAGTTACTCAAGTCTTGAACTGCCCCACATCTTCGGTAGCATATCCTTTCCATAAGGTGTGATCTCTCCTTAAACGAAATCATGTAATCCACGAGAAATTCTTCATGTGGGGACTGTGGTTGCTGCTGCTGGGGTTACCAGGCTGGTCCTAAGGGTTTGCAAGGACTGGGTTGGTTCCGATTTAGCACGTGGCTCAGGTCAGAGGTGGTCTGGAATCTAGGCAAAACCTAAAGGTATTCATCTTTAGGAAATTACAGCTGAAGGAGTATAAGCCATAAACTTTACAATGGAAGTTTAAATCCCCATGTTGTCTATGAAAGCATCAGAACCTCATCGGAAATCCCGTGTCCAAAAGGCTACGCAGGACAAAGTTTCAACAGTGACACCATGTGGTGAGAAGGGCTAACTGCGATGGAGCCCCAATCACACTTCAGGGTCCTTTGTTAGAATGTCTTCAATCAAACCCATGTGTGGAGGAGGACTGTGTAATTGGGAAAGGAAGCAGGTCTTTGGAACTAGGTGGGCTGACACGCAGAACTTTGTCTATCCCAGGATAGGCCGGCAGGGTGAGGGTAGCGGTCCTAGATGTATGTCTATGTGTTTATGACCTTCTGTCTTTCTCAGGTGACATGTGTCACTCGTGCAAGTGCCAGAGCTTGTTGAATACGCCAAGAGAGCAGCAGCAGCAAGAGGAAAACTATTTGTAAGCAACTTGAAACTTCATGTGACAAATCCGTTCTGAAATTATAAGGATATAGACACAAAGTCCTTCATTCTTTAAGGAAAATCTCAGAGCAGCAAGTTGCTTAGGAAAGTTGCCAGTAGTTTCTCTACAAATATGTAAGAACCACTACTGTAGACTGGGAAAATGGCCACAACGATTCATGCTCCTTATATCCACGCCCTTTGCAGGTGACTTTGCAGGTCTCTTCTGAGAAGTGGAGACTTTTCCCTACACTTTGATTCTGAGCTGGTCTGGAACGAGGCAGGTGTGAGGTTGTATTACTTCCTAGCTTCCGACTCGAGACCTTGCGTGACTCTGCTCACACTCTCAGACTCCTACGGCCTCCACGAGTAAGTGCAGACTAGCTTCCTGGTAGATGAGAGGCCACATGCAGCAGAGCTGGTCAGCGGCTCCATCTCAGCCAAGATCAAAGACACGTGAAAGAAATCTATGAGCTCAGCAAAGCCAGGCATCCTCAGACCTCCCAGCTAACCCCCCAGCTCACGGCAGTAGGCACATAACCGAGGCCATCTTAAAGCAGGGGGACCCCACACTGACTCCATGACTTATAAATGTGCATCATTTTCAAGAAACAAAACTTCGGGGCGCCTGTGTGGCTAGAATCTGCCTTTGGCTTGGGTCATGATCCCGAGGTCCTGGGATCAAGTCCCACATGGGGCTCCCTGCTCGTCGGGGTGTCTGCTTCACCCTCTCCCTCTGCTGATCCCCTTGTTTGTGCTGTCAATTAAATAAATAAAATCTTTGGAAAAATAAATAAACAAACCTTAAAAAAGTGACACACACTCTTTTACATGAAATGCCTCGAGACAGAACTACCTCAATTCCCTCCATTTCCAAACTTAGATTTTCTACTCTTTTCTTGCTACAAGGATGTGGGGACTCATTCATTCAATCATCCAGTTGTTTGTTTGTTTACTTCTGTGTGTGTGTGTGTGTGTGTGGGTAGGTGTTTTAGGGTAAGACACTTTGATAGTTTTGATGGGGACACATGGTGCAGAGCATGAGAAAATACAGATCTGGGCCACCTGGCTGGCTCAGTCGGTGAAGGACCCGACTCTGGTTTTGGCTCAGGTCATGATCTCTTGGGTCATGGGACTGAGCCGTGCATCCGGCTCTCGCGCAGAGTCTGCCTCAGGTTTTCTCTCTCTACCCCACCTGCATGTGTGTACACACACATGCTCTCTTTTTCTAAAATAAATAAATCTTTTTTTATATAAAAAGAAAATAAAATACAGATCAGAGGCACCTGGCTGGCTCGGTTGATAGAGCTTGCGACCCTTGACCTCAGGGTTGTGGGTTCCAACCCCATGTTGGATACAGAGACTACTTAAAAATTTTGAAAATCTTAAAAAAGGGGCACCTGGGTGACTCATTCGGTTGAGTGTCTGCCTTCGGCTTGGGTCATGATCTCAGGGTCCTGGGATCAATCCCTGCGTCCGGATCCCTGACCAGTGGGGAGTTGGCTTCTCTCTGCCCCTCTCCCTGCTTGAGCTTGCTCCCTCTCTAATAAATAAATAAAATCTTAAAAAAAAAACTTTTTAAAAAAAGATTTTGTTTATTTATTTGACAGAGAGAGACACAGTGAGAGAGAGAACAGAAGCAGGGGGGCGTGGGGAGCCTGATGTGGGGCTTGATCCCAGGACCCTGGGATCATGACCTTAGCTGAAGGCAGATGCTTAACGACTGAGCCATCCAGGCGCCCCTAAAAAACAATCTTAGGGGCGCCTGGGTGGCTCAGTGGGTTAAGCCGCTGCCTTCGGCTCAGGTCATGATCTCAGAGTCCTGGGATCGAGCCCCACATCGGGCTCTCTGCTCAGCGGGGAGCCTGCTTCCTCCTCTCTCTGCCTGCCTCTCTGCCTGCTTGTGATCTCTCTGTCAAATAAATAAATATAATCTTAAAAAAAAACAAAAAACAAAAAAAAAAAACAATCTTAAAAAAAAAAATCTGATTTAAAGTCTAGTTTGGAAAGAAAGGAAGGAAGCCTGCCAAATAAGCTACCCACCGAATTTGAATTCAGACGACAGGGGATCAACTGGCAGCTGTGTGACCTTTGGATAGTTACTTAATCTGAGCTTGAGCTTCCTTATCTCACAAACAGGAATAAAACCTGGCTCTCAGCATGGTGGGGAGGGTCCAAAAAATTGGCAAAGGACCGTGCTCATGGGTCAGAATCACTTTCCACCGCCTGACTCTGCTTGTCCGTATCTCAGGAGGGCACTGAGGACCACCTTCAAGTTAGGATCACCCCAAGTAGGGAGGAATCTTCCTGAATTTAGGAGGTGGCTTTGCTTTCAACAACCTCTCACATATAAATCAGCCCACACAGGAAACAGGGTCCTCCCAGCATCCTGTGATGGACTTCTTTTTTTTTTTTTTTTTTTTTATTTATTTGACAGACAGAGATCACAAGTAGACAGAGAGGCAGGCAGAGAGAGAGAGGGAAGCAGGCTCCCTGCTGAGCAGAGAGCCCGATGTGGGACTCGATCCCAGGACCCTGAGATCATGACCTGAGCCGAAGGCAGCGGCTTAACCCACTGAGCCACCCAGGCGCCCCTGTGATGGACTTCTGCATGTTGAGGGAGAAAGGCGTGCAGAGAGCACCCCCGCACATCAAGTGTGTTGTGATGTGGTGAGTTCCCCGTGCCCACAGAGCTACAAGTCATCTGGGTGACCCTTGTGAGGTTCACAGCCTTGCCTGGGAGACTGAGCTGCAAGGAAGGCCTCTGACCTGGGACCAGCTGTCTTGAGGTTTGGCTCCAGGAATGGCCCACGTGGGAAGCCAGCCCTGCTTCAGTCTGAGAGCAGGAAACAAGAGCAGGGGATGGATATGACGGAGGAAATAAGCCGGGAATACCCCGCATGTCTTCTTTCTGCTTCTCCGAGGAACTTCAGCTGCAACCAGAACATGCATGAACTAGAGTACACTGACCAGTTTGGGCTCCTGGCAAGGAACGTGCTTGCTGTTCAGAACCTATCATGACGCCAGTCCCACCAGCGCTTACTGAAGCTCATGTCACCTCACGCTGCATTCAGTCCCAGGCCATAGCGAGGGGAGCCAGCCTGAAGGGAGAGAGCGGTGAGCCCCGTTGCAGTCCCCAGCTAGCTCAGGTTTTGCATTGCCACCCTCCCCATGCCTCAGTTTCTCCTTTTCACCAGGGTATTCCTTGAGAGTGTGGTTGGGGAAGCCAGATTCTCCAAGCAGCTTAAGTCCCTAGTGGCAGGCAGTGGTCATGCAAGCCCACATCCTGGAGGCTCTGATGTCCTTAGGAGATCACAGGCCCTTCAGACACAGCTCAGGCAGGACTAGCTTGACCGGAGTTAAGACCCTATGGGCACATCAAATCTTCCTGCACAGCACATGCTTGATGGAGATCCGTGGAGCAGGGCGACATTCAGAAATCTGTCCTCATGTCTGGGTTGACAACACTGTAACAGCAGGAGGGGAAAGGGGGGGCCGGTGCAGACACAGTCCTTCGGGGATTAGGGACAGGGGACCGAGACCAAAATGGGATGAGAAGGCAGAGAAAGGGAAAGAGGGAGGTAGAAGGGCTACAAATTGGAGGGAACATCGGTGAGTTGAAGGGCAGAAGCTAGAAATGAGAATACACTGAGACACCTTCAGAGATGAAAAGAACACACAGGCAGCACCTGGCTGGCTCAGCCGGAGCGCGCGACTCTTGATCTTGGGGTTGCGAGTTTGAGCCCTATGTTGGGTGTAGAGATTACAGGAAAAAAAAAACTTAAAAAAATACTAAAACAAATAAAACCTATCTTCCTATTTGTGCCATCAAGCTGTAGGTTGTGAAGGCAGGAAGTGGGGTTAAGTCCTCTTTGCACCTCTGCTGCTTGGCGTCATGCCCATTGCAACCCTAGGCACTCAGTGAACAAATCAATCAGGTATTTAAGCCAGATTTTTCAGACAGAAGGGCAGAGAGATAGAAGAGCGTGGCTCTGAACTTCAGAGTCAAACACATGCTTTCACATCCCCGTTCTGCCATTTCCCAACTGCGTGACTTTGAGCAAGACTTCCCCTCGCCGAGTTTTCCATGTGACGCAGAGGCAAGGAGTAAAGGTCTGCAAGGCTCGTGACAGGCTGCCTGTGTAAGTTCCTGACATTAACGCCTGCTGTTTCGGTCATAGTCGGTGCAGACAAGGGACACACGGACTGCAGTGAATGCATGGCCCTGGGACACCTGGGTGGTTCAATCAGTTAGGCATCTGACTCTTGCTTTCGCTCGGGTCATGATCTTAGGGTCGTGAGATCAAGTCCTGCAATGGGCTCCATGGCAGGAGACAACTCTAGATTCTCTCCTTCTGTCCTTGCCTCTTCCCCACTCACATATGTGAGATTGCTCTAACAACAACAACAAAAAAAGCAGGGCACAATAGTCCCCAATTAATGACCTCATCTGTAACTTTGTAGTGCCTTTCCATTCCAACTCTAGGTCCAGTCAAGTGAGCTGCTCTGGCTGATGGGACAAAGGTATAAATTCGATACAAGCGAAGGTATGGAAAACACTGCTCCTTTCTGGGGCATCTGGGTGGCTTAGTCAGTTGAATGTCATGCCTTGGGCTTGAGTCATGATCCTGGGGTCCTGGGATCAAGCCCAGCATAGGGCTCCCTACTCGGCGGGGAGCTTACTCATCCTTCTCCCTCTGCCTGCCATACTCCCTGTTTGTGCGCTCTCCCTCTCTGTCAAATAAATAAGTAAATAAAATCTTGGGGGAAAAAAAAAGACAGCTTCTTTCTGAGGCCTTTCTTGGAACTCTGCCATCGCAGGGTAGCCTGCTGGCAGGATGCAGGAGTCATGCAGAGGACAGCCAAGGTGTCCCAGTTGAGGCCATTATACATCAGCCAACCCCCAACTATTACAGATGCACGAGGAAGCCCAGGGAAGGTCAGTCAGGTCGAACGAGGTCAGCAAGACCATTCAGCCAATCCCAAGACTTACATGAAGGAAAAAATGGTTGCTATTGGGGCGCCTGAGTGGCTCAGTGGGTTAAAGCCTCTGCCTTCGGCTCAGGCCCTGATCTCAGAGTCCTGGGATGGAGCCCCGCATCGGGCTCTCTGCTCAGCAGGGAGCCTGCTTCCTCCTCTCTCTCTGCCTGCCTCTCTGCCTACTTGTGATCTCTCTCTGCCAAACAAATAAAATAAAACCTTAAAAAAACACCATATATATATTATATATATAATATATATGTATTTTAAAAAAATGGTTGCTATTTTAAACCACTAAATTGAGAGTGACTTGTTACACAGCAATACTAGCTTTTACAGGGGCCATGGTTGTCCCCGTCCTCTAAAATTGAAAGTTAAGCAAGAGAGGAAGTCATGGTCTGCCAGATTTTATTTGTACAATCTGGTGAACTTGAACCAGAGGAAGCTGTGAGAAGTGCTTTGGGGAGCCACAGGGAAGGGATGATAGAAGCAGGTCCCTTCACCAGACCCCAAGTGAGCCCTTCACTTGAAGAGCGGGGGACACCTAGGGTGGGAGGTAGCCATGGGGCCAGTCCAGACAGGGCTGCCCCTGGGAGAGCGAGGCTGGAGGGGGACAGCTTGCCTTAGCCTGGTGCCCTGCGGGTCTCAGACCCGGGGGTCATACACCCGCCCCATGAAGACAGGGAACCTGTGCCGCTGGTCCCAGAGCAGGAAGAGGAAGGGCTGCTGTACTTCGAAGACCAGCAAATTGCGGGCCACAGAAATCACCGAGGCCGCCGCCGCCTCCACCCCAGACTCCGTGAGCTCCAGCGTGGTCTGGTGCTGCATCGCGGAAACCTGAAGATCCATGTCCTCGGTCAGCCCGCACAGGTTGAGGTCGTAAAGAAAGTCAAAGAAATCTAGAGCATAACCAAGACAAAAACAAAGAGTCAAAGAGCAGCAGGAGGGGCACCTGCCTGGCTCAGTCGGTGGAGCCCGCAACTCTTGATCTCAGGGTTGTGAGTTCGAGCCCCATGCTGGGTGTAGAGATTACTTTAAAAGAAAAAGGAAAAGACAGACCAACATGAAAGCCTCAGCTACTGGAGACATCTGTCCTAAATTTTTGGAATTGGTCCCAAGTCCCAGTGTTCTCTTTGTCCTCCTCCCCTGCTTGTCACATTATATATTGTGCCTTCTGGTACAGTTCATGGGATCCTCTATCAGTGGGCCATCTTCATTCCCACCACCACCTGCTCTGACAAGGTGAGAGGCCTTGCCCTACCCACCAAAGAACCCTGAGAAATGATGTCCTAGTTTCCAAGGACCCCAGAAGTGAGGTCATATATCAGAAAGAGGTCATGTTTTATCAAATGAGGTCATATACAAGGATGTAATTGTCATATACTAGGAAACCAGTTCACCCATCAGAGAGTCAAGTTCTATCACAGAAAATGAGGTCAAGATCAGGAAGTGAGGCCAAAGGTTAGGTAATAGAGTGTTGCCTCCTCCAAACTCAGAAGGATCCAGACTGTATCATCCAGACAGCCCGCGGGGTGGTTGAGTGTTATGAATGGTCCTGGGGATGGAGTGTCTATGACCCATCCTGGTCACCTGTCCCAGTGTCTTTGTCACAATGAACCACGGTGGAAACAGTCAAGCTGGAGACCTGGGATGGTGTTCTTGCTTGCTTCTAACCAGCCCAAGGGGACCTTGGGTAAGTCAGGTAAATTTTAAGTCTCACTTCCCTCAAGGATCCAATGGGATAACAGCACCTTCTCCTGTAACTCACGGGACTGAGGCAGGACCTGACATTACCGGGTGTATACAATACTCTAGAGAGAGCTAAATAGCGCTTTAAGGACAGCCCCACCCCACCCCACCCCACCCAACAGCCTAGGAGCAATCCTGAGCTGCTAGGGCTCACTCAGTTTCTCCATGATGGTCAGCATGTCCTGGTTGCTCTTCACTTTGATGCGGGGCAGCGTCAGGAGGGTGGGCTGGAACTTGCTCATCTCCAGCTTCTTCATGATGGCCTTGAAGACAGTGGGGTTGAGAGACTTCTCCAGGTCTTCGAGATGGTGTTTTATGCTCTGAGGCATCAGGATCACCAAGCTCAAGTTGTGGGAGAGCTGCAGCTGCCCTACCTGGAGAACAAGAGACGCACCTTATCCGTCTTCTCCTGGGTCCCACCCCCTAAGTCCCAAGGCTTATCTTCTGTCTGCTGCCACCGTTCATGCTATCACAACAAGCCACAGTTGGACCTGGGCTCCCAAGCTTTATGACAAAGTGGGGATGGTAGCTGGGTGGACAGTGCTGGTCTAATTCCATGCACATGAGATACGGAGGAACGAGTATGGCTTTCTGATCACACAGGCCGAGGATGGCACCCTGACTCTACTTTTGACTAGGTAATACAGGCAAGCGATTGGATCTATCTGAACCCTGTTCCTTCCCATTCCAGTGTGCTGTGCATAAAGTGTGTAATAGGCAGGGACACCTGGGTAGCTCAGTTGGTTGAGCATCTGCCTTCAGCTCAGGTCGTGATCCCAGGGTCCTAGGATCAAGCCCCACATTGGGATCCCTGCTCAGCGGGGAGCCTGTTCCTCCCTCTCCCTCTGCCCTTCTCACAACTTGTGCGCGTGCTCTCTTTCTCTCTCTCAAGTAAATAAATAAAATCTTTAAAAAAAAAAAAAAAGATTTTATTTTTAAGTAATCTCTATACCCAATGTGGAGTTTTGAACCTATAATGCCAAGACCAAGAATCACATGGTCTACCAACCAAGCCCACCAGGGGCCCTGGTCCTTTTAAAGACTTTTTTTTTTTTAAAGATTTTATTTATTTATTTGACAGACAGAGATCACAAGTAGGCAGAGAGACAGAGAGGAGGAAGCAGGCTCCCCGCCAAGCAGAGAGCCCGATATGGGGCTCAATCCCAGGACCCCAGGACCCCGACCTGAGCTGAAGGCAGGCTTTAACCAACTGAGCCACTCAGACGCCCCCTTTTAAAGACTTTTGATGATTCTTTACAGCCTACAAAATTAAGTATAAATGTCTTAGTATAGCATTTGAGATTATGGACAAGCCAATCCTAGCCTACCTTTCAAGCTTGCCATTAAAAGGACTTCCAATTGGTGGTCAGACAAAAGTATGACACAGGTATAGGACCCATGGGTCTAATATACAGGGGTTCTCAATTTGCCCCAGTGGACACTTGACAATGTCTAGAAACTTTCTGGTTGTCACAACTGGAGGAGAGGGGACTCACAGGGCTGCTGTTATCTAGTGGACAGAAGATAGGGATGAGGGACCCCTGGGTGGCTCCGTGGGTTAAGCCTCTGCCTTTGGCTCAGGTCATGATCTCAGGGTCCTGGGATCAAGCCCCGCATTGGGCTCTCTGCTCAGCGGGGAGCCTGCTTCTCCCTCTCTCTCTGCCTGCCTCTCTGCCTACTTGTGATCCCTCTCTCTGTCAAATAAATAAATAAAATCTTAAAAAAAAAAGAAGACAGGGATGATGGTAAATCCTGCACAATGGCCAGCAATCATCCTCCTAACAAAGAATAATCTAATCCAAAATGTTAACAGTGCCAACAGGTCCTGTGCACTGACCTTGAATCTCGGACCAAAAGGTTACCATGTTGCGGTCTTGACTTTTCCAGCTGGTAACCCGACCATACCGGAGTTGGTAAATCTAACCTCCTTGGTTGGGTAAATGCTCTTAAGTCCCAGAAAGATTCAGAATTAAGTACGGGTATGAGAAAGTAAACCAACTCCATAGTATTTTTTTTTTTAATTCCCTTTTTGAGAGAGAGAGTGAGCTTGAGAGCATGAGCAGGGGGAAGAGCAGAGGGAGAGGGAGAAGCACACTCCCCACTAAGCAGAGAGCTCTATCCGGGGCTCCATCCCAGGACCCTGCGATCATGACCTGAGCTGAAAAGGCAGATGTGTAACTGACTGAGCCCCCCAGATGCCCCCCAACTCCACGGCATTAACATCAGGGTACACTGAGGGTAATCTGTGCGTCTGTTATTCAAATAGTGCTTATAATTTTTAAGAGAAATCAGACATACTAGTTTTATGCTTTGAAGCGAAAAGGTATAGGATAATTAAATGAGAGAAGGATATTGAGATGCTGGTGGAAAGCTGATCTACCTTCGAATTTAATTTTTATTTCGCAGTGGCCTTTGAGGCTTGGAAGATATGGCCAAGCAGGGCTGTCATTCAGCTCTGATGGGTAGCTCACATGCTTCAAAAGAAAATCAAGTACATTAAACTTACCCATGCCATTCTGGTTCTGTTAGTTAGGAGTGGTCAACTACATCGGATAGGCATAGATGGGTGGGCGGAAAGGTGCGTGAATGATTCAGAATGGTCAGAGGTAACCTTTTCTCTGAAGCCTCCTGGGCACCCCTAAGTGGGTTGTACCCTTCACCACCCTCCAGTGATTTCATTCATTTATTCAGCAAACCTGTAATGAGCACTTATTACTTGGGGTACTGTTCTGGGCCCCCAGGGATAGGAAACAAGGCAGGTGAGGTTTCTGTTCCTAGGGGAGAGACAATATCTCAGGGAGACAAACAATATTGTAATAAAATAAGCAAATAAACAACCTAATATCTGATAATGAGAAGTACCATGAATATAATCAAACAGGGCAATGTTTCAGGGTAAGGCGGGGCCACTTTAAGAAACAGGAAGTTCTCAGGGCTCCTGGGTGGCTCAGGGGGTCAAGCCTCTGCCTTTTGGCTCAGGTCATGATCCAGGGTCCTGGGATCGGGCTCTCCGCTCAGCAGGGAGCCTGCTTCCCACCCCCCCTGCCTTTTTGCCTACTTGTGATCTCCCTCTCCGTGTCAAATAAATAAATAAAATCTTAAAAAAAAAAAGAAGTAGAAAGTTCTCTCCATTGAGGTGACCTTTGACGTGACACTCAGGAGTGCAGAAGGAACAAGTTACGTGACAATATGAGTGAGAAAGGGTCCAGGCGGAGGGAGAAGTTAGGGAAATCTCCCTCCTAAGGTGGACCAAGCCTGGCACTAAATCACTGGGTATTCTCCCAATGTTTTCTATCTCCTAAATCTGTGTCTTGCTGTCCTAACAAGGCAGAAATATCTAGATATATCTAGAAATAACTAAAATCTTCTGGAATCCAAAGTCAATCTTCCCTCCCTCCCCATCTGCTGAAATTTTACTGCTCAATTTCTGCAAAGGAACAGAAGTCATTTACCAAGTGCACACGCGTCTTCACCTACACATACATGCACACATGTCTACACCTTCCCAGACAGGGGTACACCCACGCATGCATGCTGTACACAGGCACACATACACACAGGACTTGCCAAGCCGCCAGGGGCTCCTGGTGGGTTGACAGGAAAGAGATACAGATGAACAGACTCACTTCTGGCCGTTTGACGCGGTAGAGATGAAGAAACTTTAGAATCCTGCTCTCCAGCCTAAAATAAACAATGCCTGCCTCGGCCAAGCTAGAGAGGGGAGAAGCACAAAAGACAGGGTAGAAATACAGATGGAAGGAGTAGAAATGATGAATTCGTAAGGATGTAATACCCCAAAGCGATGGGGCCATAGCAGGAAAGACATCAGGACCCGCCAGAGGCTCTGAGACAAGAGTGGGAAGGGCCGAGAACATACCCTGGCCTTCAAGGTCGGGTCATTGAAATGGGCCACAGGGTATTTCTTGCTGTTCATCATCGACGCTTTTATCACAGAGGATTTGAGGTAAAAGGGCTCCATCGAGGTTCTTTTTGGATCAAATGTTGTCTTCCACTTGGCTAGAGGGAAGAAGAGAGAGGGTCACTCTAATGCAGGTGAGAAAGGATGGAGAGGATTGAAAAGCCCCATTGGAAGGGGGTGGGCCGGGCTCAGTGGGATACAGGTATAGAATTTGGGGTTGGGTGGGCTTTGAAGCCAGGAGAGAAAGGACACGGGATGGAAAGACCACTGGGTCCAGGGCTCCCTTACCACTCAGGTAGACGGCATTGAGGAGGACAAGGCGGGTGTCAGAGGGCAGACTTTCCAGCAGCCGTGTGATCTTGTGGTTGGTCTTCTCTGCCACCCAGGCATTGATGAGTTCCGTGTTGACATCACTGTCATTTCCTAGGACTCTGGGGCTGCTGCCATACAGGCTCTGAGAGGCATTCACAAAGCCGTCCCGTATGACCAGGTCTGGGGGAAGGGAGCAGGTGGAGAGAGGGAAGCATGAGTCCCCCAGACATTCTCTCCCTTCTAAGAGGATGGGAGGAAGCATGTTTCCTACTGCTTTCAGCTCACTGCAGCGAGCACAGCAGGTTGGAGCCAGGGTCCAGCCCACTCCTCTTACAGATACGGCAACTGAGGCCCCGAGAAAGCAAGCCCTGGACTTAGGGCAGGACCTCTCCTAGGCCTTGGCTGTCTCTCCTTGCAGTGCACCTGTGGCTTGGAGAAATAACTCAGATACTAACTTCCATTTGCCAATGTTTTCCCTGGTTTCTTCCCTTAATTCAGCAGGGAACCCACTCTGCTTCTTGGCCTCAGTGGAAGCTCATGGCAAGACTTTCTGGCTTTTGTTCTCCAAAGGTCAAGTCCACTAAAGAAAACAGTGTTTGAAAGAAATTTTTCCTGGACTGCATAGATAATATGCAGTTGTATTCTCTAGCAATCTAGCAAGACAGAGGATTAAGTTGATTTCTAGCAAATAAGTAAACGCAGTGTTTCTTGATCACCTCCGACACAGATTTTTCCCATCTCTAAAAGAGGGTATTTTTTTTTTAAGAGAACCAGGCTGGTGGGTTTTTTGTTCCTCCCCCTCCTCCTCCTCCTCCTTCTTCCTCCCTATGTTTTCTGGTTTGTTTTTTAAGATTTTATTTATTTATTTGTCAGAAAGAGAGAAAGCAGAAGCAGGTAGAGAAGCAGGCAGAGGGAGAAGCAGTTTCCCTGCTGAGCAGAGAGCCCTGTGTGGCTCTCCACCCCAGGACCCTGGGATCACGACCTGAGCCAAAGGCAGCCGCTTAACTGACTGAGCCACTCAGGCGTCCCTGTCTTCTGTATTCTACAATGAATGATATTGATTTTATAATTGAAAAAAAAAAACAGGAAAATTTTTTTTCCTTTTAAAAAAGGGGGGGCAGGGACACCTGGGTGGCTCAGTTGGTTTCATGTCTTCCTTTTGCTCAGGTCATGATCCCAGGGTCCTGAGATGAAGCCCCACATCGGGCTTCCTGCTCAGCAGGGAGCCTGCTTCTCCATCTGCCCGCCGCTCCCCCTGCTTATGCTCTCTGACAAATAAAATCTTTTTTTTTTTTTTTAAAGATTTTATTTATTTATTTGACAGAGAGATCACAAGCAGGCAGAGAGGCAGGCAGAGAGAGAGGAGGAAGCAGGCTCCCCGCTGAGCAGAGAGCCCGATGCGGGGCTCGATCCCAGGACTCCGAGATCATGACCTGAGCCGAAGGCAGTGGCTTAACCCACTGAGCCACCCAGGCGCCCCCAAATAAAATCTTTTAAAAATAAATAAATAAAATAAAGAGGGAGCAGACGAGATCTTTAACTTTCAAACCTTTTTAAGGAGCAGAACTGTCCTGAAATAGTCATGTCTGAAGCCCACGGTTAAAAGGGCTCTGGTTGAGGCTGGGTGAGGGCTCAGAGCCCACCTGGCTCTATCTGCTTCCCACAGGAAGTGGTCCCCCCACACCCATTCAGCCTCCCTGATGCCCCTCGGCTCCCATCATGACTCCTGAAGATGCTCAGCAGAACCCCAGGGCTCTGGGGAAGACAATTTGAAAATACCTGTATCAGATCATTTTGGAAGCTTGTTAATCTTATTATATCTTAATAATGTAATATATGTAAATGACCAGAAATTCAAAGAACACAAAAGTACAAAAACTAGAAGCCTCA